>NW_006399895.1:1210388-1245549 GCF_000299155.1 Elephantulus edwardii
GGGGTGTGTGTGTGTGTGTGTGTGTGTGTGTGTGTGTGTGTGAGAAATTAAATTCAGTGAGATCTCACAGGCATGCTTTGCAGAGGGAGCTCTGTGGGCCTGGCCCATAGACCCAACAGTGATACCTACCTAGGGTTTGAATTCTCTGGAGCAAGAGGAGCATTTTCCTTCTTTGTGTTCTGTAGTTTCAGAAACCCAGTGGTGGGTCAGCTCTGAGTCAATCTTGAACCCCACAGCAGTGAGAAGAAGATGGATTTTCTTTGGATTTGAGTGTGAACTTTGCTTGATTGGATCACTGTATACAGTGGGCTCCAGCATCCTGGTTTCCCAACGTGCCACTTTGTGTCTCTGTCACTCCCCATCCCTTCTGCCAACAGCCGCCACCTTCAGAGCCGGGATGTGATGTTCCTGAACTCTTTTATGGATCAGGTCTTATTAGGGCTGAGGGTCTAAAGGGGAGGTGCTTGCCTCAGGAGTGCCAGAAGCTCTGATGGTGCTTTCACACATGACTCTGGCAGCCTCTCCAGACATTTCTGGGTAATAGCCCCTTTCTAGATGAAAAAAAAGTACAAATTTAGTTAAATCCTCACCCAGAGGTCACTTGCCTGCCAAGAACCAAAATGCAGCTTTTTGTTTTGTTTTGTTTTTTCCCCTTTTGGAGCCAAAACAGGTTCTGGGTGTTCTGAGCTAAGGGTCCTTTTGAATGGGTTAAGAGACTTAAAGACAAAGATTTCAATATGTCCTTTGGCTTACTGTTAAGTGTAATATGTGTTGTTGTTGTTGTTGTTGTTTTTCTTGCATGCTATTGTGTCAGAACCAACTAATAACGACCCCAGCGGGTTTCCAGAGGCAGTAAATTGTGTGGCATGAGATTGCCCATCTTTGTCCTATCGAGCAGCTGGTGGATTCAAATTGTGTGCTTTTGGGTTGGCAACACAAAATTTAACACACGCTCCTTCCCACTAAATTGCTTGTGAATAATTTCTCTTAAAATGAGAAGATGTCTTTCTTTCTTTTTTCATTTTTTAAAAAAAATTATTTAGTTGTATTTAAGATTCTGTACAACTAGACACCAGTTCTTCAGTTTCTACACGTTTTGTCAACACTGACTGCTTTATAGGAATAGGGCAACCACCTCCTGCTCCTCCTCTGAGCTGCCCGCCCCAACAAATGTCAACTCCCTGCCCCCCAATATTTCCATCTCACTTTTCTAGTCATTATTGTCAATTTGATCATGTATCGCTTTAGCTTAACAAACAAAGGAAAACTGTTGGTGAGTGCGAATGACTAATTTTGATCTTGTTCTCTTGGCCAGCTCGAACCGGGCGCTCATCAACGTCTGGATCCCGTCGGTGTTTCTCAGGGGCAAGGCAGCCAACGCGTTCCACGTCTACCAGGTAAGCTCTGTCCTCAGTCAGCTCCCTGGCTGCCTGGTGGAACTGACCGAAGGTGCTTCGCCACTTGATGATGTACAGGGGAGGCCAAGATCCTCCAAACACGAGCACTTGAGCTCCCCAGCCACCCCAAGAGGCCTGTGGCCAGCAGTGGGCAGGCAGAAGACAGCCAGGAGGAGTGTCCTCCAAAGGAAACCTCCTGTGCAGCCAGAATAGAGTGAACGTTGTTTGCCTGAGGAGAAGCAGCAGAGGTTAAGGGTCATAGCTTGAATGCTGCCTAGTCTGGCCTCAGTGTGACTGCCCCCAGAAGTGAAGCACCAGGGTCTGGCAGCTACCTGACTGCTCCCTTCCTCATGTGACCATCTTCTTTTCCATCTTCCTTATCATCCTGTTTACTATTTCCAGCTACTTCTTCAGCAGAGTTGTATCTCATCTCCCACCGATCTGCACTAGTCCCTGAGCCCATCCCTAAATCCCAGGGCGAGGGTGCAAAGGGTGAGGCAGTGGACTTCTGTGGTTGACCTTGAGTTTGAATCTACCACTGATTCTGGGAATCATACATCTGAGAATGAGAAGAAACAACTCCCCGAATGAAAACAGGCTACTCTTTTAAAAACCAGGCCAGTGAATGCTTGACAAGCACACACTGAGGCGTCTCCTCTCCTACCAGAGGGGAGAGGTGATGTCTTTGTTATTGTCGATGATGAGATGAAGTTGAACTACTAACAGGCGTACCACACATGACAGGCTCTAAAAACCAAATTTATTCTCCCACAGTTTAGCATGCAGAAGTCCGAATTCAGGACACCAACTCTAAGGATTAAAGGCTTTCTCTCGCTCTCTCAACCTTAAAGGAAGACCTTCACCTCTTCCCTTAACGATCTTTGTGTGTCTTCTCATCTCTTCCCCATCTCTGTTCTCTTACTTGTTTGTTTAGTCTTTTTGATCTCTCAAAAGAGAATAAAGCAAAACATGCCCCAATAGTGGGCTTGCTGGGTCAAATGGTATTTCTGATTCCAACTTCTTTCCACAGTCCCACCCTTAGTGTTTGGGAGTTCCAGTTCCTCCACACCCTCATCATCATAGCATTGTTTTCTGTCTTACTGAACTTTGCTATCGTTGTCAAGGAGAGGTAGCCCATTGTTTTGATTTTCATTTCTCTAGTAGATAATATGAGCCATAGTCAAGTCGAGGGCATCTAACAGCAACGACAGCAGCTAATAGAGAATTCTGACTGGTAGCCCAGGCTGTAGGAAGTTGTACTGTTAAACCAAAGGGTGCACCTCTCTGGTAGTTCCAAACCACCAGTACTTCCCCAGGAGAAAAATGTGAAAAACATGATTTACAGCCTCAAAAATCCAGTGGAAGGTCATCTGTGAGTCTATTCCATCTTTTAATGGCCGAGTTCTGGATCGTTTTGAGTAACTGATGATCTTGAACATTTTTCTTCATGTCTTGATTGACCATCTGAATGTCTTATTTGTTAAAGTGTCTTTTAACACGTTCTACACTGATCCAATAAAATAATAAAGAAAACCTATTTCACAATGGGGTTATAAGTACTCTGGGGGGGTGAGTAATTACAGCACATATTCTGGAGGGACATAATTCACTTCATAATAGAAAACCATGACTGGTTGGAGTCGGGTATCTAGGACTGTGTGAGACTTTTGTCTCCTTTGGAGGTGATTTCTCTCTATGAGTGGGGTCTAGTTCCTGTCATATCTCTAATCTGGTGCCTCTTTGAGCCCTGCTGACTTTCTCTCTTTGTGTTTCTTTCTTCTTATTATGGATCCTGATGTCCAGCCCTTAGCAGCCACCAATGGAAGGGACTATTTTTTTTTTTTTTGTTTCTTTAAATTTAAATAAAATTTTTGCTTCATACTGGTATACTTATAAAGTTCCTACACATTGTTTTTCACACTGGATCTTTCCCATTTCCTTTACCCACCCCTCCCTCCACCTATCAAATTGTGTGACTCTATGATTAACCATGCCCCGATCCTCACCCCTCTTCTCTCCCCCTTACATCCTCATACATGTTCTACCTTAATGGTCTTATACCATATTTGTCCTTATGGAACTGAGTTAGTTCATTCAGCATAATCCTCTCGAGTCCCTCCCAAGTTAGGTAGTAATTTACAAAATCATTGCTTGAAGGGGCTATTTTGTTGTCCACACGGACTTCTAGCTGCTTTCTGGTCCTACTACCTTCTTGCATCACAATAATTTTCAGTAGATTTTGTTCCAAATTCCTATAAGCTCTCTGAACAGTCTTGAGTTTTGTGGCCATCTTTCTTAGTGGGAAATTGACTCACAGAAGAAGTCCTCTCTGCTATTAAGATAGTTTCTCTATGATTGAGCAGGAAACGAGGGGAGTGAACTTGGAAATGAAGCCCTCATTTAAATCCAGTGACTTGAAGGGGGGGAAAAATCTGTAAATTGTTTTGCAGAGTTGATGTTGGGGTTGGAAATATACGACATGCAGTTGGTATTGTGTTCATTTCTTGCCTTCCAAAATTATCACAGAATTTGGCCTTCGGTGGCAGGCCCTGGTGACGCTCATGTGTTTAATGGCAATGGATATCGGCGTGTGCACATACATCCCTAATTCTTCCAGACAGAGGAGCAGCAGCTCCTGTACCGGAAAGTCACTTTGGCTTATCTGTCCAGCTGGGCAACATAACATTTCGATAAATGATAGGAGCATCTGAGTGTGCCTGATGCTTTCAGCTCTCCTTTAAAAAGAGAACTAGAGATGGCGTTTTGAATATTCTCCTTTTTTATCTTCTCTTTTAACCCTGAACTGGAGGGGCCTGGGTAGGAGTCTCTTTGCGTGTCCTTCACGTTGTACTCTGCGGTCATCAGAAAGCCAGGAGGTGGTGCCTGGAGGAGGAAAAATGTGGAGCTAGCCACATTATTTTCAAGCAAATTTAAAATGTGATGTCGCTGGAGAGGCTTCCTTGACCTTTCCTTTTTGACTTCTCTTCCCCTTCACCCCACAATTCAGGCAACTTGGCAGTTTTTAAATTCTGAAAGTCAGCTGTGCAACGAGGTGGACACAGCAAATAGAGATTGTTTCTTCAGTGGTCAGAGTGGAATTAAAGCCACTCTCTGCCATCCTTCCCTGTCCTCAGAGTGGTCCTGGGCACGATCTAGCCAGTGCACTTGCACTGAGTACCAGGACCACACCTCAGTGAGCCACAGGCCTAGGGACTTCTGGTTCCCATGCAAAGTAAAAGAGACCTGATTGTGGGCTCTCTGGTGCCTTTCTTCATGCTGGGGTGTGTAAAAGAGAACCTCTTGTATGCAGTTGTCTTTCTCTTTTCAGCTAATGGCGTGTCTTATTGACACCTCCAGAGCAAAATCTTAGCAAGTATTTGTATTTTAGAAAACCTTGCTGTAAAGAATATGTTGGAATGTGACTAATTTGAAATGCTGGTACCAGTGGACATTATCAATTAAACTGATAGATAAAGTAAAAAATAAAATATCACAGTCAGAAATCAGAGAAATTGACACTAGATGAATTTTAAAAGAAAAGGGGAGACAGGGATGGAAGAAGGGATGGATGGATGGATAGAGAGGGAGAGCAATACCACGACATCCTAGTTTGTTTACTCTCATTAATTTGTAAGTTTGAGATGAGCTTTCTTGCAGCCAAGGTGAAAATGGAAATGTGGTTAACGAGATAGCCAGTAAGAAGAATATATGTGAATTCCTCAGCTCTCATTGTCATGGAGCAAGAACTGATTCACAGCTGACTTTCCATTGGGTTTCTGAGGCTGTAAATCACACAGGAGGACATTGCCCATCTTTCCCCTGCAGGACTGGTGGTGGAACCCAACCACCAGAGAGACACAGCCTTGGGGTTAAGAGTCCAACTACCTGTGGGCAGGGATTTAAATTCAGCATTGATGACAGTATACCCAGTTACATCCAGATGAGGAGTCGTATTCAGGTTGACACAGTCTAGACAATACAGTTCTGGAGCAACAAGACCATTGGGTCAGAAAGGGCAGCACCCTCGGTACAGCTACACCATCCAATATGACTGGCCGTATGTGGCTGGTTATCTTTCAGTTAATTAACATGGAACACGATTTTAAACTTCTGGTTTCTCAGTCACCTCAGGCAGATTTTGCAGCCACACACATGTGGTTTGTGGCTCCCATATTGGACAGCGCAGTTATAAAATATTTCAATTATTGCAGAAGCTTTTATTGGGTAGCACTTAACTAGAACACAGTCTTGCTAGCTGTAAGAAGCTGTGCTGCCAACTCGAAGGTACGTGGTTCAAACCTACCAGCTGCTCTGCATGAGAAAAATGGACAGTCTCCTCCTGTGTGATTTTACTGTCTCTGAAAACTGCTGGAAAGTCAGTTATGGGTTGGTTCCAACTCATTGGTACATAATAACAACAACAACAGCAGCAGCATAATGGTAATGCTTTAGGGAACTCTGATGGCATAGTGCATAGGGAGCTATGCTGCTAACCCCAAGATGATGTGTCTCTGGAGGTTCAAGTCCACCAGCAGCTCCATGGAAGAAAGATAGGGACCCCCTGCGAAACCTGCTGGAGGATCAGCTGGGCGTTGGTTCCATCAAAACAACAATGAATTGAATGGATAATGCTTTCAAATATCAGGGATCAGGCATTAAATATCACGGCCTGCAGGGAGGGGGGTTTCTCTCAATCACTGTCTGGTTCCTTCTGAAGTCGTGGAGATGAGTGTCTTGGGGTGTGGCTGTTGCCACCCTAACTGCCTGTTACTTGGGGTGGTGAAGACTGTGTTAATGTGCTCACCTGCTAACTCCAAAGCTGAAGCTCTCAGTTCACTCAGTGGGGCCCCGGAAGGAAGGCATGGCCGTTGACAGCTGGCAAAGCAGCCATGGGACCCTAGGAAAAATCATTCTAGCCTGGTACCCAGGGGCTCGCTGAGAACTGGAATTCACTCAAAGGCAGTAGGTTTGATCTCTCTTTTTAGTTAAGGCAGCGGATAGCTAGGGCTGCCTTTGGCAGGCAGCCGACTGGAGTTTCATGACATTGTTTTGTTTTCATTGTATTTATTTTTACATCCGCCTTCTAGTTACGGCACAGGGTCCTAGTTTTCTGCTTCCCATGGTGATGCACAGTTTCCTTCTAAAAGAGGTGTTGTGTCCTCCTAAAATCATCGTTAAGTTTTAAAAGGAAAATAAGAAAGTGGGTCAGCTTAAATGAAAATAAGAAAGAAATGAGGGTGCAGACAGCAAAAGCTCTAGGGTGGCACTGTGTGAATTTTTATTCTGCATGTAAAGAAATCATGCATAAACTGGAGGAAAGGAGCCCCACCCACTGCTCCTGTGTGTCATAGAAAAGTGCGTTCTGTCCTTGCAACCACACTGTGAGGAAAGAAACGCTTGTCATCCCCATTTTCTAGATGGAGAAACCAAGGCATCATGAAGCATCAGTATCATAAGACATACTTTCAACCCAGGGAGCTCTAATGGCCTAGTGAGTAAAGAGTTGAGCTTCCAAACCATTGGCAGGAGGTGTGTTTCCACCAGCAGCTTCAAGGGAGAAAGATGGACAATCTCTTCCTGTGAGATTTGTTGTTATGTGCTGTCAAGTTGCTTGCGACTCATAGCTACCCTATGTACAACAGCTCTGAACACTGCTGTGTCTTGAGCCAAGTTCATTGTCACTGACACTCCTACTCCCATTACCCCAGTCACTGAGTCAATCCATCTCATCGAGGGTCTTCCTCTCCTGTGCTGTCCCTCCACTCTTCCAAGCATGATGTCCCTCTCCAAGGACTGGTCCCTCCTGGCAACATACCCAAAGTTTGTCAGAGGGATCTTCAAAATCCTTGCCTCAAAAGAATAGCCTGGTTACACCCTCTCCAAGATGGACCTGTTTGTTCTCTTAGTGGTCCATGTTAGGTTCAGTACTCTCCTCCAGCACCACAACTCAAAGGCATTGATTCTTCTTCTAAAATCCTTAGTCATTGTCCAGTTTCTGATGCATCACAAGTTAATTGCGAAGACCATGGCGTGGTTCAGGTGCACCTGTGGGATTTGCAACCTCTGAAAACCTGCTGGGGCACTGAGGGGTCAGCTATGGCTCGAAGGTCTTGGCTTGAAGGCAGTGAATGAGTGATTTTCAGCCCATGTCGCATCTCCTGTAGTGTCTGTTGTAGTGGAATTCAAGCTCTCATCATCTAGAAGCAGCTCCCCACATTCTGAAGGGAACAGTCAGCCTAGAAGGCTTTACCTGGTGGATGTTCACCTTGGCTGGCAGGTCAGCAGCACACATGGAGTTTCACCCCAAAATGCGGGAACCCCATGTGTGACACTGTCCATCCCAGCATGGAGCCTGTGCATCAGACTGAGGCAGCTCTGTTCCGGGAGGCTGGTCTGCAGGGAAGGATTTTGGGGACTCCCTCAGATCAGCTCATGTGCGTGATATTGTTCCTTCATCCAGAGCTGACCCTCCAACAGGTTTTCACATGGGAGGAGATTGCCCATCTTTCTCCCTCGGTGTAGCTGATGGGTTCAAACCCTGTGTCTTTGGGTTGGTAGCACAACTCCTAACCTATTAGGCCACTGGAGCTTCCTATGTGCTGACTAGAGATATGATCATTAAGGAAACAGCAACAAAGACAAGACATTCCAAAACTCCATCCACTAAGATTCTTACGTAGATCTATGTCTCTTTCTCTCTTCCTCCCTCTTACTCCCCCACCGTCCTTCCCGTCCTCCCACCCTCTTCCCTCCTGTCTCTCCCTCTCTCCTTAACACGCAAGCGTGCTTGAGTTTGAGCTTTCTCTCACTTCTATGTGACATAGTTACATTTGCCACTGTTCACATGGTTCTTAAGCTTTTGCAATTGTATTCTCCAGACCGCCTGACTTCTGAACAACTTTGCAACCCACTGTCTTACGATCATATCAGCTGTTTGTGAAGATGTGCTAGACCTTAAAACAACCTCTCCCCCCTTTCTTAAACAGTTATTACACCCACTAGTTTGGTATGAAGTAATAATTCACTTCTGTTCTCTTTCTTGGGTCCTTCCTTTTAAAAAAAGGCTGTTAGTTTAAGTCCTTGGCCGTTGGATTAATTTCAGCCTTCAAATTTAGTCACCAGAAACATTGGCTAGCGTATGATGTTCCATGTGCATAGGAAAACTAATTAGGCCTCCTTTGTATAAAAAAAAACAAAACCAAACCAAAACCCCCTTGCTTTGTTTCAGACAAGCTTCCCCCCACCCCACGCCACTGCCACCGTCCTGCCTTCCTTCTAGAATAACTCCCTCTTCCTGAACCCCAGGGTGTTGTCTTGACTTGCATGAATAGTAGTACCAGGAAGAAATGTTCAATATTTGCGATTCCCCCACAAAAGGAAATCACGCATCCCAGATGGTGAGCTTGAAAGGGTTGGCGTATTTATATATGCGATTCCGGGGAAAGCCATTATCTCTGCCGTTAATAATAGATCACAGAGCGTGGTTAGGCAGGAGGCTTCAGGTGGTCTGCCAGGGCGGGGGTGTGCTGCTTTTGGTCTCCAGCCTTCATCTTTCTTCACATTTCTTTTTCATCCTCTTCGCTGAGAAGTGTTACCCCTTGGGCCTTCGCTCTGCCTCTACCTTTGCTCCATCCTTGTGCTTGTCTACCTGTAGATCTGGAGAGAGGGAGGCGTGCAAGATGAAGTCATGGCACCAGCCTCACAGCTGCAGAGAGCGTGCGTTTTTCAGGCGCTTCTGTCCCAGCAGGTCCAGGTTTGGAGGGCTTAAGGGGCAGGTGGAGAGGAGATCCCGTGGCCTGCCCCACTCTGGCTTAGAGAAAGTGCAGCCAGGGTCCTCTTCAAAGGCACCGATGTGAAACTTGGTCTCACATACCTTGGATATGTTGTCAGGAAAAGTTTCTTCTGGGGAGGTAACGGGTGAGAGAGAGAAAGGATGATCCTCACCAAAATGGATTGATACTTGTGCCTGTGGCAATGGACTTGAGCGTGTTAGAGATCATGGGGGCTGGCACAGCATACAGCAAGGTCTGGGCCTTTTGTTCACAGGGTCGCTATGAGCCGTAGTCAACTTGAGTGCCACTAACACCAACAAGAGGCAGTTCTGAGCCTGAAAGTGATGCTTCTTTTGCTACGTTGTTGTTGTTGTCGATTGCCTTTGAGTCGAGCATGACTCATAGCGACCCTATGAACAAAAGGCCTGAAGCCCCTCTACAACCATAAACATTTATCAAATTCATAGAGTTTCCAGAGGCATGTTGTTTAGGAAGTGGATGCCACTCCTGCTTCTAAACCTTTCATAGAATCTTTAGATGTTGAGTCACCTGTGATGTAGCTCTGAACACTTCCCTGTCCTGAGCCAGTCTCACTAATTCTGACACAGCAACCCCCATCACCCCAGTTACTGTATCAATCCATCTCATCCGGGGTCTTTCTCTCCTGCACTGTCCCTCCACCCTTCCAAGCGTGATGTCCTTCTCCTTTTGACCCTACCCATCACACTTGTACAGTAAAACCCACAATAACTGGAACCTCTTCAAAGCTGAAACCTGTCGGAGGGAAGCAAATTGAAGTATCTTCCACTAAAATTTGAGAGAGAGGAAAGTGGTTAAAATTGTCAAAGAGAGAGAACTTGCAGTGTCTGTCAGAAGAGGGCGGTCTCCCCGCACCCCGAGTTCTGCCCCGCACAGGCTCACTGTGAATCACCGTCAGGAGGGCCAGTTGTAGCCTGACTTGTGCCATTTCTGAGCTGCACGTACAATTTGAGCTCATGTGCTGCCTGACACACAAAACCGCAGGGACATTCATCTTTGTTCTCCATACCGCCCTCCCCAAGAACAGTCATTCCATCCTGTTCAGATTACAGCTCACTGGTGTTCAGCTTTTTCCTGGAATGTTCAGTGCTTCTTAGAAAAGTCTGATACGGGTGACTTCTCTGAAAAGAAAAGCAAAGCCCCAGTAAGCCTGGCTTCCTCCCCTAATTGTGGACCTCACTGCTTTTCTCTTTCTGAGAAGGAGGAACAGTTCTCTTCTTTGACCATGTAATTTCATTTTCCATCTGAAAGTTGGTTATTAAGGACCTGAGTTTGACTCCCACCCATTATACATCTTGGGCACACCTCTGCTCACCTGTCTGTGGAGATTTGTATGTTGCTCTGATGCTGAACATATTTCAATGGAGCTTCTAGACCTAAACAGACCAGGAAGAAAGATCTGGCAGTCACCTTCCAAACATGGGCAAAATCTTATAGATCACAATGGTTGATCATGGGGACAAGCACACAACCAGTCCCTTGTGAAATGGGTTGCTGCTAGTTGGTTACCTTGCTCATGGGCAGCTAAAAACAACAACTGCTACACGCCTGACATACTCAAGCCTCTGGAGAGTCAGCGAAGAACTAAACTTGGCATTGAGCTTCCCCTTGTAGTCAAATCAGGGTGTGGATATTGTGGAGTTAGTGTAGCTTTGTAATTCAGGTAAGGGCAACACAGAGGGAGATGAGGCAATGTCCAGATGGAGGGACTTCATGCTGTTTATGTGACAAGTGTGGTTGTGAGGATAATGTATAAGGTCCTCAGCACCGTGTTGCACACATGGCTGCAACCTGTAGCCGTTAATGATCGGACCAAATCCTTGTCTTGTGTGCTAAGCAGTTAAATCAGAAATAAGCCCACTTCCTTCTTCATTTAACTGCCTCTGAATGCATTCACATAAGCTTTACTCTGGATGACACGTCACATGCCGTGCGGACTGTGAGAAGAAGATACTGCTGTCTCCAAGGAGCTCTAGCAGTGTAATGGTTTGTGCCCCGCTGCTAACTAAAAGGTGGAAGGTTTGAACCCACTCAGCAGCTCCAAGGGAGAAAAGACTCAGTGATGCACTTCTGTAAAGTACTAGAGCCCTGGAAATCCTGGGGCGCATTTGCTGCCTTGAGCCAAGGAGGACTCGGTGGTACTCAGCACAAACACCTCCTTTCAGGTCTATTATAAAACAAAACAGAGCAAAACAGAACCTTTGACCTCAGAGTATTTGTGGTCTAGTGGAGAGGCAGGGTCTTTATTTTGGCAACTGAAATACAAGACCAGTATCCATGAGGTTCTGCTCTTCTCATTGGGGCAGGTTTCCTAGTTGATGTCCAGTAACTTTAGAATTTAGTATCTTAAGAAGCTTTCCAAGTGCAATACCTCAGAGGCCTGAGAGAAATAACATCTAGGCCTAAATAGAGTCTATTCCTGCCTGCTGGTACTGGGTTTATTCTTCTCTTGAATTTAAGCACAGGCGTTACTTTCTGAGACACAGAACTGGGCCAGTGGCATCTCCAGAGTGCCTGAGCAGACCCGCATGTCATCATCAATCTGTCCTACACAGGGAGATGTCCCCCGTGTCCCACATGTGACACTGCCTCTGGGTTTGGAGCCACAGAAACAGCTGTTTTACCAATGTGGGTGCCTTAAGAATGCATGTCCTCAGTTCCTTTGCTTTTTAAATCAAACTTGAGGTCAGCCTCAAGGGGACACCCCCACGTTCAAACATGCTGAGTCCTTCTATTCCCAGTTCATTGCCATGGAGTCACTGCCCATAACAATCACAGAAGCCTTTTGCTTAATCTCTATAATCTTCATGGAAGCACTTTCCTAACAATAGGCAGTGGTTCTCATAATGGACTTTTCATGATGTCTCCATTTCAGATTTGACACTGAGATGGACTCTGTCTAGTTAAATTATTGAGTGTTATGGGTTCTATTAAGGAGCTCTGGTGGTGCAGGGGTTAAGCACTTTGCCACTAACCAGAAGGTCAGCAGTTTGAACCCACCATTCCCTCAGGAAGAAAGATATGATCGTCTGCTTCTGTAAAGGTTACAGCCTCAGATGGCGAGGCTGTCTCTTAGATACCCTGGGAGGCTTCTCTTGCCTATGAAATGCCTCCCAGGCCTCCTGCTATTGTTGTGGTTGTGTGTCTTGGAACCAATCCTTATTGATCACCCAGCAGGTTTTCAGAGGCGGTAAATGACACTGGAGAAGATTGCCTCTCTTACATGGAGCACCTGGTGGATTCAAACTGAGTACCTTTGAACTCCTTACTCACTGAGCCACCAGGGCTCACTTTCTGGGTTCTTGTTGTTGTGTACTGGAGAGTTGGAACCAACCCATACCTAACTATTCAATGGGTTTGCAGAGGCAGATAATCACATAGGAGGAGACTGTCCATCCTTCTCCCATGGGGCAGCTGGTGGCCTTGAACTGCGTACCTTGGAGATGGCCGTATAGCTTCTTGCCACTAGGCCACAAGAGCTTCCTGGGTTCTTAGCAGTTTCTAATTACAAGATGGTATTGGAAGTGGAAGGAAATTTTCGCATGTACTTCTGTTCTTGGTGAGAAGGAAAATCTTGATCTGAGGTTCCCCCTCACCCATCAGCCTTCTCCATGGCCCCTTATTGACCAAGTGCAGTCACACGGCCCTACTCTAGCTACAAGGGATGAGGGGAAATGAGCATCTGTCCTTGTCTATCTCTGGTGGGCTCCCCCAGCCAATGAAAGGGTGGCAGGGCTGGTCACCCACTCACCAGCTCGCAGTCTCTCCTGCATAGACATTAGACTTTTCATATCATTTCATCTTTCTGTAACTTTGTGAGATAGATGCTGTTGTCATCCTCCCATATTTTATAGACGAAGCACCGGTGACTCCATGGGTTAAATCATTACTTTGGTCTTGCCTGCAATACCTTGCCTTGGCCCTTTCTTTGTCCCCTCCATGCAGCTCACCGCCCACCACATCGTCCACACTCTAGAAGTATCCATTTCGATGAAATGAACCCATTTCTATAACCTCCTGCCTCTGAGGAGCTCTGCCCACTGTTTCATTGACCCATCAATCACTGTCAAAGTCACCACGGGCAGCTGAGATTGGTGGCAAGGTAATATTCTCACACAGTGAAGAGAGTTGCAGAAACCGGCGTGGGGAATTGATGGATCCTTGGCAATTTGAAAACCTCATGAGGGAGAGACTTTGCAGCCTAAATGTATGAAGTGATAGACTATATGAGAGGCAGAGAAATCTTAGTTCTCACCTGTGTGAGAGAGGGAGAGAGTGTGTGTTTATATGTGCACATAAGGAGTTCTGGGATGCAGTGCTTAAGTGCATAGCTGGTAACCAAAGGTAGGCAGTGCCACTAAGATTACAGGCTAGGGAGCCCAAAGGGACTATTTTGCTATGTCCTAGAGGGTCATTTGCATCAGAATCGACTTGACAACAACAGACATGGTTTTGTTCATATATATTTGTGTGTGAGAGAGAATATGAGTATATGCGCTGTATGTGCATGTTTTGAGAGCTGCTTCTGGAGGTTCTACCAGGGGAACACAGTCACTTATTTATGTTTGACTGAGGGACAGTTCTCCTTCTATCAGGGATGGTCGTCCTCTTCAACCGAGCACGCAGCGTCAGGAGGGGTGCACATGGAGCTGTGATGGAGGAAGGGGACACCTGCCTTGCCAACCAGATCAGCCGAATCAACCCTGGCAATCAGTGGGGTGACAGATGTCACAGCCAGATTGCCCTCACATCCTGTGTGCATGCGAAAGACCCTTCAGAACTATAATTTGATATTTGGAAAGCTAAAAAGGTCATGGAGTCCAGAGAAGTTGAGAGGAACATCCACGTTTAACTCCCTGTTTACGTATCTCTCAGGAACCAGAAACAAGTCATTTGTCAAAATGGTCCTGCTAGTGGCCCATAGAGGAGAAGGATGTGTTGTCTTCTGTGCTTCCATCTTTCCACACTGTCATATACTCTCCTTACCTACTCTGTAGTTCCTAACGTGCTCTGTGTCTAGAAATGATGGTTTTCATCAGAAGTCCTACCGAGACATCTGTCAGGTCAGCGGCTCCAAAGGGGAGAGCTTGCTGTTAATGAGTTGACACATTATAGAGATCAGAACTTCTGATATATTTTGCCCTGTGGCCACTGTTGTCCCCAGTTTCTTTGGAAAGAAAGGAGAGGGGTTGGTACGGCAGATCTGTGAACAGAGCGCAGGTTTTAATGGAGAAGTTAAATTTTAAATACTGATAGAGTGTGGAAACGATTTCAAAAGGGGATGGACAGAAACAGTAAGGGGCAGAGGCAGACCAGGACTGCTGACTTGGTGACCATGTTGACAAATTGCATGCCAAGAACCTTAGAGTTAGGCTTTCTCCCATGGGCAGGGTATATGTGGGTGTTTGTCATGTGGGGGTGTGTGTGGGAGGACCATGGGGTGAATAGCAGGCATGGCTGATATAAATTGATTATGACTAGAGTGCAGTCATTCCTAAAAGGAGACTTGAAAGGGTTGAGGAGGGAGAGGCCATGCACGTCCTGCAGATTGATCCCTGGGGTAAGCTGCCAAGTGGATGCAAGCATGTGAACAGTGGTGGAGATGGCGTAGAATGGGGCAGTGTTTCAGGTTGTTATAAAGAAATTCCCAGTGAGTTACAGTGAATTGCCAATCCTTAATGCCCAATTCAAAGGACATTCCCGACTGCTCTTCTGCACTCTTTCACCCTCCTCTACCTGCTTTCACCCATGTCTACCCTCTTTCCGCCCACTTGCCCTCTTTCTCTATCCAGCTTCTCCCACTTTCCTTCCCTCCCTATCCAAATTACTGAGGAGCTATGGTATCAGTGTGAAGACTAAGGTGTACCTGATTCAGGCCACGGTCTTTTCAATCCCTGAATGTCTGAGAGCTGGTCAATGAGTAAGGATGACAGAAGAATTACTAATATTTTTGAACTCTGTGGTTTGAAAAGAATACTGAATCTCCCAGGGATTGCCAAAAGAATGAACAGGTAATGTCTTGGGAAGAGTGCAGCCAGAGTGCTCCTTGAAGGCAAGAATGGCAAAGTCTCATCTCACATGCTTTGGGCATGTTGTTAGGAGAAGCTGTTCCTTGGGAAGGGACATCATGTGGAGAGTCAGCAAAAGAGAGCAAGACCCTCAGCAAGATGAACTGACACAGTGGCTGCAGCCATGAGCTCAAGTGTGTTGGACAAGGTTCAGCTCTGTTGTTCATAGGGTTGTTAGAAGTCATACACAGCTCAGTGGGACCTATCAACAATGACAACTACTCACCTCTATCTGCCTCTTCCCTCTTTCCACCCACCTCTGTCTACCTCCACCCTCTTCTACTTACTTCCCTTGTGCCCTGGGAAGGAAACCCTGGAGGCTGCACCTGGGAGACTTTCTCTGCTTCAGTAATTGGATGACTTCTTCCTATCCCTCACCTCTTTATTTGGCTGCACACATTCTCCTTAGAGCTCTGGGGATGGAGAAGAGACTAGATGAGCATGCAGGGTACTTTCTTCTCCTTGAAGCATCAACCGCATCCAACTGTGACAGCCCCCAACCTTCATGCCTGCAGGAGTCGGTTCAAATTAGCAGGATCCTGCAATGGGGGAACGTGTTCCCTGGCAGGATTACCCAGAACTCCTGATGATACTTGCCTGCAACTTTTTCATGACTAATTATGTTATCATAGATTTAAAATAACTGTTCATTGACTAGTGGTATATTTATTCTTAAGGAGTTTAGAACCTTCACTATTGTTTTTCATCAATTGCTGTGAAGCCATCTGCCACGTCACTTAAATTCATCTGATCAGGGTAAAAACACATCTCTCAAGTCTTAATCTAAATCAGAAGTGGGACATTCATATTGACAAGGAAGGAGGCTTCTTTACCAGAAAGTTGTTTTCTGAGTTGAATTGGGTAGAAAAGGGACCCAGGGCACCTGGCTTCCCTGGCCACGGCCTTGCTTACAAGCGAGTGGTGCGTGCTGGACCTGAGCAGTCCAGGATGCTGCAAGATGGGGCCCTGTGCATGCAGTTGTCCTCTTAGCAGGAGCCTCAGTCCTATCTAATTCTTTTCCTTGAGACACAGTGGGAGGTTAATGGATCCTTTGCTTCTCCTGACGAAGACACAAACCTTGATCCACACCTACATTCTCTTAACTGCAGCCAAAAAAAAAACAACAACAAAACTCAAGCCAAATTGGTTTAACACCTTGCCGCAAATGACAGCTATAGCCATCCGGCACATGTTTCTAAGCATGGTTGTCAATTTAAGAGTGTGTAGCAACGTGTTAAGAAACAAAGGGAAGTTGTTGGTTTGCCCAGTGGAGGAAGTGAGGGGCACTTGAATTTTTATTTGAGGAGCTCAGGGTCCCCAGGTCACCATCTCTCCACTTTAGAGAGTTGCTCTGCTCTCCATTGGCTCCCTTCCCATCCAGGCTGTGTCAGTGAGAGGGCTACAACAGCACTGAGAGAAAAAGCCTGCATTGCTCCCAAAACTGTCAGCAGACCTGGGACAGATTATCACTGATCTGAGATGGTCTGGGTCATACCCAGCTCTGTAATTTCTGTGTCCAGGTCAGACAGGTGCTTTCATTTCAGGTCATGTACCTACTCCTGATGCTGCAGGTGAAGGGAGCAGAGCGGTTCCCCAAAGGAAGAGGAGAAATAGTGCCAGACTCGCCAAATAACACATGTCCCCCATCCCCTCTGGTCTAAGGCTTCTCTGCTGTCCCAAAAAAGCTGAACTAGTTTTCAGTCATACCAACAATATAAAACAATACTTTGTCCCTATGCCCTCACTGGCCATGGGGTATTATTATCCATCTTTTAAATTAATACCAATCTGATGGGGCACCACATTGTATTACCACTTGTGAGATTGAGCTTATTTCTGTTTAATTTGCCTTTGGTATTTTCACTCTGTGTTTGTGTCCTTTCCTTCTTTTTCTCTAGTAATGCTCATCTTCCTTATCACTTGGATGATAGTAATCCTTTGTTCTGTTGATAGTAGTTCTTTGGATAGTAATCGTTTGTTCTTTGGACTTCAGCCTCTAGCTCAGCTTTACCTGGGTTTATGAGGTTTAGTGAGTGTTTGCACTTTTGATTCTTGACCTCTAGATCTTCGGCAGCAAGGCTGGTTTGCTGAAGCATCATGCATTGTTTCACTTCATTGTCACAGAAACTCCCAAGAGTCTGGAAGCGTTCTTTCTGGGGTTTTTTTTGTGACAGAGAAAGAGCTGTTTAAGAATGTCTAACAACTTGTCTGATGTCACACAGCTCAGAGTTGTCAGAGCTAGATTCATCCCAAGTCTTCTTACCCCAAGTCCAAGTTCAAGGGTTTGTTTGGTGGGGTTTTTTCCCCCTCCCCCTACACTTGGCCACTGCTTCCAGAGGACAAAATAGAGACCCGTGAGAAGAAGAGCATCAGAGAGATACAGGTTTTGGTTCATCCGTCCATTTGCCCAGGTCGCTGGGTGGTATATTTTATGCTCAATTTGTGGCAAGGAGTTGTGCTGCTAACTCAGAAGCAACCCAGCTCCACCAGCTGCTCCACAGGAGAAAGATGGGTGGTGTCCTCCTGTGCAATTTACAGCCTCCAAAAACCCACTGGAGGGTCAGCTACAAAACCACTTACTGAAAGCTCCATGCTTTGAGCCCACATAGCACTACTAACAGAAGTAAAGCCTGGCAATTTACTTTCATAAAGATGATCCTTAAGAAAAAACGATGCAGCAGTTTTTCTCTACACCTCATGGAGACACTGGCAATTAGAATTTATTTTTTATAGTAGTGGGTTGGTTGGTTTGTATCTTATCCCATCTCTCCAATCCTATGACCATGAATTGGGTGCTGGAGACAGAGTTGTGATAGAATCACTGTCCCAGTCATTAATGGACCTGTTCCTCATTTGTCCACATGATTTAAGTTCCAAACTCCAGGTCATTAAGTGAGAATTATGTTCTACACATATGGAGGATGAACACATCATCACAACAACGGAGGATGACTACATCATTACGGAGCTGCCAAATGACATCATTTCAAAATCGTCAAAGCACTGAGAATCGTGGCCCAAAGCCCAATGGACGCCTGATGTTAACTCTCACATCCAGCATTCCTCTTGCCCTGCTCCTCAGTGTCTGTTACGGCATATGCTGCCTTTTGAAGCCCATCTGAGTCTGAGTGTGTAGGAGCTTTGCACGTCCACAGGCCTTGCTGATCCTCCATCTGATGGTGGACACAAGTCTCTGCTTCTCTCTGACCCTGCTCATTTCATTGTAACATGGAATACAAAGGGTCCATCTATTCTGCAGCTGGGATGCTAACAGCAGCTCATACATCGCCTCAGTCCTCCCTTACATTTCTGGAAGAAGCCTGGGGCTCTCCACAGCCAGCAGAGTGAAGAGTGCAGAGTAAAGATTTGCCAAAAGGCAGTGCCCCTGAACACGAGTTCCCAGGTTCAGTTCCTTACCCCATGCCATAAAAAATTCAAACTCCTTGTCATGAAGTCGGAACTAACTCTTAGCTGACCCTCCAGCAGAGTTTCAGAGGCTAGAAATCTCACAGAAGGAGATTGCCCACCTTTCTCTTGAGGAGCAATTAGTGGACACGAACCACCTGCCTTTGGGTTGGCAGTGCAACTCCTTACCCACGAGGTCACCAGAGCTCCCTGTTCCATGGCTGAGTAACAGGCAGAGGCGGAAGCTCATACAGTCAGCACGGTCACAGCTACCACAGGACCTGGGCCTCACCTTGACGTCTGCACCCAGGCCAGTGATGTGCAGCAGGCAGCCGTGGCCTGCATCTCTGGGAGGGGCTGTTCACACATAGACCTGAAGACACACATGTCCAGGAACGTTCCAGAGATCTTCTCCAGCAGCAAACTGGGAGCCAGTTGAGTTGGCACTTGGACATGATCACCTGTGCATATTCCTTTGCTGGGAGGGTTACATTGAGACCAAAAGACTGCCACTTAAGTGTGGCACTGCCTATCGGGAGTTGGACAAGGCAGCCTTCTCATCTGACAACAGGTGTGCTGCTCACCTGGTGCTTGGCCTGCGGGAAAGGGGAGGTGGCGCGGAGACACAGTGGGGAAGCAGATAGCCCGCTGTTTACACGACAGCTGTCATGATTTACGCCGATCTCATGAATGTTTTCTTTCCTATGGCCTGCATCTTGGGAATAAAAACTATTTTATTTCTGTGTTTAAAAAACCCAAAAACCACCTAGTAACCTTTTTTGGTGGCGTGTAAATGCCTCTCCTGTCTTTGGTTGCACTCTCTTAAGATCTTTGGGACTTGAAAGGTTCAGACATTGAGTGGACTTTTACTTGGCCTTACTATGCGCAATTTACAATGGTGGAAACTTCCTGGAGAGTCAGCGATGAGTTACTTTTAACTTGTTAGAAATGAGAGTGAGAATGAGGCTAAGTGTGCAGGAGCCTGAGTGGCACAAGCAGATTAAGATCAGCTGCTTAACCTAAAGATTGGTGGCCGGACCCTCCCCTGAGTGGCTCCACGGAAGAAAGATCTGGTATTCTGTGTCTCTAAATATGACGACCAAGACTACCTTATTCTGCCGTTCTCCCGTGTAACGCATGCCATGCCAGGGAGTTGGAAGCAGCTGACTAACAGCAGTGACAGGTGTTCTCTGCACTGATGCATTTAGGAGGGCTGTTTGCCTCATGGTTTGTTTGGGTCTGTTGGTGTTTTCTGAGCGCTTGTCCTTGTAATGAGTCCCACAGAGTGGACTGGTGGCTGTAAGCTCTGGACCCTTTCCCTCACCCCTTCCAGATCCAGAAAGCAGCCAGCCTTTAAAGGTTATCTCCTTGGGCTGCCAGCAGCCGCATCCTGAGAGAATGTGAATTCCAGCTCTCCTCTCCGCCAGACATGCCAACAGAGTGAGACTCTGTCAGACGGCTCGGCTGTCTAAGGCGGGAAGAAGCAGCTGGAATTGGGAGCAGTGTGGGGGCTGCTTTCCTGGGGGCCCAGAGAGGAGTGTGTGCAGAAAGGGTGGGTGCTGGTTGGGGGTCTCCTAGATTATGATCCTTGGAACGCAGGAAGGCAGCAGTGTGAACCAGGATCTCAACCCTGTAGGTCTGCCTGGTCCAGACAGCGGCAGGGGAGCAGGTAGGGGGCGCTGCAGAGATGTGGAGGGTAAAGCGATCAGAACACCTTCGTCACCGGAAGAAGCTGAGAGAAAAACAAGTGCACTGTGATAGACTGGTGGGGTGACAGAGCCCTGTTAGACGTCAGGAGAGTCTCCCCTCCCCTTCCTCTCGGGATTAGTCTGTCTATGAGAGAAGAACGTGAGAAGCCGATACATAAAGCCACAGTCAATGGTTTTTGTTGTTGTTAGGTTCTGTTAAATCCACTCCAACTCATAGTGACCCCATTTACACAGAACCAAGCGCTGCCCTGTCTTGTCCCCTCCCCGCAGTCATCGCTGTGAGTCCGTTGTTGCAGCTTGTCTCGCTCTTTTCTGCTAACCCTCTACCACCATAAGTAGTGGTACTTATTGAGCTTTTATATACACAGCAAGAAAGGCGCTCAGGTGGCATAGTGGTGAAAAAATTGCACTACCAATCCAGAGGCATGTGGTTTGAATCCACCAGCTGTTCCACAGGAGAAAGATGGACGGTCTCCTCCCGTGCAATTAACTGCCTCTGAAAACCGCTGGAGGGTCAGCTCTGGGTCGGTTCCAGGTCATAGCTCAATGGTACGTAACAACATTTATAGCAAGAGGAGCTATGATGGTGCAGTGGTTAAGCACTTGTCTGAAAACCAAAAGATTGGCAGTTTGAATCCACCAGTGACTTCATGGGAGAAAGATGTGCTGGTCTGCTGTGGTGAAGACTACAGCCTATGAAATACTGTGGGACACTCATGTTACAGCCTATGGGGTTCCAGTGGCAGTGGGTCTGGTTGGTTGGTATACATAGGAACACACCCATCCCGTGTAGGGAAAGAATTCCACCTCTGTTTCCAGATGAGGAGACTGAGGCTAGAGAGCTGAAGTAACCTGTCCGAGGCAACAGGTAGGAAGTGGCAGAGCTGTGCTGCAACCCCAGGTCTGGACAGACCTGCAGCCTTATGCAGGGAAGATGCTGCCCCTTTAGTGACGAAGTTTTCCTAAGAAAGGAGGCCGTGAAATCAGGTAACTGGTGACAGATAATGATGATGACAGATGCAGACAGACAGCAGTGGCAGCAGCTATAGTGTTTCCTGAGTGCTTCCCTGGAGCCAGGCATTGACCAACTATTTTCAGCTCCTCCAGCGCCTCACGGGAAGGTCCCGGTTAGAGCCGCAGGTGTAAGAAAGACCAGTGTCTCCCTTGAAAGTCAGAGCAAGAAAAAACCCAGGACTCTTCACTGCTTGGGGAAAATTGTCCACGTGTGCACAGCTGGTGGGCAAGTAACCCTGGCTTGTCGCAGCTGGTGTGCGAGTGTTCGTTCCCAGCAGAGCCTGGGCAGCAGAAAGCTCGTTTAGCCCCATGATGTCCTTTGTTGTTGTTACCATGTTCCCTGAGTCAGAACCAATCCATCGCTGGCCCTCCAGTGGGTTTTCAGAGGCAGTTAATCACACGGGAGGAGATTGCCTCTCCTCCTGTGGAGCCGCCGGTGGATTCAAACCACGTGCCTTTGGGATTGCAGCACAGCTTCTTGGCACTAGAGCTCCATGAAGACCTAATTTCTCCTCTCCTCCAACTAGATCTTGCCCTGGGCTCATTAGAAGGACAGAGCAGCCACCTCTCACTCTGAAGAGCAGGGCTCAGGATCTGCAGCTCTGCTCACTAAGCATTCAGGTGTTGCTGCCCTTCTCCTATGGGTTCAAACTGCAGGCCTTTTAGTTATCAGAGAAACATGGAACCCATTATGGTGGCTACCAGCGCCCTGCAGCTGGCAAATGCTCAGTGGACAGCCGTTTCCTCCAGGACCCCTCTTGCTGTGATGCTGCAGACAGAGGGAGGGTGGAGCTCAGCACTGCACAAGCCTCACTCCCTCACTCTTCTCCTCAACCCTCTCCCTGGACAAGGGGCCTTGTGGACAGCGCTGTTAATATGGGTGAGTTTTGTGACCTCGTGAATGCCCAATCTCTCTAATGATGTTGTCTTCCTCATCTTCATCTCATCCAGCCTTCACCCTGTGCTCACTCTAGGCCACACTCTCTATGGGGGACTCTCCCCTCCAACGTCTCATTTATTCCTCCCATCTAGCCTGGGAGGCCAGTATGAGCGCTCCCTCTTTTTCATGAAGGCTGAAATTGTACTGATCATCACTTTCCACTCTGGAATTTAAAGTCCACCATCTGATAACCCCAGGCAGCCCCTCTCATCATAGATGCAGGATTCCTGTTAGGTATGAAGAGAGGAGAGTTCGCCTTACAGCATCTCACCCCGAGGCTTGCCGGCTAGAGGACAGCTGGGAGGAGATCCTGTTGGTTCTGAAACACACACCCGTTTCCTTCCCCGCTCTGGAATCTGGACAGGTTGTGCACTGGTGTTGTCGCAGACCCCATGGGATGGTCAAGACGCTCACCATCAGCTCTGTTCTCTCTACTTGTGAGGGCTCTTTCCTCTCTCCCTCTCCCCCCGCCCCACCTTGAGTTAGCACAAATTTTACAAAGAAAATAGTGCCGTTGTGAAGGGAAATGTTCTGATAGCATGAAGATGATACTGTTCGCACCCTTCCTAGGGCATCGGGAATCTTGGTAAGCAGCCCATTTTTAGAGAAAGCCAGAGACTTCTGGTACCTGCAAATTACTCCTAATAATGTAAAAAATCTTTTTATTGACAATAAGAGGCTGAAATCAGTTGAGTGCCTCAAGGCCTAATTAAATGTGACATATACAGAGTGCGGCTGGCAAGCAGGTATTGGGAAATGGTGTAGCCTGATAGTAGAAACACACCTTTGGTTGGGAGTGGAGTCCTTTCTGTCTGCTTGCCTTCTTGTCTCTCTGGTCCCATGCTCTCCCCTCCCCTCCCAGCCCTTCCCCTCTGTTTCCCTCCTCCCCTCCCCTCCCCTCCACTATCTTCCCCTCATCTCTTTCCCCCCTCTCTTCTCTTTCCCTCTCTTCTTTCCTTCTCCTCCCCTCTTCTTCCCTCCCCCATTCTATCCATTCCTCCTTTCACACCTACCTTCTGGCCTAAAGCAAATCAAGACCTGTCCATTGCTGATGAGGATTCCAACTCACAGTGACCCTGGAGGACAGAGAGAACTTCCCCTGATCTCCTTTATGGAAGCAAACTCCTTTCTTCCACAGAGCTCCTGGTGGATTCAAATCACTGACCTTTCTGTTAGCAACCAAACACTTAACCATTGCACCTCCAGGGAGCCCATATATAGCTATTTGTCAGGCTCCTGCTGTTTCAGGAACTGCATGAAAGAGTGGGTTACAGGAGTGGGAAAGAAAAGATGAGGTTTCTTAACACGGTGGAGTTACAGTCTGGTGAGGAGAAAGCAAATATTAAACATTCACATACATAAGTGCAAAATAACAGCCATGACAGGCCCACCCACAGGAGAGTGGATAAACAAGTCGTGGAATATTCACAGATGGAACAATGGCCAGCAGTGAGAGTGAAGATTGTAATTGCATGGAACAATCTGAATGAGTCTCTCAGGCATAATGCTGAATGAAAGAAGTTAGATTGAAAAACAAAGCCAAACCCCCAAAAAAGCCAGCTATTAGTTGATTGCATTTATTTCAATACAAAAGCAGGCAAAATTAGTCTCTGTTTGAAGTCCTGGCACTGAGAGCTGAGCAGTGGGGTCACTCAGATTAGTGGGGCTCAGAGTGAGGGAGGAGGGACCAGGAAAGCTAGATTATCAAGCACAGCCCGAGGAACTAAGTTAGAAACCCAAGTCAAATTGTGAAGAGATTAAAACACATTAATAGGTCTCTGTTCTGCAGTATACAAGACATGGTGATGTGACCTCCTCCCCTCACCTATCTTGGTTTCTAAGTTCCTTTTGTGTGTAAACATCGCCCTTGATATACCCTTCCTTTTATATCTGGGAAGAAGAAACACCCACCTTTGTCTCAGCCACAGAACTTGGTGTAATTTGTGCAAGGCCCGTGTGTCTGTCCTATGACAGGACCAGCGGGAGCCCAGGGCCTCTGCCACCACTTAGATCCTGCCGAGACCAGGAAGGCATTGAGCACTTGTCAGAGATTTGATTTGATTTTTTTAATTTATGGTCATTTCTTTCCTTTACATTTTGTTTATTTTATTGTTGAGAATATACACGGCAAAACATACTTCAATTCAGCAATTCCTGTGGGTGTCATTTAGTGACACTGATAATATTCTTTGAGCTGTGCAACAGTTCTCATTCTGAGTCATTTCTCGTCCATGAACTTAAACTCTCTAAGGTTCCTGTCTGGCCTCTCAGGCTGCTGTGATTAGTTTGATTCCATATGGCTATTTAAACTATTATTCAATTTTAAGAACTCTTTGGGGGATGTTTTTTGTTTAAGATTATTTTACAGCAGTCATTCTAAGGGTTCATTCAGCCTCCATGGATCCAGAAAGTCTGGATTCCATGTGAATTTGAAAGTCTGTTCCTCATGTTCCCACTTCTGGTCATCACAGTTCTTCTGAGAAAGCTTTGATCAAATTGCCAAGTGATGGTAGCCAGGCTTGATCCATTTCTGGTCTCCTGGCAACAGAGGCAAATTGGTCCTGGAGATGGTTAACCCACACATTCCTTCTCGTCCTCCTGTCCCTGATTCTCCTCCTTCTTCTGTTACACAAGGTGAATAAAGACATATTGTTGTGCCTTGGATGCCTGCTTGCAAGCAGGAAATAAGACAGAAACAACATGTTATTAGGCCAGTTACCTGGGATGCCCCATGAAACCATGAACTTAAACTTCCAAACCAGAGAACCAAGTTCAGTGAAATGTTTGGTTGTACATATGCAGCTTCAGCAAATATTCTTCATTATCATTTTATCTATTATATAACTTTTTTTATATACCCATATGACATATTGACAGCAGTGAGAGTAACTGGCTGTCAACTTTGCCTTAATCAATGCAATTTTCCATTTTCATTAATCCTTCTTTCCTCTCTCTCCCTCTGCTGGTAACTACTAAGCCGCTTTGATCTCTATACACTTGGTTTTCTTAGCAATTTGGTTTCTTTGTTTCTTCATACGTTAGTACATCAGTCATTATAGGCTAAGTTACGCTGTGTGACAAACAGTCCCCACTTCCTAGGCAGTTTACAACTTAGTTTATTACATGTCAGTTTCCACTCATGCTGCAAACGCATCATGCATCAGCTGTGATCATATTATCATACTTCACCTTGTCCCTGTGCCAGAATCTAGAGTGAAAAGCAGCCTTCAACTTGGGACATGCTGCTCTCCTAGAAGAAGGACACAGAAGAGGGCAGACCATGCTCTGGTTGTGTAAGCTTCTCAGAAGTGACACTGATCAGTTTCACATGGTCAAGTCTGATGATGATAGAGGCACCTGCAAAGAAGAAGCATCTGGTCAGTTAATACCTCAACAAGTGGTGCTTATTCCTTGTGGAGTAATCAGGACAGATAGATAAGGATGATGTGTTGCTAAAAATTATTATATAATGCTAAAACGTCAGCTTGGGAGGTTACTATGTATTCTAAAATGAGGGCGGAAAGGTCACTAAATTAGCTGAAAGTGTCAGCTTTGTAGATGCAGACTGCCATACCTTTGTCCTGAACTGCTGAACTTTTGGTTGTATCCAAACACCTAACTGTTGACTCTCTAGGTAACAAAATAGAACATACAATTGTGGTTTTATTTCCCTGAAATAACAGCAACTTTTATTATTTTTTGTGTGTACCATCAAATCAGATCTGACTAGTACAGGAGGAGAGTGTCCCTCCTTCTAGCCAGGAGAGCATCTGGTGGATTCGAACCACATTCCTCTGGGATTGCAGTGCCACTTTTTGCCACTCCACCAGAGCTCCCTAAACAACAGTAACTTTTTAAAGAAAAAGAAGTGCGCATACAGTCTCTGCTGTGTCTGTGTCCTTTGTGGCAATCACTGTGTGAGTCCTTCTCAGAGGGTCTTCCTGTCCTTCTCTGAACCTTGAACTTCCCAAACACAATGTCCTCTTCTAAGAACGGGCCCTTCCTGACAACAAGCCCAAAGTATGTGAGATGAAGTTCACCGTCCTTGGCTCTAAGGAGCACTCTGAGTATACTTCTTCCACGACAGGTGTGTTTGTTCCTTTTGCAGTCCTTTATATATTCAATACGTTTCCTTCACCAACACTGCACTCCAAGGCATTGGTTCTGTCTTCCTTCTTTGTTGTCTAAAACCATGTGTGCCCCTCAGCAACCTTCATTCAGTTGGTGGTTGATCAGAGCATAGTAACCAGTGACATAGGTCCTTTCAGGAGCTCCTTGATTTCGGTGGGGGGGGGGGAGTTTGTTGTGAGTTTTTTTGTTTTTGTTTTAAATGCCTAAGACCAGTGTGAGTGATCAGGATAGGTTCGGCTCTGGGACAAGGTCTCAAGGGAAGAAGGATCGAGAATTCACTTGGATGTCCTGCTAGCTGAGGGCCCAGAGGTGACATGTCCTGCCGCAAATGACCTCCTGACCACCGAGCCCAGCAAGACACCAGCTAGCTCAGAAAACAGCAGGAGGGACAGTCTGAGGACAAGTTCCAGGAATAGTCACTATATATTATACGATCAAACTCTCCACTCCCAAACAGCAGTCACTTCACTAAGAGTTCCCACAGCTGCTCATTGGCCACGTGTATCCTTTGCTTTAAAAAAAAAAAATCATAATATGCAGGCAACATGAGCCCAGGAAAGAAGAGCTGTTGGTTGTAATATAAATTCACAAATAGTCTTTAGGTTCAATATGAGCTGTTGAATATTAAAGATTCTCTCCCCCCCCCCAATTTTCTCTCTCCCTCACTGTAATTTCCTGCCTCATCCTCCATCATGCAAATGTGATTTTTAGACATTTTTTAATGCCTCTCTCCCCCTAAACAAGCAATCAAAACAAGGTTTTGAGCTGCAAATAAGTTTAGTATAAAATGCAATTATTTGCCACAAAAAAATCAAGAGAGACAATTTGGGCATTTGAAAGGCTTGAATTACCCTTAATCAGGACTGAGCGTGGTGTCCATTCTCAGGATTAAAATAAGCTAGGACTCAGCCTGAGTTGGTAATAGCCACTTACTTTTTTTTTTAAATGTTAAAAGTAATACTTGCTCATTATGGAACATCTGAGAAATAAAGCAATGTTATAAAGAATGAAAACAAATTACTCAGAGTCCAAGGCATAGAAGTGGTCAATTAATATCTCTAATCTTTTCTCTGTGTCTTTTTTTTTTTAAACGGCATCATCACACGTATAAATTGTTGTGTCCTATTTTTACACATTGTGATCTGAGTAAAAGTTTGCAAAGCGGATTGGTTCTTCATTCAACTACTTGGACACATTTTGTTTTAGAACAGTAATTACAGAACCCATGATGCAGCGGGACTCTTCTCATTTCCTCCTGGTGAGTCTCCTTTCTTCCTTCTCTCTGACCCCTTTCTGCCTCTGGGCTTTCGCTTTGAGCAAATGCTGCTCTTTGGACCTTATATGGTTGATTAGTCTAAGGAGTGTGTCCCTGGTTTTATTGGTCACCTTATTTGTTGTGGTTGTTGTTATGTGCCGTCAAGTCAGGGCAACTCATAACAACTCTATGTATAACAGCTTTAAACCCTGCTCTATCTTGAGCCAAACTTGTTGTCTCTGACACACCTACCACCATTACCCCAGTCACTGACTCAATCCATCTCATCAAGGGTCTTCCTCTCTTGCGTTGTTCTTCCACCCTCCCAGGCATCATGTCTCTCTCCAAGGACTGGTCCCTCTTTGCAACATGCCCATATAGTTCAAACGATCTTGAGAATCCTTGCCTCCAAGGAGCAGCCTGGTCTCACCCTCTCCAGGACAAACCTGTTTGTTCTCCTAGCTATCCATGGTATACCCAATACTCTTTATAGGCTTGTCTGTTATTTGGCTGAAACTTGAGCCACTAGGGTAAGTTTTATTACAGGTTCAAAGGCTAGCTAAAGGCCATAGTCTTGGAGATTCCACAAGTCTTTGTAGATAATGTCCTGCTCTCTCATTTTGTAACATGTTTTCCCATGTTACTATATATTTTATGTCAAGATCCTGCTTCTATCTAGTGGTAGAATTCTTGGCTTCCATAGAGGAGGCCCTGACTCAATTCCTGTCCAGTGCAACCCCTCAGTTCCCATCACTGTGTGTCAAGAGGCTTGCATGTGGCTGTAATGCTCAACAGGGTTCAGCAGAACTTCCAGGCTAAGACAGACTAGGAAGAAATGTCTGCCTGTCTCCTTTAAAAATCAGGCTGTGAAAACCCCATGGGCCGTGACCACTCCATCGATGGGATATATGATGATGCCATGAGTCAGGGGTCAAGTTGTTGGCCTTTTATAACAATATGGTGTGATAGCCCTCCCCAGTCAAGTACTGTAGCTTATTTGTTCATTCCATTATTTGCCATTTTAGTTCTGATGTCTTCCTAGAGACAATTATTGGCAACCATGTTGTCCTTCAGGCTGTTTTTAATTTTAGACTCTTTTTCTAAATATGTTTGTGGTTGAAGGAGGAGGAAAAAGGATACAGATGGATACAAGATTCAGGACTCTGCCACTTTCTTGCTGTTTGGCTGTTAGAAACTATTAGACTCCCAGTGCCTTAATGTCTTCATGTACACAGAATATTGCTTCACTTGCAGAAGTTTAGAAATAATGACCGTGACGTACTCGGCACCTGGAAGGCACGTCTCTTCTTTGGTGTGCTTTTGTCTGCAGGTAAACAGAAAATCTGATCAGCACTGACCTTGAAATTGGGCATACCTGCTTTAGAATCAGGTATGCCTGGGTTGACATCTCTGGTACCCTGATTATGTTGTTGTGGGTTTGTTTGGGTTTTTTTTTAAATTTTATACTAATTTATTTACAGAATTCAATTATATTGTTTTTGAGAACAGATTCTTTCTATTTCCTTCACCACCCCACCCATCAAATTGTACAACCCCATAATTAATCCCCCCTCCCTCTGTACATCCACATCCATCTGTTTCCACCCTCTCCCACCCCTCTTGGAACATATTCTCATTCTACAATAATAGTTTTATACAATATTTATCCTTGTGAGACTGAGTTAGTGTTCTCCAGTCCTCCCAAGTTAGGTAATAATTTACAAAATCATTGCTCCTGTGTGCTACATAGGATTCCATTGTGTGAATGTTCCATAATTTTTCAATCCATTTGTTTGTGGTTGGACATTTGGGCTGTTTCCACATTCTTGGGATAGTGAATAATCCTGCTATGAACATTGGTTTACAAATCTCCATTTGTGCCTCAGTGCTCATTTTCTCAGGGTATATTCTAAGTAGTGGAATAGCTGGGTCATATGGAATTTCTATGTTCAGCTTTTTGAGGAAGCGCCAAACTGCCTTCCAGAATGGTTGTACCATTTTAAAATCCCACCAACACTGTGTAAGAGTTCTTTTCTCACCACATCCTCTCCAACATGTATTACTTGCTGCCCTGTTAAACTTTGCCACTGTTACTGGACTGAGATTGTACCTCATTGTGGTTTTGATTTGCAACTCTCTTATTGCCAGTGATTTGGAGCATTTCTTCATGTGTCTGTTGGTCATTCAAATATCTTCCTCAGTGAAGATTCTTTCCATGTCTTTTGCCCATTTTAAAATTGGGTTCTCAGTCTTTTTCTTGTGGAGGCCCAGGAGTATTCTGTAAACTTTTGTTATAGGACTCTTGTCTGAGATGGTATTACCAAATATTTGTTCTCAGTCTGTAGGGTTTCTTTTCACCCTGTTGGGAAAAGTTTTTGATGCACATGTGGATTTAATCCTTATTAGGTCCCATGCATCAATGTTATCCTCTTCAGACTGTGCATTTCTGGGTTGTATTTGGCAGTCTCTTTATACCTTGGTCTAGCACTTTGAAGCTTGATCCCAGTTTGTCTCTTAACGTTATGAAGAAGGTGTGCTGCAATCCTAGAGGTGCACGGTTCAAATCCACCAGATGCTCTGCTGGAGAAGGAGGAACAATCTCCTCCTGTACCAGTCAGATCTGATTTGACGGTACACACACAAAATAATTAAAAAAATTTTTAAAAAAAAAGAATCTTATGGTTTTGAGCTTTACTCCCAGGTCTCTGAGCTACCTTGAGTTGATTTTTGTGTATGGTGTGAGATATGGATCCTGTTTCAGCTTTCTGCAGGTGGAAGTCCAGTTTTGCCAGCACCATTTGTTGAAGAGGTTATTATTTCCCCATTTGATAACTCTGATTTCCTTGTCTAATATCAGTTGACCATAGATAGCTGGGTCTATTTCTGGGTTCTCAATTCTATTCCACTGGTCTATGTTCCTATCACTGTGCCAGTACCATGCTGTTGTATTTACTGCTGCTGTGTAGTAGGTTTTGAGGTCTGGGAGTACTATGCCTCCAACCTCATTTTTGGTTTTCAGAAGTGTTTTGCTATTCGGGTTCTCTTGCCTCTACAAATAAATTTTATAATTTCCCTTTCAATCTCCTTGAAAAAATTAATTTGGTATCTGGATTGGGATTGCAGTGAACATGCAGATTACTTTTGGTAGGATTGTTCTTTTCACAATATTAAGTCTAGGGTCCATTTGTCCATTTCTTTAGGTCTTTTATTGTGTCTTGCAGAAATGCTTTGTAGTTTTTATATCCAGTCGCTTGTCTCGAAGTCTCATAGCAACCTTATGTAAAATAGCTCTGAACCCTGTCCTGAGCTAATCTCACTGTCTCTGACACACATAGCCCTTTGCCACAGTCACTGTGTCAATCCATCTCACCTGAGTCTTCCTCTCTTGCACTGTCCTTCCACATTTCCAAGCATGATGTCCTTCTCCAAGGACTGGTCCCTCCTGGCCATGTGCCTAAAGCAGTTAGGACAGAGCTTGATAGATTATCTATAAACATTGTTGTCTCTGAGTCTCAGTTTCTTAAAAATTTCTCATTGCCATCAAGTCAGAATCAGCTCAGAGCTGCCCCTCTATTGGAGTTTCCAAAGTCATCAGTCTCACGGGAGATTGCCCAGCTTTCTTTCTCCGACAGTTGGTGGATTTGATTTCTTTTCTATTTATTCCTTTTGTGATCATTATGTTGATTCTTATTAGTTTGGTAATTGAGCTCCCCAGAGGCTGCTACAGGTAAGTAAGGGGCGATACCTCACTCAGCTGTGGCACAGTGGTGGGAGGTCAAGGATGCTTCCAGGAGGAGGTGTTTGTGTGACTGTCTTGAGATGGGCCAAGTGAGTAAAAAGAGGCCAAAGCCCAGGGATTAAATTAGGGAATGATTAGATGAAAAAAAGGATATTACAGAGAGCCTTGGATCCATGTATTGAATCATTTCAACTCTACACAACACCCTAATTAACTAAGCCCTGGGCCTTGCAAAGAGGAGAGTATTATATTGTGACTTCTTCTTTCTGTCTCATTTCGAAGGATGGGAGCCTGCCCACCCACGCCACTTGGGCAACATTGACATTATTGATCCACAATGTAGAAAGCAGGCTCCCAAGCACTGTGGTATAATGAAAACAAATTGACTTTGATGGAACACATAGGGAAGTAAAGTAGATCCAGTCCTCTCTGCCCAAAACAAAAACAGACACTGGCTTTTTTTCTAAGAGTTTCACAAAACGGATCCATCTGTGTTATATAAAGTTCTTCATGTGTTTTCTCTGTGAGTTAAAGGAAGTCAACAAACAAGGGGGGAAAAGCAAAGTTTCCTGCTTCAGTGGGTTGAGAATTCAGGAGAAAGAGGACTTTGCCTTCAGTGTTTAGACCTCTGGTCTCTGAGAAGGTCTTTGGTGGACTCACTTTGGGTGGCTTTCCCACTGTTGGGGGTTGAGGGATGGTATGATTGGCCGAGCTTGGGACCTTGTCATGCAAAGTTAGAATGGTAGAAGCATTGGTGTCTCCATGACCACACCAAATGGAGTGAGGTGGTTCCAAACAGGAAGCAGTCTTCAGAACTGGTGCCAAAACCTTTAGCAGTTGACTCATCTCGTTCAGGTCATACTCACAATGTATGGCTAATTAAGATCCTTCTGGAAGCTTTGTCTGTCTGTCTTTCCCCCCCTCCTTTCCTCCTGCCAGTCAACCAACTGGTCAATCATAAATCTCACCAACACATATTAATTGAGCTCCTGCATGCCAGACTCTCTCTCCTTTCTGTCTCCTGGACTCAAGGAGTCTCATGGTCTGTGGAGGATACAAATGCTTCTTATGGGGGAGAAAAAAACCTAAAAAAAAAAAAAAAAAAACCAAACCAAACAACCTCTCACCCTAATCTATTGTAAATTGGGAAATCAAAAGACATATAGGGAAAAAATCTGCTGTCAAGGATCCCCTTCTCAAATATTGAAGGGAAAGAAAGTCAGTTTAAAGTCTAAGGTGTGCTTGATCAAATTAATAGTATTTTTAGTTGCTTCTTATGCATGTTAAAGTTAGTGAATAAGGAAGACTGAAGAAGAATCAAAGGCTTTGAATTGTGGAGTTGGAGAAGAGAACGGAATATCCGATGTTGTTGTTGTTATGTGTCTTCAAGTTGCAACTCATAGCGACCCTATGAATAATAGCCCTAAACCCTGCTCTCGCCTGTGACAATCTTACTGTGTCTGACGCACCTACCCCCATTACTCCAGTCACTGAATCAATCCATCTCATCAAGGGTCTTCCTTTCTTGCACTGTCCCTCTACCCTTCCAAGCATGACATCCTTCTCCAAGGACTGGTCCCTCCTTGCAACATTTCCAAAGTATGTCAGATGAAGTTTCAGAATCTTGCCTCCAAGGAGCAGCCTCTCTAGGATGAATCTGTTTATTCTCCTCACGGTCCATGGTATATTCAATACTCTTCAGCACCACAACTCAAAGACATCAATTCTCCTTCTATCATCCCTAGTCGTCCAGCTTTCTGTTACAGAGCAAGTAATAGCAAAGACGATGGTCTGTATCAGGTGCACCTTAGTCTCCAGACTGACATCGTTGCTCTTCAGTACCCTGGAGAAGTCTCTGACAGCCGACTTTCCCAATGCAATTAATCTTTTCATTTCCTGGTTGCTGGTACCAAGAGTGTTGATTGTGGAGCCAAGCAAATTAAAGCTGTCAACAATCTCAGTCTCTTCACCATCTATCATGATGTTGCCAGTCAACCGAGTGGTGAGAATCTTTGTTTTCTTGATATTGAGTTTCAATCCGTATTGAAGGCTGCAGTCCTTGGCCTTCTGCAGTAAGCACTTCAGGTCCTCCTCAGTTTCAGCAAGCACGGTATACGGACTACTGAAAAAACAAACCAATTTCTCTTGGAGGAAGTGCAACCATGGTGCTTCTTAGGCAAAGATAGTGAGACTTCATCTCACATACTTTAGACATGTTATCAGAAGGGTCCAGTCCTTTGAAAAAGACATCATATCAGGAAAGGCGGAGGGTCATAGAAAGAGAGGAAGCCCCTCAAACAGATGAACTGACATACTAATTTTTTTTTCTCCTTTTATTTTAAAATTAATTTCAATGAACATTTACAGAGATTTTTGGATTTCCATTCATTCACTTTTTCCGTTTTCTCCCCGCCCACTCCACCCGCACCCCCAGTTTGCTCTTCTCCTTGAAAAGCAAAAGAAAAACTCCTTCATTGGTATACAATCCCCCTGCCTCCCCCCACCGAGTATACTCCACTCTGCAACCCTCATTCCAAACTCTTATGATAATCATAATGCCCTAAAATGTATTACTTTTAAGCTGTTCTCTCCTTCATCGGCTTCAGTGCAGTATACATAACTTACCAGTTTTACTACTGGTTTGTAACAGTTGAGTTGAGTGCTGGAGATTGTGAGGACAAGGTTCAGATCCATTGTTCGTAGGGTCACTATGAGTCACAGTGATGACACCTGACAACAATCCAGTGTGGTTAAGTTAGGGGTAAACAGGGCAGAAGAAGTCCAGGGTTGGGACAGCCTGCTCAGCTTGTGATGGGTTTGAGGGGGGACAGCCAGTGAAGAACACTTCTGGAGAGGAGTATGCTTGGACTGGCGGGGGTGATAACGCAAAGAAGAATGAATGGGCATAGCCTCCCGAGGAAGAGAAACCACCAGGAACAGAAAAAGTGCTGTGAAATAAAATATGATTTAGAAGCACCACTATGGTCCTCACTGCTGCAGCCATGATCATCTGTTTAGCATGAAGTCCAAGTGCAGGGCTGTCTTAGTCTGGATGTTTCAATGAGGGGAATCTTGCTAGTTTAATTGGGGGAAATAATGATGAGAGTTATTAGCCTCTACAGCTCTGGAAGTTCACAGAATAAAGAGTGGTGACGGGAGTCTAGGACGTGATGCTGGAGTAACCGCCAATGACACTCGTCGTGTCCCACTTGTTCTTGTTGCGTGGGGTGCATCCCATGGTTTACCACCAAAGTGGGAAGGGAGCTCCTTCCTCCCACTATTTTAACCCTGCTTGGACTCTGGGAAGGACATAGATGAACTCTTCATGGCTAGTCTCTCCTACCCATAGAATAGTTATTGTTAAAGGGTTGTGGGCAGAGAGTGGATGGCCAGGCATGAGCCAGGCCATGGAATGAGGGTGTGGATAGAGATGGTGCCCTCAGGACCACACAAAATGGGGTGAGGTGGTTCCCAGGAGGAAGTGGCAGCAGGCAGACCAAAACAACCATGTCCATTTAAACACTTGGTATTTGTCTCTGTTACCTTTTGAGCCTTGTAGAGGTCAAAGTTGATTAAAAGTAGTGAACATTTGTTCACCTCTGGTCAGCCATGGTATTGGCTTACTTAAGTCTATTTTTAAAAAAACAGAACAAACCTTTGTGGCAAAATAATAGGCTTCCTTCTTCTACTGT
>NW_006399895.1:1246623-1257194 GCF_000299155.1 Elephantulus edwardii
CCCTGCTCTGTTCTGATGACTGCCTCTTGGTCCAAGTATAGGTTTCACATTAGCACAATCAAATATTCTAGGATTCCCGTTCTTCTCAAAGTCAGCCACAGCTTATTGTGATCCACAGAGTCAAAAGCCTTTGCATAGTCAATGAAGCACAGATAGACATTCTTCTGGTATTCTTTGCTTTCTACCAAGATCCATCTAACATTCATTCCACTGTTAGTATGAAAACTATTCCAGAGCCAGAAACTGGCAAGAGACAATTTAATATCCCACTGTTCTCTTCAGACTCCTTTTTTCCAGCTAACCCATAATTCATACAGCAGTCAGGAGATCAGGGGATCTATTGTACTGAGAAAGACTGCAGTCAGGGACCTCTCCAAATTATTGAGGAACAGTGGTATCAGTTTAAGAAGTAAGATACACGTGATTTAAGCTATGGTCTTTTTAGTCACGTGCTATGCATCTGAGAGCTGGACAATGAATAAGAATGGCAGAAGAAGAATTGATGTCTTTGAGCTGTGGTGTTGGAGAAGAGTACAGAATATCCTATGGACGGCCAACAAATAGATATGTCTTGGAAAAAAGTGCAGACACAGTGCTGCTTAGAGGCAAAGATGACAAAGCTTCATCTTTCATATTTTGAACATGTTGCTAGGAGAAGCGATTCCTTGGAAAAAAATCTCATGCTTGGAAGGGTAGAGGGGCCAGCAAAAGAGGGAAAGACCCTCACCCAGGTGGATTGCCACAGTGGGCTCAACTGCATCAGAGACGGCAAGGATGCCACAGGATAGGCCAGGGTTCAGATCTGTTGTTCAGAGGGTTGCTGAGTTGCTCTTGACAGCACCTAACAACCACCACCACAACAGCCTGGAATATGCTTTCAGGACACTGTTGCAAACTGTGGTTTGGATACTGATTTCCTGCTCTGTATTCCTCCCCATGACTCAATTGGTCAGCACTGACTGCTTCCTCTCTCACTCTCTCATGCTTTCCTCCGCCGTGGCCTTCAGCCAGAATGATAGGCTGCTTGTTATCAGCGTGATTCAGGGCTTCTTGCACTGAGCTGGCCACCACTTGGTGACTCCCAGGGCCAGCCACTGTTGATTGAACCTCAACTCTTAATAGCCCATGTGTGTCAGTAGAACTATGAACTATGTCCAGAGTTTTTAAGTAGCTGATTTTGCCAGAAGGAGATCACCAGACCTGTCTTCCGAGGCACCTCTATGATGATTCAATTCTCTAACCTTTCACCTCAGTTAGCATCTGAGTCCTTTAACTGTTTCTAAAACTGAAACAGGCAGCTCTGGTTGCCTAGTAGCATTGCCAAACTAAAGATTTGAATCTACCAGTTGCTCTGTGGGAGAATGATGGACAGTCTCCTGCAATGTGATCTGTAGCCTCTGAAATCCTGGAGGGTCTACCATGAGTCAGTTCCAATTTGGCAGCAGTGATTGGGGTTGGGGGGTTGGAGAGAAAGAGGAAGGGAGGGAGGGAGGGGTGGAAAGGAAGGGAAGGGTGGGAACAAAGGCGGGATCTAGGGATCTGTGATTCAGAGGCAAGTGGTATTGTTGGGTTGTGTCCAGTTTGGCTCCACCTGGATTAGTCTGGGCCTGAGTTTCTGATCGCTCTTTCCTATGTATTGCTACAAAGTGAAAGACAGGCCCTTTAAACCCAGCCATTCCATAGAAGAGAGATGATACTGTCTGGTCTTAAAGATTTACAGCCTCGAAAATCCAGTGAACAATTCTGCTCTATCCTCGAGCGTCACTGTATTGCAGTGGAACAAACGATTTGCTTTGGGGTTCACCCACCAGGAGACTGATCAGACCCACTGGGAGAGAATAGGGGTGCTCATTCTGACCCATACAGGACCCCAAGGGTTTAATGATGCAGATGTTGCACCGAGTTTTTCCTTCCAAAAGGAATCAAAGCCATGTTCTTGGCAGCTCCAGAAGCCACCTCCATGCTCTGACTGGCTCTGCTCAGCCCCGGTGAGTGGCACTCGCCCCTGAGGGCCACTTCCCACCCCCACCACATGCGTTCAGCAGCCACCTCTCCCAGGAGTCTGGAAGTTGAGGCGCTCCCAGACAGGCATTTCTATTTGGAGACGGGAAGGAAAGAAGGCAGGAACATGGCACCATTTTTAGTACCAGGCGACGACGACAGCTGGGCATTCGCGTGACGCGTGACATTTCCGTGTGTAAGGTGTGCGGCTGCCTGTTGGAGTGGAGAGTGAGCACCTGGCTGCTTTACCTTCCTGCCAGCTGCCACTTCAGGAAGCGCCTCCATTGCTCAGACAACGTTTGTTCCTGTTGATGCTCACATGCTGGCCCGCCTTAGGATTGGGGCCGGAAGGACAAGGGGAGCCTTGGCCCCTGGTCTGCAGTGAGTGGCCACTCCTCCAAGGTGCTAGGTCCTAGGTGACCTTGGCCATGCCCTTTTCTTCTCTAGTCCTCCTCTTCCTTGTCTTCAAAGAAGAGTTAGACGAGTGATGTCAGTTGTCTGTTTCAGGAAAAAAAATACCCGAAACACAAACCCCAACCATTTTCTGTATATTTCTCCGAAACCCAGGCTTCTAAATATATTTATCCTATATTTAGAGAAGTCCAGGCCTGACCTCTCCACGTAATGTGCAAAGGGAGGATTGGGTCCGAGAGTCCGAAAGATGGCTTGTTTCCAGCCTAGAATGAGGCCAGCAGGCGTCCACAAAGAACTGCTACTCTTTTATCAAGTGCTGTTGAAGCCTTGTATTTGTTCAAACATAGCCAAAATAGGTGTGATCTATTTCCTTCCAACCTCTCTCTTTTCTGTTCTTCCTTCTCTTTCTCTCTCTGTCTGTCTGTCTCTCTTTCTCTGTCCTTCCTTCCCACCCTCCTTTCATTCATTCTCTTGTTCTCTTGAACACCTGAGTACTTGAAGTGTTGTCCCCTTTACTGTCTTCATTCTACTATTCAGTCTCCTTTCCTCTACAAAATACATCTCTCTCCTTCCTTATTAACCCCATTGAGCTCTCAACCAGTGCCCCTTTGCTTTGTCTTTTAAGTAATCATTTGTTCAGGAGCTCTTAAACAACCAAATAGAAGCACAAAGACGTGTTGACGATGGCAGCACCATGGTAGGGGCTGAGTGTACAGTGGAGAAGAAAGCCAGACAGTACCTGTTGTCATGGAACATTTGAGACCATGGTCAAGATCACAGTCCTACACATAGTCTTAACCACACAGAACGGTGCAGAATGCTAAGGAACTGATATCTTTGCTCATGAGGACTTTTAAGGAGGGACTTTACATATTACTCTGATGCCAGGAGCTATGCCACTGGCATTGCATAGAAAAGGTCACTCATGGTGGACCAGCTGCAGTGGCACTTCCAAACTCAGACACACTTAGGGAAAAAGCCTGTCCATGCTGCTCCTAGGAAGAGGCTGTATGTGCCTCTGGGATTGCAGTGCAGCTTCTTACCACTAGGCCACCAGCACTCCCTATAGAAAATGTTAAATGTCAGTTTAAAGACCAAGCTGGCCTTGACCTTAATCGTGGCATTTTCAGTTACCTCATCTGCATGTGAAAACTGGATAATGAATAAGACTGAAGGATTGATGCCTTTCAATTGTAGTGTTGACTAAGAATACTAAGTATACCTTGGAAAATTTATGCATATTTTGAATATATTTATTTATCCAATATTATTTTATCAGTATCTTAACATTTTACAGATATTTGAAATTTTATCAAAACTATAGTGTATCTTGAATGAAGTATATCTACAATGCTGAGCTGACTCCTCCTTGTACAAGCACCACACAACTGTGGTTATTGTAGCTACAGTTACGTTTCTAAATTGTGAAATCTCTCTCTTTTGCTCTTCTCTTATTCTCCTTTTCTCTTCCTTCTTAATAAGATTCACCTTCTTTATCTTTTGTTCATTTAGAGCAAGACTTCACATTTTTAGTCAAAGGGCAGATAATATTTTAGGCAATTTGTCTCTAAATCAAGGCTTCAACTTTGTCTTTGTAGAATAAATCATTGTAGACTAAACAGAATGTGTGGGCACACCTGTGTTCTGAGAAAAGTGGGTGTCTTCTCGTTATGCTAGAGCTTCTGGAGGGCAGACACTCTGACATCCTGAAGTTCCGTGTAATAGGTCCCTAGCTCTGTCGTTAACACAGACGCATAGGTGGTCAGCACATATGATATGAGAAGGTATCTAATTAGAATATGAATTAGAAGATCGACTACAGAGTAAATGGATGCATGGATAGACGCTAACATTTTCATTAGCTGGTAAGAGGGAGTTCTTTTGAGGGGCGACAAACCTAAGCTAAGCAGAAAAGTGGGCTCCATACAAAGTTATTTCAAAGCTTCCCCCTCTCTAGTTTATCCCCATTTCTCCTTTTGGTCCTACAGACACCACTAATAACATTGGTAAGAAGCTGTGCTGCAAACCCAAAAGCATGTGGTTCGAATCCACCAGCCGCTCCATGAGAGAAGCATAGGTAGTTTCCTCACATATGATTACTGCCTCTGAAAACCCACTGGAGGGTCTGCTGAGGTTTGGTTCTGACTCGAGGATACACAACAACAATAACATAATTGGTGGGCACTCAGCATGGATGGCATGTACTCTGTACCTGCCACTTTACTAAGTAATTTAAAGCTATTAGGCAATTAGGGGCTTTGGTGGCCTAGTGGCAAGAAGCTGCCCCACAATCCTCAAGGCACATGGTTCGAACCCACCAGATGCTCCGCTGGAGAAGGAGGGGGAATCTCCTCCTGTATCAGTTGAATCTGACTCTACAGAACACACACACACACACTCACTCTCTCTCTCTCTCTAATAAAAAATAAAAATAATTTTTAAAAAGATATTAGCCAATTAAAGCCTCAGGACCACCTTGGGAGAGAGGTGCTAATCCTGCTCCCACGTGGTGGTGGTAGTGGTTTTGTGAGATACGGTTGAGCCATCGTCATCCCGAGGACCATAGAACAGAATGCCTTCTGGTCCTGCACCATCCTATCATGCCCAGTGCTGTACCCGTTATTGTCATTATTGTGTCTCCATTGTAGTGAATTCTTTTACCAAGTAAGTCATCCTTCCCCAGGAACTGATCCCTCCTGTCCGAAGGACACGAGACCATCTTGCCATCCCTGCTTGCAAGGACCATTCTGGCCCTAGACAGATTTGCCCATTTTTCCTGTTCTCCACATGAGGACATCAGGGCACGGAGAGGCTTAGTATCTTGGCTAAGGTTTCCCTGTTGTTGAGGGTGTTAAGTGCTGCCTTCAAATCCCCCACACTTGAGCTCTGGAGTAGGTGCTCCTCACTGCTGTGCACCCTGCCTCATTGCAAACCCACAGGAGCTATCGAAGCAGTAGCTGCCTGCTCCATTTGTTTTAACACAAGGAAAGCTCCCTTCAACTCCCCCGCCTCAAATCTTTAAAACACTGCACAGCCTGTAATTGTTCTTTATCATCCTCTGACATATTTAATGCATTTAACCTCCTTTAATTGAATGGGTAATTCAGGTTTGATCTAGCCCTCCAAGAGGCACGCTTTGTGTGCCTGACGAGCAGAGGAGAGAGCCGAAAGAGCTTGTCAGGAACTTGGCCCAGAATAAGAGCTGGCAGTGACTGGTCTTGTTTGAAAAGGCTGGCTCTGTAGGGGAGATTCCTCACCAGGTTACACGACAGTGAGGCTCCTAATGGCATTTGGGAGATCCCTGGTTTTCCCTTTCTGGACGTGGTAGTAGATTGCCCTGATGTTAAGGGCCAGGGCCAGATCCCTTAGTACAAGATCAGGGTGTCATGGCCTTGAGAAAGGGGAGTGGGCAGGCTGAGAAGAACCACAGCACAACATAAAATGACACCTATTACCATTGGCAAGGAACTCAGTTGGTGCAGTGGTTAAAGTGGTAGATTGCTAACTGAAAGGTAGATGATTTGAACCCATAACTAGCTGTTAAGATTTGACAGTCCACTTCTGTATAAGGATGTATATATAGCCTTGAAATTCTTGTGGGGCAGTTATGTATGACAGGGTCAGAATTGGCTCAGTTGCAATGGGTTTGGTTTGGTTTGGGTGACTGTTGAGAACCTGTTCCTTCATCCTTCTCTTTTTCTTTTTTTCTTTGGTTTGGTTTGGATCACTGTTGAGGACCTGTCCCTCCACCCTTCTCTTTTTCTTTCTCTCTCCCTTTCTGTGTCCTTCCCTCACTATCTTTCTCTGTGTGTGCATGTGTGTGTGAGAGAGGGAGGAAGAGAACAAGAGGAGAGAAGGAGAGAGAGAGAACACGAGAGTGCTAATGTGTTATTTTGTGTGTGCGTTCATTCACTCATTGAATTAATCTATTCATTCTGTATATGTGCTCCATCTGCCGGGAGGAAGTACAACCAGTGTGCTCCTTAGAGGTGAGGAGAGTGAACCTTCATCTCATACACTTTGAGCATCCTCTCAGGAGAGGCTAGTTCTTAGAAAAAGACATTATGCTAGGGCGCTCTGGTGGCCTAGTGGCTAGAAGCTGCACTGCAATCCCAGAGGTACGTGGTTTGAATCCACCAGATAGATGCTCTGCTGGAGAAGGAGGGACAATCTCCTCCTGTACCTGTCAGATCCAATTTGATGGTACATGCAAAAAATAATAAAATAACATTTTTTAAAAAGACATTATGCTGGGGAAGTCAGTCTTCGAAGAAGATTCCCACTGAGATGGTCTGGCACAGTGACTTTAACAGTGGGCTTGAACATAGTGGAGATCAGGTGGATGGTGCAGGGTAGGGCAAGGTTCAGACCTGTGCTTTACAGTGTTGCTGGGTGAATTGTAGTCAACCTGACGTCACCTTACAATAGCAGCATATGCTAACCGGCATGGTGTTAGGTGTTGAGTAAATGTATACTACTGTTGTTAAATGTCGTTGAATCATAGACAACTACCCCATGAATGAAAGACCTGAACACTTGTATAACTTACATTGTTTCTCCAAGTTCATAGGGTTTCCAGAGGCAACCTATTTTGGAAGTGGATGCCACTCCTGCTTCTAAGCTTGTTTCAATTGGGGAGCTCCACCAAACGCTGTCTACCATGTATAACCATTATCACATTTGACACATCAGTGTCACAGTGTTTAGCATCACAACAACCACGAGTTACCTCTGTACAGCAAATGGACAGACCAGGGCAATACCACTTAGAAGAATGTTTGACCAAAAACCATTAAATCCAGGTCTGAGGGCCGCAGATTAAAATCACCCACCTTTGGCTTGGTAGCATCACTTTCTTTCCACTAGGCCAACAGAGTTCTCCCTATGTTGTTGTTAAGTGCCGTCGAGTTGTAGATAATTCATAGCGACCCTATGAATGAAAGACCTGAGTACTTGTGTAACTTTCATCATTTCTCCATGTTCATAGAGTGAATGTACACTAATGAGGAAAATCCTCTTGTCCTTAACCTTCATAGAGACTCTGGCAGAGCCTCCTGGGGAGTCAGATCAGAATCAGAAAGATGCCGCTTTTCAGCACCCCGGGGACCATTACATGAGTTAAATGTCAGTGGCAGCAGTCCATACAGGCCTCATCTCACAACAGGGAAAGGGTTGCCCGTGAAATCAGAATTACTTAACATCTGTTGGCAGAAATGATCTCTGATTGGTCCAGTCATCAGTGTTTGCATCTTTCAGCCTGACACATTCTGTATTAGATAAATGTTAGCTTGAATTAAAGGAAGGTTCCATCTTTGTAGGTCAAAACAGTCAAATGTTGACAATTTAATATGGGCTCAACCTGACATATGCCACATATGCCTTTCTCTAAGTTACAGTCTAGTTTTGTAAAGGAGCCCTGGGAGTGATCTGCTCTTAGCCAGATGGCTGATGTGGTTCTATGGTTGAAGGACCCAGCAATCTACTTTCATAAAGATTGTTGTTGTTGTTGTTGTTGTGTGTGCCACTGAGTCAGATCTGACTGTCAGTCATAGCTGATCCTCCAGTGGGTTTTCAGAGGCAGTGAATCACACAGGAAGAGATTGTCCATTCTTTTTTTTTTTAGATTGTCCATTCTTCTGTAAAACGGCTAGTGGTTTCGAACCATGTGCCTTTGAGACTGCAGTGTAGCTTCCTACCACTAGGCTGCCAGAGCTCCCTTCGTAATATGAAGAACCCAAAACCAAACCCAGTGCCGTCAAGGTAGTTTCAACTCACAGCAATCCCCTGTCAAGTTTCTATAACTTTATGATGGAGGATTACCCATCTTTCTCACAAAGAACAGCTTCTGGATTCAAACCACTGACCTCTCTGTTAGCAGTGCACTTTAGCTTAGAAAGCCCTAGAAGGCAATCGTGCTCTGTGCTAAGGGATCAATGTGAGTTGGAATCAACCCAGTGACACCTACCCACATCTGGTTTTGCAAGCAACAGATGACTTCGTCTCTTTCTGTGAGGTAGCTTGCAGAGTTCTGCTCAGATCTGCTGGGTGGCTTGCACTTGTAAAGTTCCTGAAGATAGCCTTCCCTACAACTTTTTTTTAAAGCATCTCAAATCATCTGCCAAATACTGATGACTTAGTTACATTTTGGTGGTGGTAGTGTTTGTTATGTGCTGTCAAGTCCACTTTGACTCACCCTATGTACAGCAGCTCTGAAATTTGCTCATCTTGAGACAACCTCATTGTCTCTGGCACACCCACCCCCTTTACCCCAGTCACTGTCTCAGTCCATCTCATCCAGGGTTTTCCTTTCTTGCTTTGTCCCTCCACCCTTCCAAACATTATGTCCCTCTCCAAGGACTGGTTCCACCTTGAAACATGCCCAAAAGATGTGAGACGAAGCTTCAAACTCCTTGCCTCCAAAGGGCAGCCTGGTTTCATCCTCTTGAGAAGGGATCTGTTTGTATTCTTAGCATTCCATGGTATATTCAGTACTCTTCTCCAGCACCGCAGCTCAAAGGCATTGAATCTTCTTCTATAATCCTTAGTTATTGTTAGCATTGTCAAAGAGTCAGCTCTCTGATGCATAAAAGGTAATTTTGAAGGCCTTGGAGCAGGTGCACGTTAGTCTCTGGACTGACATCACTGCTCTTCAGTACTCTGATCATGGTGATGATAGCAACTTGATTATGGACCAGTTATTTATGGTGATTTCTCATACTTGATGCTAAAGTACCAAGTAAAAGTCCATCCAGTAATAGGTGTTAGTGTCAGGTTTTTGATCCCTTCGTTTAGGCCCAGTTATTCTCTAAGCATTCTTATCTTTATTCTTGTGCCTCTGTGGTCTCTTAGAATCTAGGTGTTCTGCCTGATCCGCTGTCTCCCTTTCCTCTCCACCCACTACTCGCCCTCTAAGATCCACTTGGGCCTTCTTACCTGGTTGGTATTAGGTTGCCGCCTTCATGGCCTTAATTCAAATTTGTCTGAGCTTTGTTCACTTACCAGTCTTGGCTGACACTGATCTGGGCACATGCCAGCGTAAAAGTACAGACGTTGGGGTCAGACTTTCTAGCTTTCTTTCATTGGCGACAGAACCTCTCTGTGCCTCTGTGTGAGGATTAAATGCATTAACCGACAGAAATTGCTTAGACCAGTCCCTGATTTATAAGCTCCTGATCTGAAGTGGCTGTTACTTGTTTCATCTTACTTTATTAAATGGAATGCTGTAATCTGCCTTAAATTATTTTAATATAGCAGGATATACATTTTAAAAATAAGTATCACGGACTAGCACTATTCCTGAATCAAATAAAATCTTTGATTCTTGTTGGGTAGTTGAAGAAAGCCCATAGCGGCATCAGCATGAACCCCTGGCAGCTTTCTACCTTGACTTTTTCTAGAAATGAAAAGAAATGCACATTCGTAGATACTTGTCATCAATAGAGTCTTTAAAAAACATACAAAAAACTTTTCTGATGCCTTGCCTAGTCCTGGAAACCCCAAAAGCTCTCAACAAGTACATTGTAGATCAATATTTACTTCCTGTCAACCCTCATATTTTTAGCTATGAAACCAGTGTGTGCTTTCAAAGATGGGAAGGAGATGGGTATAAACCAGCAGCCTGTTCTCCTCGTCCTCAAAGCAAAACCAATTTCCTCTTCTTGTAGCAGAGCTCACAGAACTCCATTGTCCAAGGGTCTTAATTGGATGCATTTTTCAGATCTCCTGGCCAGAGTTGAGGTGCAGATGAATAGACGGGACTGTGAGTTTGTGGGCTCTGTTGCACATCTCCCGCCTAAGAAGGTTGTATTTGTGCTGTGACTGATTAGACTACTGTGTTTTACAGAATGAATGTGAAAATACCCCCTCCCCACCCTTGCCAAGGCAGCTCGCCTTTTCTTTCCCTGTGTTTCAGGAAGAAACACAGCTTCTTATCATCAGATGATTTCTTAAGATAAAAACCTTCTTCCCAAACCAGGTAACATTAGTCAGGATTGTGTTTTTCTAGCCCAGAGAAGCCTGAATATCGGGCTCAAGAATGACATAGATGATGGTGATGAACACATTTTCCCGGGAATGTGTTAGTCATTGTGCCTGAGTTGTACCTCTGCCTCCCAACAGCCCTGTCAGGGAAAGATTATTTTTTTATTTTATTTTGG
>NW_006399895.1:1257359-1297522 GCF_000299155.1 Elephantulus edwardii
CCACTATACAACCTTAATTGTGGACTCTTGTGATAACCATAATACCCTATCATACATCGCTTTTAAATTATTCACTCCCTCATCTGTTTCAGTGCAGTATACACAATTTATCCAGTTTCTCTCAGTCTTACCCCAACAGGGCAAGATTTTTAAAGACATCGTTATTCTCTCTTTAGAAATGATCACTGAAGTTCAGAGAGGTTAAGTGAGCTGACCGAGGTCACACAGCTTGGATGACAATACTGAGACTTGAATCTACATAGGTTTTACTTCAAACTCTGTGAATTTTCCACTATCCGTTTGCCTCCAAATCCAAGAGGCTGGGCCCCCCTGTTCCTCTTTCCGAAATCCTAGCGTGGGTCAGAGATGATAGCTGCTCATGTCAGGCACAGGCTAGATGTTTGACAATGTTTTTGCATGATTTTTTTTATGAGAGATAAGCCATGTCTTCTGCTGAACAGTCCTTTCTTAAAGTGCCAATTATCAAAACTGCTCAAGGCAATTGGGAACTTATTTTGAAAGCCACCAGCCAGTCTGTCAGTGGTCCTGTTTGACTTGTCGTTACCTTTTGTGTGACATCTCTTGGTGCTCAGCCCAGTATGCAGTGCAGTGCCCAAGTCTCTGAGCAGACAGGTGGAGAGGGGGAGAGAAAGCAAACAAACCTAAACACTTTCTTTTCCCCCCCCCCTTTTTCAAATAATCTGTTCACCCTCACGTTTGTTTGGAGAAGCCTGACCCTGTCACAAGCTCTCATCCTAACCATTTAAACATCGTTCCACTCTTAATTATTCAATTGCCTGCCCAATGCCTCAAGCCACAGCTCAAACTTTCTATGGAGTGTCTATTTCGCAGCCACTTTTATTTGTTTTTCTCCAACATGATAGACATCCTTGAGGAGATGCTTTGAATCCAGCCTTGCCCAGTTGCTTGCTTCTAATTAAGCATCTTCCTTTGGCTTTCAGACAGTGGTGACTGGCTTTGATTTAAGCATTCACTAGACTCTACCCGGAGGGGACAGTTTGTTCTCAAATGATTGGCTGTCCAAAGTGTGTGTTTGCTAGGTTCCCTGGAGGTTTGCCATGGAGCAAGGTACAGTTCCGTTTCAGCAAACATTTACGGAATGACCTACTTTCTGCCAAGCTCGGTGCCCCAAATTAGAGGTAGAATGGTGGCAGAAACACAGCTCCTTATCAGCATATGTTAAGTCCAGTCGGGAGACAGGAAAGCCACAGGTTGGAGAGTAGTGACGGGGTACCATGGGAACACAGAGTTGGGTGCAGTTTGGAGCAGGAGGGCAGATCTAGAAAGGATTGTCCATTTAAGCCTTGAGGCAAATGTTAAAAGATGAGTAAGAGTTAGCCAAACATAGACGTCAAGAGTGGTAAAAGGCAGAGATAACAAGCTGTATAAAGGTATTAACAAGGGCAGGATGCCTTGCACCTGGGGTGAAAAGAGTTATTGAATCTAGCTAGATCATGCAATGCAATGTAGTTAATGATCCTTGTATGTGACACATTCACCTAGAAGTGGAAGAAAACTCAGCTCAGACTGGTTTAAGGAAAAAGGACATTTACTCATCCCTACCAGTGAGACATCTTGGAGTAAGTCTAGCTAGTTTCAGGTACAAATTGACCTAAGGACTTAAGTAAAGCCCATCTGTTCTCTGAGTCCCCTTGTTCATTTCCTATAAGTACATTTATAGACAGGCTTTCTTCTCTTGGGGGGAACATGACAGTGGTAACTCTCCATCTGATCAAGTTGACTTCCAAAGGAGGTGGAGCTGGGGAGGCAATTCCATAAATTTTACTGTTATTGGGGGGGGGGTAGTTATTACCATAGAGTCAGAATCAACTCCTATCTAACTCTCCAGCAGGTTTTTCGGAGGCAGAATGAGGGGAGATTGCCCATTTTTTTTTCTTGTGGAGCAGTTAGTGGGTTTGAACCACGTGCCATTGAGTTGGCAGTGTACTTAATTACCAGTAAGCCACCAGAGCTCCCTTTGATTCCACTAGTCACATTGTTTCTAGTCTATTCTTGTCCAGTCTATAGGAGGTCATGCGCCTATTCGTCAATCAGTGGCTGTGGCCAAGGCTATAAGGTACTCTCACTGACTTGGGTTTGGGTCACACAATGTGAGGGAAGGGCAGGCAGTACCTTCCCAAAGAAGATTCAGAGCAGTCAACAAAACAAGAAAGATACAAAGCAGATGGCCCCAAGGTAGCACATACCCAGCAGAAGCTAGTGAGGTGGACTTTGCTGTCCTGTGGAGCTTGGCCATTACCCAAAATATGATGAAAAATCTGCAGACTGCTTTAAAGAGGATAATGACACACTATCATTGGTGGCTTTGACAAGTCAATGTGGTGATTTGAGAGAAGATGGTTTTGATTGGAGAGTATTTGGTAGCCCTCATGAGAGATGGGGAATGACTGAGTTAAGAAGTGTAGAAGATGAGAGAATAAACTCAGACCATACCAGGAGGTCAAATTGGCCTGACTTGACCCAACTCATTTAACAGTGAGAAAACTGAGTTAAACAGAATTGAGCATTCCAGTCAGAAAGCAGGTCCTGGGGAATAGCAAAGTCTCCAACAATTATTTTAACCAAAATCCTTGTGTTCCACCAGCAGTAGAGGAAGTCCATCAACTGCCACAAAAGTAGACACTTGTCCTTGAATAGAAGAGCATCAGCCGTACTTACTGCTATTTTTGTTTACCCCCAAATCGCCTGCCTAGTGGTCCCCAAGCCCTGGAGATTTATGTGCTCATTACTCCTCACCACACTCCTCTGAAGTACACATTAGGTTCATAAACACAATTTCATGAGAAAATGGAGATGCACTGTAATAGAAAATTAGCTTCCCTGCCAGCTCCACCAAGTCTGGATTTCATTTCCTTTGACGGAGGTCTTCTCAATGGGGAGGTGGGAATGGGGGGTGAAGGAGCCCACAGGCTAGGAGTGTCACCAGCTAGTGGCCACCTCCTGTATACATCAGGCTAGCCTGACGATCTAGTGTCAGCCCTGCATGCTGGGTGATCCGTGACTCTCTTGGTTTTATTTACCAACAGAGTGGTCCCACGCAGCAGCCTTCCAGCATTGGAAAGGACAGCGATTGCACTGCTTCCAGGAACAGGCTGTTTATAAGCACAGCGGCCTTGGTGGCCAACTCCCACTCGACCGATCCTAAAATAAAGCACTGAGATATCTGACCGGGGACGAGCTCTAGCCATATGGCTGTCGGGGAAGCAGTTCTGACAAAGCTCAGTTCCCAGCTGTTTAACGCTGGGTTTGCTTCTAACCCACCCTGAGTCTGTGGGATGGATCTGCTGCATCCACCCCACTGGATTATAGGAAATGAGACAGAAGGGTAAGTGTAAGGTACTTGGCACAGATATTCTTCTATCTCTTGTCCCATGGTCCAGTGGGGTGTATCCAGCTAATCCTGGAGTCAGGAAATCAGGAGACATATTAACATTGGGAAAGTCAGCTGTCTTTGTCTCTCCAAAACAGTGAAGAGCAGAGATGTCAGTCTGAAAACTCAAATGCACCTGATTCAGGCCATAGTCTTTTCAGTTACAATGCTGTACATCTGAGAGCTAGACAATGAATAAGGATGGTAGAGGAAGAATTGATGCCTTTGAGTTATGTTGAAAGAGCACTGAAATCCCACAGGTTGCCAAAAGAACAAACAGGTACACCTTGGAGAAAGTGCAGCCAGAGTGCCCCTTGGAGGCAAAGATGACGAAGCTTCACTTTATATTTTTAACATGTCATGCTTGGAAAGGTGGAAGGCCAGAGAAAAAGAGGAAGACCCCCAGAATAGAGACAGTGACCACAGCAGTGGACTCAAGTGTGACAGAGATGGTGAGGATGGCACAGGATAGGACAGGGTTCAGGTCTCTTGTTCACAAGGTCGCCAGGAGTCCTACTCAACTGGATAGCCCCTAACAGCAACAAAACTTAGCACAGATACTGTGTGACTCTGGGCGGACAGCTTGACTTCTCTAAGATAAAGTCCATCAGTGATTCTCAACCAAGGGGTGATTTTGCTTCTTCAGGGGACACTGGGCAGTGTAAAGGCATGTGTGGCCATCACAACTGGGGTCACTCAGTAGAAGCCACATCTTGCAGTGCCCAGGTTAGCTCTCTGAAACGAATTTAAAAAATTCGTTCTGCCCAAAGCATTAACTGTGCTGAGAGCCGGGGGCACTGATACACAGGAAGCACTTGGACAAAGCTTGGCACTGAGTATGTTTTCTAAAGACAGAGGCTATAAATGATGGCTGCTGTGGGCCACGCGCTGGTTTCATTCAGAGAGCTGGAGGGCAGAGATGGACATCCACCGCATGGCGGTGCTAAAGACACCCATGCGAGCCCAGAGGAGAGTCACCTCCCCAGACTGGGAGGCAGGAAGGGCCTCTCAGAAGAGAAACCTGGGCCGAATCCTGGCCATGCTGGGCACTGTTGTATCATCTCCCTTCTCTCTGGCTTGGTTGGTGCGGGTGGAGGGTCACCAGCCCTGACACTGGGGTGTAGAGTGGAGGTAGCTCCCTTGTGACTGCTGGAGCCTCTGTGTGTGGGGCCACCTGTGTCTATAGAGGGGAGGAGAGAGGTGGGGCAGAAAGGTGTTGACAGGATCACAGCAGTCACCTTTGCTCCCATCCCAGATGCAAATCTGTCCTTTTAAAGTTGGGTTTTTAAATAAAATAGCACTTTTTTTTAACTGTGGCTGCCACTTAGTTTGTTACTTTTGAGGCTGTAAGAGGGATCATTTCTGGCTCAGAGGTAGCCTTCAGTGGGTTACTCAGCATCTGCTTTCTTAAGGACCAGATGACTGAGACACAAATATCTCTCACCTAATGACAGAGTCTGCCCCTACCCATTTTGCATATTCCTCTCTTTTCAAGTGCACACCCCAGAATCCAAACACAGCATGTCCACAGAGGAACTGTGGATACATTTCTCAAACAGTGGTGTGTGAAGTAGTACTTGGCTGCTGTGCCTCTACTTCCACTGCCATGTCCTTGGCAGGCAGAGCTAATCGATCACAGCTTTCATCAATGAGCTCAGACCTATCTTCAGAATCCATCTCCATACAGTTTCCTCCTTCCCTGGGCAGCCACCATTACCAGATCAGTGTGGGCAAACCATTCCAGAGCTGACAGATGTATCTTCCATCCCTGCTTTAGGGTTTATGGCCCTGGGCAGATCATGTAGCCTTTCTAAGCTTGTTTGCTCTTCTTCAAAATGGAGATCACAGCACCTACTTTTCATGGTTATTATGAAAACCAAGTTGGGTAAAAAAAAAATATATATATGAAGTACACAGATAGCATCAAACAACAAATGCTCAATGATGATCATTGCCTTCCTGTTTCCATAAATGTATCCTTTAAAGTTTGGAACAAGACTTGTAGTCCTTTTTATTTCTACCTGATAGAATAATGTATTTCTTTATCTGTATTTATCTTAGCTCTCAATCAGATTATAGGCATTTAGGGAGCAAGTATAGTGTCTTAGGATTCCATCTGTTCCATGGCCTCCCATCAAGAGGTGGTGACTGAGCATAAAGTAGTCTGACATAGATCATTAGTTGCTTCCCCCAGATAGCAATTTTGTGTTTATCTTTTAGTGACGGAGCCCTGGGGAATGTGTCCAAGGGAAAATACTGTAAGCTTCAGCTTCCTTTCAACTACATGGCCATGGTATGACACTGTGATTAAGACGTGACTAAAGAAATATAACCAGACTTATTGGATGTTGCTTCCACAAAATGCTGTTTAAAAAAGAGATGCTTCATCTGAGTGGCATATGCCTTGCCCTTCTCATCATCATCCTCTCTGCAGGACTTCAGATAGCTGGAGCTCCCACAGCCATTTTGAACCATGAGGTAACCTTAAATATGGCAGCCAAGCCAAGAAGGTAACAGAGCAGAAAAACAGAAGGCACTTGGTCCCTGATAAGTTATGGAAAATCCACACCAACCTGGACCACCCCACGTCAGACAGTTTGTTGTTGTTGTTATGTGCCATTGAGTCGCTTGCAACTCTTAGCGACCCAATGTACAACAGCCCTAAACTCTGTTCTGTCCTGTGCCAATTGCACCGTCTCTGACACACCATCCCGTTTACCCCAGTCACTGAGTCAATCCACCTCATAGAGGGTCTTCCTCTCCTGCACTGTGCCTCCACCCTCCCAAGCATGGCATCCTTCTCCAAGGACTGGTCCCTCCTTGCAACATGTCCATAGTATGTCAGACGAAGCTTCAGAATCCTTGCTTCCCAGGAGCCGCCCAGTTTAACCCTCTCCAGGGTGAACCTGTTTTTCTTTTTTTTTTTTTTCCCTGTTTGTTTTCTTTCTTTTTTTCCCCCCCTGTTTGTTTTCTTAACAGTCCATGGTACATTCAATGCTCTTCTCCAGCACCACAGCTCAAAATCATCAATTCTCTTTCTAATCCCAACTTCCTAGATAACTGCCGTTTGGGATCTAAATGCATGGAGTGCTGGAGACAGAGCTTCTTAGCAACAGCTGAGAGGGAAGCCAGTCCCAAATCCTAGAAATTATATAGGGCATGGCATTTAGGAATCACGGAGTTAGTCATTCCACAGGTATTTATCCCCATGGATGCCAGCATGTAAAGCTATACTGGACTGAGTTCAAGAAAGAAAATGGCAAAAGAAGGATCTTGGGAGAACAATGAGCAAGTCGAGGGCCATGTCCTAGGACTTGACCTTGGGCTTGAGAACAGTAACTGCTGAAGGACTTCAGTCTGTGCTTTGTTATGGCGCTGAAGACTGAACAGCCAGAAGCTAACTTTAGTCCTGCTGACGAGGAAGCCTCTCGTCCAGCTCTAAGAACCGTGCTTGGGCAGCTAGTCAGGGTTTCCCATGGGATTTTATACAGCACTTATGGTTCTTCCCACTTGGGGCTGGACCTCTAGACCCTAGACCTGCCCCATCAAGTCTCCTTGACTGAGAGCCTCCTCCACTCCTGGCCAATCAGTGGATGTCAGTTTGACCAACATCAGCCGTAGCTGTATCTGACCTCTAGGTGGCGATGGTTGCCTGCCGCCACCCTGGCCTCAGAGCCATGGCAACAGGAAGGCTCTTCTCTCCTCCAGGTTAGCTGGGGCGCCTTGTCTACCTGTCCTGGATTCTGGGTCCACGTACTAGCTCGTCTCTGTATTATATGTTTCCTATTTCCCAGTTTTCACAGCTGTAAATGCCGAGTATGGAGTCTTCATGGGGTCATAAGGGGCTTGGTTAGCTCTCAGGCACAAGTCTGCGTACCCAGTCTTCAGTCTTGACTGTCGAAGACAGCAGCCCCTACCTCACCAGCGAGCTCAGGCGCCTGCTATGTGCACGTGGGTGGCTAGATACAGTGGATTAACAATATGCCTCCTACCTGCCAGCCTGCCTTGCTCCCTTCCCGCCGGCCTTTCTTTCCTTCTCACCCACCCATCCATATTGTTGTTAGGTGCCGTGGAGTCAGTGCTGAATCATAGCAACCCACTCAACAATGGAAGGAAACACCGCCTTGTCCTGAGCCATCCTCACAGGGTGTCTCTGCTGAGGCCAATGTTGGAGTTCCTCCTACTCATCCAGCCGCTCACCCCAGTACCCATCCACTCGCCCACCCACCTGTCCGTCACTCATTCAGAAGCCGTGGAGTAGCTCAGGCACGTGTCCACAGAGGCACCAGCCATGGGTGCTGGCCCTGTAGAGAATTTCTCATCTGGTAAAGACAGAGAGACTTGTAAAGCAATGTTCCAGAAGGTGTTCACGTATTCATTCATTCCTTGAACTAATTCCATTCATTTCTTAGCATCTATTGTTGGACAGATGCTGAGGGGTGAGTGAGACTTATGTCCTCAGTGTAAATAAACACGATCCTCCTCTCATTGGTGTTAGCTAGAACCAACCCCTAGCTGACCCACTGGGTTTTCGAGGATGTAAATCTCACAGGAGGAGATTGTCCATCTTTCTCCCTCTGAGCCACTGGTAGATCCAGACTGCCAGGGCAACTAAGCCTTTCGATTAGCAGAGCAGTTCCCTCCAGGCTCAACTGCCAGTGATCTCTGTAAATAGAGAACAATGAAATAAATCAATATACAGGACAATTGCGGATTATGACAAATGCTGGGGAGAAAATATAGAAAGAAATAATGGTGAAGAGTCATTTCCAGGTTTTTGGGAGGGCGTTGAGCTTTTGTGAAAACTTACATAGAGTTCTGTGAGGGGAGAAAGCAGAGAGCTGAATTCTACCAGGCTCGGGGTGGGAGAAGAGTTGTAGAGGAGTATGAAGTCTGTAGTAAGGGACTGTGTTGCCAACCGACAGGCACACCACTCACATCCACCAGCTGCTCCATAAAAGAAAGATGAACAGTCTGTTTCTGTGACTTTCAACTTCTCAAAAGCCGCTGGTGGGTCAACTGGGAGTCAGTCTGACTCTGGTATGTAACAGTAAACTGGTTTTAACTCTCAGCTGTGGTTGATCCAGTTTACCTCACATATGTTTCATCCTTCTTGAGTCAACAAGTTGTCTGACACTTGTTCTGACCGCTTACATATCGTGACCACTGCCAAGTGGCTTCACAGGTCTTCCGTTGGAGCCATAGTAGACATCCCTGACTTGGTAATGAAACTTGCACCAGCCAATAGAGTTAGTAGATATGACCCAGGTGGACACCGGGAAGATCCATGCATAGTTGGGCTTGCATTTCTGAGTACCTTCATCAGGGGAACGAGCCAGAATTTTGTTAGATTTTTACATCTAATTCATGAGAGATATATTGGTCTATAGCTTTCTCTTTTGGTAATGTAGTTTTCTTTGCCTAGTTTCGGTCTTAGGGTTATGCTTGCTTCATAGAGTGACTCGAAGAATATTTCTTCTTTTTCTATTTTTTAAAATAATTTAAATAGAATTGATGATAGCTCTTCTCTGAATGTTTGGTAGACTTCACTCATGAAGCCATCTGGACCAGGACTTTTTTTTTTTAATGAGGAGTATTTTTATAACCTGTTTCTTCTTTTGTGTGAGTCAGTTCAAGTGTTCTATCTCTGTCCATGTCAATATGGATAGGGTGTGAGTTTCAAGGAATTTGACCATTTCCTCTAGGTTTTCAATTTATCAAAGTATAGTTTTTCGTAATCCGATATTTTCAATTTGTTTTATTCTGGTGCTGTTCGAATGTCATCTCGGTCATTTCTTATTCAGGTTATTTGTGTCTTCTCTTTCTTTTGTTAAGTTTGTCCATGGTGTGTCTGACTCTTTCCAGCTCCTGGTCTTGTTGATGGTTTCATTGTTTTCAGTTCTTACCCTTATAATTTCCATTCTTGTAGAGACTGTGGGATTAGCTTGTTGTGTTTTTCTTATCTGATGACAATGTTGAGTTAGGTCATTATTTTTTTTTTTAGGAAGAAGTTGCCCATCTTTGTCCCAAGGAGCAAACGGTGGATTTGAACCACCAGAGAGACATCATCTTTGGGTTAGCATCATAACCCCCTGTGGACTACATGATCAGATCTCCTTAGTATACATTTGTTGTTGTTGTTGTTGTTGTTGTTGTTGTTGTTGTTATGTACTGTCAAGTCCAATCCAACCCATAACTGATGGTCCAGTGGATTTGCAGAGGCAGTAAATAGCAAGGGAGGGACTGCCCATCTTTCTCCCACAGAGCAGCTGGTAGATTCAAACTGCCTACCTTCAGGATGGCAGCACAGCTTCTTATCACTAACCAGCAGAGCTCTCTAGTGTACATTTAGATAGCCAAATTACCACTCAACATTGTGTTGTATAGTTAACCATTTTATAGACAATTGAAGATATTTCCTGGAGAGATTCTAACCAAGCTTTTTTTTTTTTTTGCTGTCTAGTTACACTGTATAACATAAAGTTTAATTTTATGTGAATGTTGTTGTCATGTGCCATGAGCATAGTGACCTATAACCCATAGCTCTGACTCCTGCCCTATCTTGAGCCACTCTCACTGTCTCTGACTCACTTGCCCCAATTGCCACAGTCACTGTGTCAATACAGCTCATCCACGGGCTTCCTCTCCTGTACTGACTCTTCAATACTCCAACCATGGTATCCTTCTCCAGTGGTCCTTTTGGCAATTGCCCAAAGTATGTGAGATGGAGCTTCACAATCCTTGCCTCCAAGAAGCAACCAGTTTCACCCTCTCCAGGAAATAGACTCTCTTATTTCAGGCCCATGATCCTTACTTAGAACTCCTGGGGTCAACGTCGTTCGTGACTTATGATGTAATTTTTCTTTTCTTTTTGCACTTGGGGAATGAATGAGGAAATAATAAGGAGGCCTGGGGCAACACGCTGTAATCAGACATTAGTGCTTCGACAGTGAAACTCAGCCACACTAAGTAGGACAGGTAAAGGTTATAAATACCCTCATTTCAGTTCAGTGAAGTTTTTCAGCCCCGGGGATTCAGTTCACACCAGACTTGTCAAACATCTTTTGGCTTCAGTGCTTTGTAGCTTTTTAGACTTGTGGGTGGGGGAGTTGTGAACTGATTTCAAATCAGCCCCAAATCACAGCAACACCGTGCACGAGGATTGAACTGCGGCCCCGGACTTGTACCATTCCCATGATGGTTTGCAGATTGAACCATTGCAGTGCTGAGGGTTTTCATGGTCTGCTTCACAGAAGCAGATTGCCAGGCCTTTCCTCCTAGTTCATCTTAGTCTGGAAGCTCACCTGAAATCTGTTTAGCATGATATCTCCCACTAAGAGAGGTGCATTGACCAGGAAGGCAATCCATGTTCCCCACTTGGAAGCTGAGAATGCTGCCACTCAATCCCCCGCCCCCCAAGTGAGGGAATCTCTTTCTCACTGCCATCAAGTCAGAACCAACTCATTACTTACCCTCCGTGGGGTTTCAGAAGCTGTAAGTGGCCCAGGAGGAGTTGATTGCCTATTTTCTTCTTAGAAGAAGAATCAATGCCTTAGAGTTGTGGTGCTGGAGAAGAGTCTTGAACATACCATGGACTGCCAAGAAAACAAATAGGTCTGTCTTGAAGAGGGTGAAACCAAGTCACTTCTTGGAGGCTAGGATTTTTAATCTCTGCCTCACATACTTTGAGCATGTGCCAGGAGGGACTTGTCCTTGGAAAAGGACATCATACTCGGGAGGGTGGAGGGACAGAGCAGGAGAGGAAGACCCCAGATGAGATAGATTGACTCAGTAACTAGGGCAGTGGGGGATAAGTGTATTGGAATCAGTGAAACTGGCTCAGGACAGGTCATAGGTGTCTCGATGGCAATTAACAACAACAAACAACAGCAACGTCTTAGAATCCACTGGTAGATTCGATCTACCAAAGAGAAAAAGCCCTGTGGGCTACACTGCCAGAGTCAGTGTCATTAGGACATAAAGAATGCTGTGAGTCTCGTCACCCGGTGACACTCGGGCCAGTTGACCTGAGACCTCTTCAGACCCACTGGTTCTGGAGAGCAGGCACCTGAGCTGTGGTCTGCACAGCTCCTTCCCTCAGAGACAGAAGGCCAGTTTGCTCCTGGCTCTATGGGCGGAGACGTCAGTCCAAGCCAGGGCACCACACAGGTCTTGGCAGACTATTAGGAGGAATCAGTCAGCATTGCTCAGCTAGTAACCTCTGTGACGCCTGCTGGTTTCCTGGTGGAAGCAAGCCTTCCCTCCCTCCTCATGCTCTGTGGCTCCTGTTAACACATTGCCGCACACTTTTAAATTGACGACGTACTAAGAAACACATTAACTACTGCAGGGAAGGGCTGTGTGGGCAGCAGGGTCAACCCGACTGAGACGGGTTCCTTGAAGCAGCCATAGAATGTCTTCTGGCAGCAGCGGGGGCTTGTTTGAGTGCGTTTGGAACCAGGAGCATTGAGGTGGAGCCTTCCACTTCTCTAAGACTGGTTCCTCCTCTCTGAGGTGGAGCCCAGCACACGGGGCTGTTGCCCAGAGTACACTTCCACAGCCGGCCTGCAGGGGGGCGCTGCTGTAGTGGACACTCAGGAACTCTGACTGGCGGATCTCACCAGAGGGGGCTTCTCCAATGTTAAGGTCTTTTAGATGAGGCCCTTCCTCATGTATTATTCAAGCCATACTAGAACAAAGCAAATCCATTGCCTTTGGGTCTACCCCAACACAGCCACGTTCTAGAATAGAGTAGAATTTCTCCACAAGGATTCCAAAGCTATAAATCTTTTTCCTGAAACCAACCGTTGGTTTGCACATCTTTCTGTTGGTGGATTTGAACCATCGACTTTCAGTTAGCAATGAAGGGTTAACCCCCTGCACTCTCAGATGACCGTACGTGTCATCTACCTCACACTGAAAGGATGTGTGCAGATGTCTTTTCATGCGATAGCACGTTTGGATTCGCTGTGCGGGAGTGGAAGGAGTTCTAATGACATAGTGAGTTACATGTTGCTCTGGGAACTGGAAGATGAGATGTTAGAATCTACCAGTTTCTCTGAGGGAAAAAAAAAACCAAAACGGGCAATCTTTTCTCGCAAAGGTTTACAACCTCAGAAACCCAAGGGTAGGTCACTGTGTGTCAGAACCGACCCAGTGGCAGGGAGGGAGTGACAGGCAGTGATGGTTCACTGGGAGAATCCTCACCTTCCTTCTGAGAGACCCAGCTCCATTCCCGGCCAACATAGCTTATGTGCAGCCAGCCACCTGGTAAAGGGAGCTGTGAACAGAATTTTGCAGAGCTTTCTGTCTAAGACGGACTAGGGTGAAAGACTTGCTTCTGAAAAGCAGCCAGTGAAAACCCTGTGGCTCTGCACCAATTGACAGGGGTCACACTGGACCAGGCATTGTTTCCATCCATTGGGCACTGGGATTGCTCTGATGCGGGGCCAGTTTGACAGTGCCAACAACATCAACCACCTCCACCATATGGCCTTGCAAGTGTGAAAACATTAAGTGAAAGATTGTTCATCCAAGTCCCAAGTTGGATATGGGAGCTTATTCTGAATATGCACAGATATCTTACGGGCATCTTTACAAGGAAGAAATGAGTACAACAAGTAGATTAGCAGTATTACGATGTTTATAATCCACGTGCTGGCAAAATCTGGTTGCAGTGGGAGCTAAAAAAGGGTCTTTGTAATGACTAATACGTCACTGTAAATGTCGCTTAGAGAGAGGTGCACAGCGCCACTCGTGTCACATCAGAGAGGGGCTATTGTTCTGTTTGTTTTTCATTACTCTGAAGTGATTATGGCAAAAAATTCTTAAATTGGATGCTTTTCAAAGAGGGAGATTAAAGATCATAAGCACAGCCTTGCAGCTGTGTAAAAAAAGAACCCACATCTGTGTATCTTGGGGGTGCTTTGGGAGAAAACTTGAACGGATTTCTTCACCTAGTGCTCTGAGCAACACAGGGAGAACCCACAGACCCATCAGGAGGTGCACCTGCCGTGCATTGCCCCCCACCCCATCCCTGAGCCTAGCTGGGACTGAGTTGGCATCTTGTAACATCACTGCTCCAGACTGGGCACCATTCCTGCTGGCAATATTTAACCGTCCTCAGGTGCCACCCAGTCAGTTTCAACTCCCAGTGGGTCCACACGACTGAGCAGAAGGGCACCTTGGAGTTTCCAGGCTATAATCTTTATCAAAGCAAATTGCCAGATCTTTCTCCTGAAGAGTCTCGGGTAGGTGCGAACCACTGACCTTTTGGTTAGCAGCCAAATGTACTGTTGTACCACAAGAGTTCCATGTTATTAAACTAACGCCTACTAAATGTGTTTCCACAGGGAGTAGGTTTCCATAAAGCCAATATAACGATGCTGAGACATTTCTGAGGAAATTCAAGCCATGACGTTGAATGAGTACATGGGGGTGGGGGGGAAGGTTAGTCACCACACATTCACCAGAATACAGTGTAGATTTAGCTTGGGGTTGTAAGTTTGTCCCATCCATAATCAGCAGACCCCTGTCCTGGGGGCAGCCTTAAGGAATGGGACCAAAGAGACTGGAAGTTCCTAGAGCCAGACCTGGGGTGTTACTGCGTTTGAATCATGAGCTTAAGAGGTAAAGAAGTTAGGTCTGCAGGGAGAGAGTCAAATCAAGCATCAGAGAAGCAGAACGCAGAGATTGGCAGTTGACTTCCTGTTTCCAGAATGGCCTAGTGTTGCCCCTAGCAGCACTACCAACACTTGGTTCTCTGAGATCATGTCCTTCCAGAAATGTCCCCATTCCCTGAGAGCTGCTGGGAGAGGGCTCTTCTTCCCGAAAAGCTTGGAGACGCTGCCTCAGAAGAGGTGGAGTCAGGATGGAGTGTGGTGATGGAGCAGAGCCTGGCCTGGATCAAAGTCTCTACACTGAGGGCAGCTACGATTCCTTAATGGGCAATTAGCAGCAGCAGCAGCAGGGTGAGCAGTGTCATCTTTAATTACATTAGAAAGTGACACAGGAATGGCCATCCGCGCTGAACAGTTGCCTCCCCAGCCCATCTGGTGCTGCTGCCTGGGATAGTGCTCCTTCGCACAACCCCAGCTTGGAAGCCGCATGCTTGGAATTAATCCTTCTGAGCTTGAAACTCTCCCTTCAGGAAAGAACACCCAAGCCGTTGCTGTCGTCTGTCCCAGCTCACCGTGGCCTCCCAACCCGCTTGCCAAGGCTGTGAAGCTTTACAGGAGGAGTCGGCCTGCCTTCCTCTCTTGGAGCAGCTAGTGTGTTAGAACCACCAGTCTTTTGGCTGGCAGCCGGTGTGTTTCCACTGGGCCACCAGAGCTCCGTAAAACCATTTTTAAGTCAGGGAGCAGCCTTTTAGTCAGGATTTCTCAGAGTTGGGTCTAGTGTTTTTTCCAATGCCAAATTCTTGCTAATTTTCTTTCATTAAGCATATTTTCTTCGGCAAGGTCTTTAATATCATCAAAACTCAATACTATGGCGTAAATGTTTACTCTCAGGAATCCTTCATTGGGTTTCTGAGGCTGTAAATCTTTACAGGAAGAGGTGTTCATCTTTCTCCCTTGGAGCCACTGGTGGACTTGAACCCCTGACCTTTCAGTTAACAGCACAACACATAACACCCTCAGAGCACCTTGGTATAAGCAAGCAAAGTCGAAAACTCCTCGCAATGCTTTACCTTGAAAGGCTCTGTTCCTGCCTTCCCTCTACTTCTTTCATGGCCGCCTCCTACTCATCCTTCCAGGTCTAGCTCAGCCTCACCTCCTCCAGGAAGCTTTCCTTGATGACCTGCATACATACTCCAGGCTACTATCTCCTTGTCTCTTGTCCCATAGCCATAGCACTTCTTTCCCTGGGCAAGGGATCCTGTCTATTTGTCTGTCTGTCTGTATCTGTCTCACTGGTATCTAAACTTTAGAGCAGGAATAGCTTTTGCTAGGAATAGCTATCTTAATAAAATATTGGCATGCCTCTGGAAACTCTGAACTTTGACCAATGACAGTTATCAAAAGGCTTCAGGTCTTTTGTTCATAGGGTCGCCGAGTCATGTTCTGCTTGTCCACAATTAGCAACAATAAGCACACGTCTAGTTGTTGTTGATAGCCTTCGAGTTGAGCAAAACTCATAGCAACCCTGTGAACAAAAGGCCTGAAGCCCCTCTATAACTGTTGACATTTATCAAAGTTCAGAAGAGTTTCCAGAGAGAGGCATGTTGTTTAGGAGGTGGATGCCACTCCTGCTTCCAAACCTCTCATAGTATTTATGTGCTGTTGAGTCACCTGCGATGCACAGCGACCCTATGTACAGCAGCTCTGAACCCTTCCCTGTCCTGAGCCAGTCTCACTAATTCTGACACACCAACCCCTATCGCCCCAGTTACTGTATCAATCCATCTCATCCAGGGTCTCCCTCCTGTGCTGTTCCTTCACCCTGGCCACGTTCCCAAAGGTAGGGGTTGTAGTTGTTCTTATTCTACAGGAAAAAGAAAGCACATGGTGGGGGTGGGTGGGAAGAGGGGCCAAATGGAAACAAAAAAAAGCAGGTGGATAGCTTGGTAAACTATGCAAGGTCAGGGAGTGTCATGAATTGTGTCTTCTAAAATTATGTCCTGTAAATCCTAACCTCTGCTCCTGAGGTGGTAATCCTGGTTGGGAATGAGTTGTCTTTGTTATGTTAGTGAGGCAGGATGAGTGGAGGGATGTCTTGAGTCGGTCTCTTTACTAATATAAAGGAGGTCAAAGAAGTGAGTGAGTCAGCAGAGGTGGGGAAGAGAGATTCCAGGCCATGAGAGGATCAACCCAGGGAGTCAAGCACCATCCTTCAAAGTCAAGAGGAAGAGAAGGCCGGCTTTAGGTCCAGTTCCTTGAATCCAGGCTCTTAGTTTCCTAAACTGTGATAACTGGACAGTGACTAAAGATGACAGGAGAAAAATTGATGCCTTTGAACTGTTGGTGTTGGAGAAGAGTGCAGAATATCCCATGGACGGCCAAAAGAACAAACAGATACACCTTGGAGAAGGTGCATTCAGAGCGCTCCTTGAAGGCAAAGATGATGAAGCTTCATCTCGTGTACTTTGGTCATGTTACTAGGAGAGGCTATTTCTTGGAGAGGAGCATCACACTTGGGAAAGTGGAGGGTCGATGAAAGAGAGGAAGACCCTCAACCAAGCGGGTTGACATGGTTACTGCAGCAGTACGCTTGAGTGTTTCAGAGATTGTGAGGATGGCACAGGGTAGGACAGTTTGGGTCTTTCATTTATAGGGTCACTATGAGTTGTACTCTACTCAGTGGCACTTAACAGCAACAACAAACTGTTAGAAATTTTCTGTTTATTAAAACCACCCACTGTCGTCACCCTCTTTCTCTTCAACACGGCGGGCAAGTGGCAGATGCAAAGATGCAGATCTTTGTGAAGACCCTGACTGGCAAGACCATCAATCTTGAGGTTGAGCCTGGTGGTGACACCATCGAGAATGTCAAAGCCAAAATCCAAGACAGGAAGGGCATCCCTCCTGACCAGCAGCGTCTCATATTTGCGGGCAAACAGCTGGAGGATGGCCGTACAGACTACAACATCCAGAAGGAGTCCACCCTGCATCTGGTGCTGCGTCTGCATGGTGGCAGAAGCCTAACGGCCACAAGATGCTCTGTCACAAGTGTTATGCTCTCCTGCGTCCCCATGCTTTCAATTGCCACAAGAAGAAGTGTGAGCACACCAACAATCTGCGCTCCAAGAAGAAGGTCAAAGAAGAGCCCCTTCTTCACTGACTCCTTTGCCTCTTGCAGGTGGCCGCCTTCTGAGCCCCATGACCCTGGGCTCTCAAAACAAACAAACAAACAACCACCCACCCACCCACTACGAGTCATAGGGTCACTCAGTCATACCCTATTTGACAGCACCTGACCAAAAGAACAGTAACCAGAATTTGGTGGTTCAAACCCACCCAGTACTATCACAGACGGAGAGCCTGATGCTCTGCTTCTGTGAAGATTACAGTCAAGGTACCCAGCCCAGTGGGACTTTTCTGCTCTGTAAAGTGAGGGGTCACCAGGAGGCGGATGGTAGGGTAATAGCAGCAAATGGCCCTGGGCCCAGCTTCACAGAGGGAGCCCAGCTGGGGTCCTCAGCCAGGGGCAGGGCCTGTCTGCTCTCCCGGCCCCACTGCCCCTTGGGAGTCCTGTTCCCTGGTCTGTTCTACTTCTCATGTTCACTCTTAAGGTTTCCTGTGTGACAGAAATACTCCTTTTGATTTAAATGGATGTGGTCGTGCATTTCAACACTGTCAATATCTATTTTAACATTTCAGCATTGATGCAGTTCTATTTCGAGAGAAGAAGGGTGGATAAGCACTGTCTTCATTGTGCTGACCGGAAGTCCTGTGTACTCAAAAGCTGTTATTTCATTTTCTCATACCAAATGCACATTAAATAGAGAAATTGAAGTTGTGTACCTTGGATGGATTGATGCAGTGACTGGGGTAATGATGGTAGCTGTGTCAGAGACAGTAAGGTTGGCACAGGATAGAGCAGGTTGTAGGGCTGTTGTACCTGGGGTCGTTATGAGTCATAAGTGATGCAATGGCACATAACAACAAAAACAACCTTGGAAAACCATAAAACAAAAATCTGTCCACTTTCAGAAATCACCACTGTTACCATCTTGATTTTATCCTTCTTGGTCTTGCTCTCAAGGATTTCAATAATATAGATTCAATGTAGTCACCATAGAGATGTTTCTATTTCCCCAGAGAAGTAAAAGCTCTCCATGTGATTTCACTGCTACCAGTAAAGCACCTAGTTCTGAGCCAGCGAGCGTCAGGGGGTGCGCACGCCAGAAGGGTGCAGTGCGCATGCTCACGTATCCGGGCTGCACCAGGTGACTGCAGGGTGAGGTTGTGTTACCCGTTACACTCCCGATGCCTTGGAGCTCCAAGCAGCTTGATGGTCGGAAATCTGTGCCTTCAGAACGGCTCCAGCTGCTTCCCAGTTCCCCAGGGTTGTCATGTGTCCGCAGGGACCCACCTCTGCTGCTCACGTTCCCTGGTTCCCGATGCTGCCGCTTCTGCTGAACATGACCCTGGTTAGAATATCAGGCTCCTGCCCTCGGCTGCCCACGCTGGGACAGTGCAGCACTTTCTCCGCTTGCTGTCAGGACCCCAGTGTGACAATGGGGGGCCAGGCCTTGTGTCCCTTCAGCACGGCTGGACACCCAGTAACTGTCTCTCAAGGCTGCGCAAAATCAACTTGAATGGACAGCTCTGGTCACAGACCCATAGTGTTTAAAATATAAATCAATGTTCTGTCTTAGAATCTTCATTCATGTAAATAATCTCAGTGCAAGTGTGTCTAAAACACTGGTTTACACTGGGGCAGGGAGCTCCATTTTCTGCAACCTTTGCTCTCTGAGCCCTACGGACTGTAGGTGACAGTACTGCCCCTGAGCTGCCCCTGCTGTGTGTGGGTGACACACCTCCATTGTACACGTGCACGGTCACATAGTGTGTCACCACCACAGGGACCCTCAGAACTAATAAAGAGAGAGGCATGTCGACAAGCTATTCAATCCTGAGCATTCTATCTATCCATTTGTTCTCTTTAGAATTTATTTGACTGAATGTGGATTGACTGCTTCCTTTGTCCAGGGGCAGGGGACACTGCAGTAGACAGAGTCAAGCTGGCCCCTGTCTTCATGGAGCTCACTCTGTGGTGGAGATGGATGGACAGGTGGAGAGGCAGGTGTCTGCTGTGTCAGGTGGTGGGCGCTGGGAAGAGCATTGACCACTGAGCAGAAGCCGGAGGGGATGAGGCAGTAAACATCAAGAAGCCCACCCAGAAAGAACATTCCAGACAGAATAGGGGCACAGGCAGGGCCCTGCAGCCCCACCCTGTCATTATTCCAGGGTACCTTAACCATGGCTGTCTGCCTGAATTTCATTGACATCTTTCATATCTTCTCCTTGCCCTGGCAGCCTCAGCTGCCTTTCCAGAAACTTCTCTCTTGTCCTCTGCTCACATAATTGCAATGGTCGCCTTTCTGGAAAATACTCTCTTGTCTTGTGCTCCCCTCTGCCACAAAGTAGCCTTTCTAGAACATTCTCTCTTTTTTCTCTCCTCTCTGCCACAAGGCCGCCTTTCCAGAAAGTTTCCTTTTGTCATCCCATGTCTTCTTTGCCTCAGGGTTCCCTGTTCTTTATCCCAGAGTGGTTTCCCTTCCTGTTATTGGTTCATTTCAACTCCTTTCCCCCCCCTTTTAATTTGGCCCCATATCAAATATAGTGACCAGCCTCCAACCCCAAACCTAGCACAGCTGCAAGAACCTTGTCTCTTTCCTTCCTCCTCTTGTCTCAGTGGATATTGCCTCCTGCAGGGGTGTGGTGATTTGCATAAGCTCTGCTCTCTTCCCTGCGTCATCCTCATCACCTCTGACACACTGGAGTTCATTGCCACAGTTCCTGTGTCAATCCATCTCATTGAGGGCTGTCCTCTCTTTTGCTGACCTTCCATCTTTTCAGCCATGATTAATGTCCCTTTCCAAAGAATAGCCCCTCCTACCAACATGCTAAAAGTGTGTGAATTGAAGATTCACCATCTTTTCCTACAAGGAGCACTCTGGCTGCACTTTCTAAAAGATGTATCTGTTTGTTCTTTGGGCAGTCTGGGGGGATAGTCGGCACTCTCGGATTTGTCCTTCATAGGGTTGCTTTGACTTGGAGGCACCTACCAACAACTGCTCTGGTGGCCTAGTGGCAAAGATGCTCTGTGACACAGGGAGCTCTGGTGGCCTAGTAGCAAGCAGCTGTGCTGCAATCCTGAAGGCACGAGGTTTGAGGCCGTCAGCTGCTCGGTGGAGAAAGATGGGCAATTTCCTTCCATGTGATTAACTCCCTCTGAAAACCCACCAGAGGGTCAGCTTTGGGTCGATTCCGACTCTATGGTACTCAACAACAACAGCAACACTTGTTGCCTTCCCACCAGACCCTGAGCTCCAAGGGAACAGAGCCTGAGCCTGCTTGGTTTCCATAATGTTCCTAGCGCCTTGCCTTGAGCTTGATCCAGAAGGGTCATTCTGGCTACCCACAGACGGAGCAAACCCTTCTGGTTGGGAGCTGGAGGGCTGGGAGAAGGCAAAAACAGACTGGAGCAGGGTCTCAAGAGCACACATGTGAACCCAGCACCCACTTCTCATCACTTCTGAAAACCAGAAAATGTAAAATCTGTGGGCACGTTACTCTCAAGGTGAGGCTGGGGAAGCTACTTTCCAAGACACTGAGGTTAGTGTCAAATGTCCAGCTATAGCAGGGTTTGGGCAGGAGCTGGTATCTGAGTGTGTCTTCCATGGCCCCTTGCTGAGGGCCAGCCACGCCTGTGAGGCACAGTCACTGGCCCAGGTGGACCAGAGGCTGGACTCAGTCTCGCCCATTTCCAACCCACTCTTTCTCCATCCTTAGTCTTTCAAAGGTATGTGACTGTGCTGGGAATTCTTAGTAAATAATGCATTTCCTCTCTCACTAGCCGGGCTCATTTACATAACCCAGCCAACTGAAAACTCGGGTTGTGTTGTTGTTTTTTTCTTGGGCTAAGTTATTCATCTTCTTCTCAGCATTTGTCTGCAATAATATCAGTCCATCAGCATGGCCATACAGTAATTCAGGCATTTTGTTCAGGCAATGAAGACACTTATAGTTAATAACACATGAAGCCATTTCATTAAAAGCAAAGTTTTCTTAGGATACATTAATGCAGGCCATGAACCAAAACACAAATCATTTCATTCCTTGGCTATTAAGGGAGCAAAATGAATTAGGAAACCAAAGCCATTTTTAAAAGAATTTCTGTTACCCAAATGTCATCCGACTGGTTTGGGTATAACAGTCCCTCATAAAGATCATCGGCTGTGCTTGTTTTTTCTCTAAGATAGAGAAGGCACAGCATGGGCTTCTGGGATAATATGTCAGGTTAACTCAGCTTAGCTTCTTGCCTCTAGAGAAAGAAGGAGGAATTGAAAAGTGAGAAGTCGCCTTTTTTTTTTTTTTTTAAGGAAAAAAGCTGGCCGGTCGACTCACTGCAGAATCGCTAGGCATTCCATGCAGCAAAATGTCATGAAGATGGGTGGTTTAGGATTTTGTGCAAGGCAAAATGAGAAGCTAAGTGGTCGATCAGATAGTGAGACTCAGCATTGTCCCTCTTTGGAACTTAAGGAGGGCGTATCTGGCCCTTCAGAGTTATGCACTCTCAACTTCTAAAGATGGGGTTGGTGCAGAGGCTTCTGGGATGCATGCCCTCACTTATTATGGCATGGTGCCCATGTGTGCATTGTGTAGCAGGGTCTTCTGGTTCCACTTATCTAGCTTGGCTTCCTGCTTGGGATGGTGGGCTCTCAGGTGTGAGTAGTGTTTCCAAGCATTCTCCAGACTGGTTGGGACTGCTTTTACTTAAGGTTTTCAAGAAGCTAATTTATAGGGAACAATATTTTATCTCATGGGAAGGTTAGCAACCACCAAATGTTAAAGGCTGTTAGAGCTTAAGCCAATTACAGAATATTGGGAGGTGTTGGGAGTCAAGTTCCCAGGGAGTGTATGGGGTTTTGCAAAGGTATATAGGCTCTGTTAGGTAAAGGCAGCTCTCCTGTCCTTAACAGTAACATAAGCCCAAAGATGAATCCTAGTTCAAGGATTCAAGGCTTCCTCAATTCGTGAGGGCCCCGTGCACGTCCGAGGAGAAATGTGTTCTGTAGGGTTCTCCTGCTGATTTTGAGGGTGTGGATCATGAATCCTTTCTTTTCAAGACAACATTGTAGACGCAAAACTTCAAGCTAACAGCTGAGCACCTAACCATTGCCAGCACCTAGGGACACCCATCTTAGTTACTCGAGGTCACCATCACACGGTTTACGAGATAGCAAGACTTTAGAGGAAACCACTCAGACGTGTCTTCTCCACTGTCTGATGCACAGTCTCAAACAGATTGCCTAGACTCGAGGCTGATCCTCCAGTGGGTTTCCAAGACTGTATATATCACAACAAAGGAGATTGTCCATCTTTCTCCCTTGGAGTCACGGTGAATTCAAAATGCCAGAAAGACACCACCTTTAGGTTAACCGCACAACTCCCTACAGTCGAGGCCACTGGAATTCCCCATGACACCCAGTTGTTGTTGTGTACTGTCAGGTCAGGACTGGCTTGTAGCTAACCCTCTAGCAGCTTTTCAGAGGCCATAAATCGCATGAGAGGAGATTATTCATCCTTCTCCTGCAGAGTAGCTGGTGCATTCAAACTGTGTGCCTTTGGTATTGCAGCATAGCTTCTTACCATTAGGCCACCAGAAGAGCTCCCTTAGTCAATGGCTAATATTATTAGTCATGGCTAATATTAGCATCAGCCGTTGACTGTTCCAACATACATGAAAAAAATGGTTTAATTTCATGGTGCAGGAGTTTGGATAATTACAAAGCTCCATGGAGTTGGAAATAGAGCGGAAGCACTTGATTTCTGCTGAAGGAACCGAGCAGCCTGGTATTTTGTCTCCAAACCAGTTATATATAAAGGAGCATTTCTTTGTGAGCTTATCAACATTCATGTCAGCAGGCTTCTCTGGAAGGTCTGATCTTTGCACAAGTTTCCAGCATCCACCAAATACCTTCTATGAGGGCCTTTTAAAGTAGTGTCCTGGTCCAGGAACTTCTGTGCTGTATGACAGGGCTGCTTAGATGCTCCGGCCAGCTTGCAGCACAGTCAAAGCTAGAAGCCTGAAGATACACCCAGGTTTGGGTTTCGTGCTTGAAAACCCACCCAAAAAGGTCCCTTCATGAACTCTGCCATTTCTGTTGATGGGTTTTTGGAAGCAGAAGGGCTGCTTAACTGCCCAGCCCACAGACTGTGCGTTACGTTTGTGTTTCCCTGCCTGCCTAGCATTTGACAATTAATTAGGCATGGTAATTACCTGCTTTAATTTCGTGATTGCACATCCTATAATTACCCCTAATTCTGTAATAGGGTAGTTCATGTACACAAAGGCAGACGATGGCGAAGGTGATGGGGTTGCAATGTGAACAGCTGCCATCGCTCACTGCCTGCTCGGCGCTGGGCGAGGTGCAGCCGCTCACCACCACCCAGACTTGGAGTTAGCTCCATCTTACGGATGAAACAGCTGAGTTGTCAGCTGGAATATTATCGCCAGGACTGCAAGTGGAAAGGCCTCTCATGCGGCCTCAGAAGAGCCCAAGATTGAGCACTTCTTTGTCTGAGTAAGGGCTGGACCTATACTTGACCCAGTCTTCAACCAAATCTAGGGCTTGATTTTAACCTACTTAAATCAGACTCTTTAGTCAGTGTCTGTCTGTCTCTCCCTCTCTCTCCCACCCTTCTTCTTTCCCTCCTTCTTTCCCTTCCTCCCTCTCCCTCTCTCACTTCCGCTCCCTCTTCCTCTCTCTTTCTAAAAATCTAGGGCTTGATTTTAACTAAATCAGACTCTTTAGTCACCCTCCTGATAAGTCACGAAAATGTTCTCCTTTGTTTTCTTCTAGTAGCTCCATGGTTTTTCCTTTCCTATTTAGTTCAGTCTTTAGTCCCAGAGACCTGAATGAGTGCAGAGGCCAGACATGTGGATAGGGTGGTTGCCTGACTTGTAGTAGAAAATCCAAATGGGAAATAACCCAGGTGTTTATCCCACCAGAACAGATAAGTAAGTGATGGCACATTCACAGAATGGAGTACAGTGAAAAGGGGCAACTGAATGTTATGCGAAGCAACACGGGTCATCTAACTAACAAACTACTGAACAAAGAGTCTAGACATGGAGGATTACATTCTGGTGGAATAACACAGGGATGGTGCTCAGCATAATGGATCTCTTTCAGAGGAGAGCAGCTCTTAACTGGGAAGGGGCAGGAGGCAGCCATATGGCTGCCAGAAATGATCTAGTAGCTGCTCTTTTGCTGCTGTTGTTTAGAATATCTACAGTGAGACATATACTCCAATTGAATAGATCCTATAGGTACAATTCAATGACATTAATTATTTGAGTTGTATGACCATTCTCTCCTTCCTTCTCTCATCACTTCCTAAATTTCTCATCTAACCTTTTGAGTTGCAATTGTCGACTTGTCTCATATACCTACATCTTAAAAGAGCTTGTGGTAGAAGACAGACCTTTTTTATGACTTCAGCTAAACTATCATCTGGTTTTAAAAAGATTTCAGGGGATATTTTCAGTCTAAGGTCTAAATATTATCAAAATGCAGTAGTTTCAGGGGTTTATTCTGTCTTCCCCAGAAGTTGTTCTTAATCTTCAGAACTAAAATGTTCCTCTGAGGACCACCGCATTCAAGGTTTGTTCTGTTATCTGTTCGTAAGAGAACAGAGCCCCCTCCCCAACCTTCCCTTAACTCTCAGGTATTTTTTCCCTGCGAAAGAAAATCTCAGCCTTTGAACTTCCTCTTAAAACACTAAGCACTCAATAAATGTTAACATTAGTTCAACGTATTAGAGTATTTAAAGGTGCTCCCTCAAGGGAAGGATAATGGCACTCTGTCTCACATACTTGGGGCGTGTTTTTTAGGAGAGGCCAGGCAGTGGGGGGAAAGGACATCATGCCTGGAAACGTGGAGGGTCAGAGAAAGACAGGAGGACCCTCAGTGAGATGGATTGGCACAGTGGCTAGAGCAATGTGCTCGCTGGAGTGTATCAGGGACAGTGAGGATGGTGTAGGATGGGACAGGGCCCAGGTCTGCTGTTCGTAGGGTCCCTATGAGCCATGGTCAACTCAACATCACCTAACAACAGCAGAGTATTTTAAAGGAACCTTGGTAGCATGGTGGGTAATGTATTTGGTTACTAACAAAAAAAAAAAGGCTGATAGTTTGAATCCATTGGTGAATTCAAAGGTGAAAGATGGGTAGTCTCTTTTCATAAAAGATTTACTGTCTCAAAATCCCAGTAGAGGGTTTCTTTGGATCAGAACCAGCTTGACTGCTGTGGGTTCTCTCTCTCTTAAAACCGAGAAAAGACAATTCTTCTTGATTCCTGATTACAGATATTTTTTTCCTTTTGGCTGAGTCAAGGAAATTGGACTTAAAGTAGCTTTCTTATTGCTTATTTTGAAGGGAACTTGGTTCTACCCGAAGAGGTCAACTCTTTTTTATCTCTCTGAGGAATTATCTTTATGGCACCAGCGGAAGGAATTGGAACTTGTCAGACTTTATTTGAAGGGGGAGCCCATTAAAGTAAAAAAAAAAAAACAAAGATTCAAAACTAAACCAAAAAAAAAAAAAGGGAATGATTTTGAGCAAAAGCCCTTTCACTGCTTCAATAGAATAATTCCACAATCTGGTTAAGTACAATTCAAGGGCAACCTAATTTGCAGAAAACATTTCCCGAACGTGGAGCATGGTTGTGGAGGGTGGACTGCTAAAGGGATCTGGAGATTGTAACAGCGCTTGGTTTCCAAAAGGGAGAAGCATAAATGAGGGGGTACCTTTTGAGCATCTGGTACCTCGGCGATGATTCTGAAGACATGTGGTCGGTCCACAGGGCACAGAGGGAGGGAGCTTAAGTGGAGACCCTGCCCTGGCTGTTGCCCTTACTGCCGGCAGTGCTGCTGGGCTCCGCGGTGCCTCAGTTACCGCCGTGAGAGTAGGAGCAGAGCCTTAGGAATCAGGCAGACCTGGGTTCAAATCCTCTCCCTCAGCACCGGGAACAGAACCCCTGGTTGTGCAGTGGTTAAGGACTTGGTTGTTAAACCATAAAAACCAGGTCGGAGCCCATCGGCTGCTCACAGGAGAAGGATGTGGTGAGCTGTTTCCATGTAGATTACAGCTTAGAAGGCCTGTGGGAAACTCTGTTGTCTTGTAGGGTTGTGTGGTTGTGGTGGTTGTTGCTTTTCCAAGGTCGATGATGGCGGTGAAAACACTTGAGTGTTAACCAAAAGTGAGTGGTTTGTGGCCATGAATCTACTTCCATAAAAATGGCAGCTGTGGGAACTCTGAGCAGTTTCATGTGCTCTGCAGGGTCACTCTGAGTCATACCCAGCTCAATCTTCCCCCCAGCACCTGGGTGCTACAGTGATTGAAGCATTTGGCTACTAACTGAAAGGTTATTAGTTCTAAACCCACCAGCCTTTCTGTGGCAGAAAGATAGGGTAATCTGCTTCTGTATAGATTGCAGCCTTGGAAGTCTGTGAGGCCGTTCTCTGTCCATGGGGTTGCTGAGTCAGACTCTATTCAATGGCGGTGGCTTTGGGTTTTTTATTTATGGACTAACAAGTCTGGGCCTAAGTTCCTACCAGAGGTCTAAGATAGAGATGCGGATTTGGAGTTGTTGTCCTGAAAAATAAACCTTGTTTCAGGTTCAAAGGATGGTGAAGGGCCATAGTCACAGGAGTCTCACCAGTCTCTATCAGACATGTAAACCTGCCTTTATTTTATTTTTCAGTTCTAGTCCACTTTCCCCCTCACGCTACCTGGAATTTTCTTCTGTGATCCCTTTTAAAGTAGCAGCAATAGTAACCAGCCTCTTAAATGGTTTTTATGGAGGGGGGGAAGGTAGAATTTAAATTTATCATTCTTATTAGGGATATATGTTTTTGTCTGTATGTTACAGAATTTTTTGAGACACACATTGATGCTCATTGATTGAAAATGAGAATTGCTCTTTATCTTGAAGTCTTTGGAGCTGTTTTGTTGGTTTTTGTTTAAAGATACACTAAGTTTTGTTCATGTGATGGCACTCAATGTGGAGCTGTTCTGGTGAAATTCTTTGCACACTCACCTGTCTTCTGCTTCCTTATTTTTCCTTACAATATCACTTTTGTGTGTCCCAGAAGGTTCAGGGTCTATAAAAAGCTGATGGGACATGTTGCATCCACTCAGTGTGATGAGAGCCACAACTGGATTAAAACAAAGATGTTTTATACCCCACGTGTGTTTATCCTATAAGGATGTGACCATTCGTTCAGTCAGTTGTACCATTTTAAGGCCAAGATCTTACCCTTCCTCCCCTTTTTCCTCCTCCTGGTAGAGTTCTGCCTCATCATATGATCTGTGTGGTCCCAGACATAACTAAAGCATGCAGGGATACTCTCCCTTCCACCATCTGGGTGGGTATCAGCTTCATTTAAGGAACAAGCAGACAGTGGCTAGAGAGATTGCATAATGTGTCCATCTAACACCTAAGTTTGTGTTCCCCATCCATGATTCCCCCAGAATTATCCAGGAAGAATTATCCCCCAGATTATCCAGGAAGTTTTAGAACAATATGGATTCCTAGGTCCTAGGTGGTCAGTGCAGCCAGCTCTGGGGCCAGTGATATTTGAAAAGCATGACCCTCTCCACAATGGGTCTCCAACATGTCAGTGGGAACTAGCAGTAACATGGATCCCCTGAATACCTAGATCAAGGATTATGGCAATTTCTCCCCCCTACCCCCCCAAAGGACTACACAGTAAATATTTAAGGTTTTGCAGATTATATTATCTCTGCCACAGTGATTCAACTTCTCTGTTTGAGTTGAAAAGCAACTTAGCATGAAAGCATCACCTCATGATCACAGAGTGGCTGCTGGAGCTCCAGTCATCACATCTGTGTTTGAGAAAGAAAGAAAAAGGAAGGGAGAAGAGCAAAAAGGCACTTAATGGCTATATCAGATCTCTCTAATTCTCTGTTAAAAGCCTCAAACAGTGATTGTGGCTTATATCTCATCAATAATTCTCTGCAAGGGATACCTAAAGCTATAAGATTTATTTGATTTTATGAGTGAGAACAATATCCCTAGGGATATTGGTGGGACGTGGATCCTGCTTAGGCAGGTAGCATGTGCTGTCACTGTCATTGCTGTTAGGTGCCTTCAAGTCAAGTACAAGTCATAGTAACCCTATGAACGACAAATCTAAACAACAGACCGGTTCTGTTCTGCGCCATCCTCATCATCTCTGACACACTTGAGCCCATTTCTGTAGCCACTGTCAGTCCGTCTTGTTGAGGGTCTTCCTCTCCTTTGCTGACCTTCCACCTTTTATACATGATGTCCTTCTCCTCTCCTAACCACATGCTCAAGGTGTGTGAGACAAAGCTATGTTATCCTTGTCTCCAAGGAATACTCTGACTACACTTTTTAAAGACATACTGTTTGTTCTTTTGGCAGTCCATGGGACATTTAGTACTCTTCTCCAACACCATTGCTCAAGGGCATCAATTCTTCTTCTGTCATCTTTACTCATTGTTAAGCTTTCCATATATACAGCAAGTGACAGAAAAGACCATGGACTGAATCAGGTGCACCTTAGTTTTCAGATTTATATTCTTGCTCTTCAGTAATTTGTAGAGGTTCCTGACAGCATCTTTGCCCAGTATCCTGACTGCTGGTACCAAAGGTATTGATTGTGGCTTCAAGAAAAAGAAAATAGTTGACAATTTCAATCTTTTCTCCATCTATTATGATGCTACCAATTGGTCCAGAGGTGAGTGGTGCTGTCACTGCGAGATAATCAAAGAGTGTCCTAATATACTACACTCAAGCTCCTTATTCTCTCCCATTTTGTGCTACTGAGTCTTCATAACTGAGAGATTGTAGAGACCAGGAAAGCCCACAGTCCCAGTTCTCCATTACCAACCAGATGCCTTGCCTTGTTCTAGATAGCTTGGTAATTTAGCTATCTTCAGATGCCTTCAATCTGGAGACACCAGATACCTTTTCATGAGATCTGAGTCACACAAGCTTTTTCCATGGCTGTCCTACAATTCCGTTTTCTTAACTATACAAAAACTCTTAAGTCTTTGTTGCAAAGACCACCAATGTGTCATAAATTCCCTCATCTTACCTTTACTGTGGAAGCTGACATTGCTCTTTTCAAACTTCTCCACATTGGGTTAGACTCATCCCTCAGGCCAATGGATTTCATGTGATATCTGCTATCCAGTGTATTTCCTGTCCTTCTCAGCCTAGGTGCTTCTAAAAACTTGATTGGTCTTCTGTTTTTTCCATCTAATTATCTGTTAGCCAAAATTCTTTGGCAAAAATCTTCATTACTTTATCCTGTTCACAAGAATATTGTGAGATGCCCTGGAAATCACCTTATTACTTGAGTTCTAATACACAGTGCCTGTGTTTGGGTGTTGGGTGGTTTTCATGGGTGAGCATGATTGCTAACAATGTATTATTGGTTTAATATATTTATGTGAAAAATTACTAAAATGCATCTCTGAGGTTAGTTTACCTTTAATCTCTACTGAAAGCAGGAAAAGGAATATATAGCATCTTGGCCGACTGTTGGTGTCATTCTTTCACATGTCTGTCTACTGAAAGCAGGAAAAGGAATATATAGCATCTTGGCCAACTGTTGGTGTCATTCTTTCACATGTCTGTCTGTCCAGTCAGTAGCCACAGCTCTTCGTGTTGGGTACAGACCATGCCAAGCTCCTTGCTTTCATGGAGCAGATTTGCATTGGTGGAGTGTTGCCAACATCTTGCCCCTTTGTAACGGCTTGGTTTTCTTTTTTCTTAAACATTACCTTAATAATATTTCATTGTGCTTTTGGAGAAAGTTTACATAGCAGTTTCATTTCCCCATCCAGCAGTTTCTACATGACTTGTCCAATGACATTGGCTTCATTCCTTACAATGTGTGAATATTCTCCTGCTCTGTCTCCATTAATCTAGTTTCCCTGCTCCTTACCTTCTTATCTTTATTTTAAAGTAGTTGTTGACTGTTTGGTCTCACACAGTCGACTTCATGAAGGCACACAGTAATTATACCGTGTGATGAGTGTTTTAAGAGAAGTTTATGCTCTCTCTCTTTGCTTTCTGGACAGGTCTACATCCGGATAAAGGATGACGAATGGAATGTCTATCGGCGCTATACGGAATTCAGAAGTTTGCACCACAAGCTACAGAACAAGTATCCTCAAGTGAGGGCCTACAACTTCCCACCCAAGAAGGCCATTGGAAACAAGGTACTATGCCCAGAAAGGCGCAGATGCCTTCTTGTTTGTGCTGATAATCGGGACACACTGTTTATTCCTTTTCAGTTTATTACTCCAGCAAAATGCTGAAAGTTGTGGGTAGTCTAAGAGAAAAGGGAACTCTGATGGTCTAGTGGTAAGAGGCTGCAATCCCAAAGGACACAGTTCAGATCCACCAGCTGCTCTGTAGAAGAAGGTTAGACAGTCTTTTCCCATGCAGTTTACTGCCTCTGAAAGCCCACTGGAGGGTCAACTTTGGGTCAATTCTGACTTGGTGGCACACAAAAACAACAAGAAGAAAAAAGTAGAAAAAAAGAAAATAGTTACTCGTAGTTCTACCACCCAAAGACATTTGCATTATGGTTTGCTTGTGATTCTCCGGGGCAAAGGTTGGCAGATGTTTTCTATGAAGGACCAATGAGTGTGTGTTTTGGGCTCGGCAGGCCATCCCCATTCTGCTGGGACTCCTCATTTATGATGATGATGATGATGATGATGTACTGTCAAATTGGATCTGACTGGTACCGGAGGAGATTGTCCCTCCTTCTCCAGCAGAACATCTGGTGGATTTGAACTGCGCACCTCTGGGATTGCAGTGCAGCTTCTTGCCACTAGGCCACCAGAGCTCCCTTGGACTCCTCATTTCTGTGGTGAGATGAGCCTGTGCCTAGGGACACCTCACTCACAGGATCGGGACAGCTGCATTTGATCTGTAGGATGTAGTTAGGAAAACTCACTCTGGATGTACTGTTTGGCTTTTATCCCCTTTACTTTTCATCTATAGCCATCTTGGTTTTGTATAGGCTGGGAATATTAGGTTATTTCCCAAGTTAGAGTATTTTGCAGAATTCCTTGTATCTGATTAGAGAGGTACTTCCCTTGTGAACCGTAATCATTCAAAACGTTGTGGTTTGTTTCTATGCTTAGGTGCTGCTGCTATAGCAGAAATACTACATGTGTGTGGCTTTAACAAACAAGACCTTTCTGCTTATTTGTCACAGTTTCAGAGGCTTGAAGTCTGACTTCAGGATGCCTGATCTAGGGGAATGCTCTCCGTTATTTAGGAAGGTCCTCGTCTCTTCTGTGCCATGTTTATGGATTGATACCTCTTTTCTTCCCTCTCTACTATTTGCTTGTTTCATCTCTTTTATATTTCAAAGGGGCACTCTGGTGGCCTTGTCTGTAGGGAGTTGCACTGCTGAACCCAAGGCCACACCTCTCTGGTTGTTAGAACCCAACATTGTCTCTGAGGGAGAAAAACGAGCAGTCTCTCAGGCGATTCAGAGCCGCTGAAACTCAACGAAGGATCAGCTATGAGTCAGTTCTAACTTGAGGGCAAGGAATTTGAGTTTTGATATCTCAAAATATGTGGCAAGGATTTCAAAGCTCCATCTCTTGTACTTTGGGTGTGTTGCCAAGAGAGACCAGTCCTGGAGAAGGACATCGTGCTTGGAAGGGTAGGGAGTCAGCAAAGGAGAGGAAGACCGTAGACAAGATGGATTAACACCGTGACTGTGGCAATGGGGCACGTGTGTCAGAGACAGTGAGGTTGGTTTACAGGGCAAGATTCAGAGCCATTGTTCATAGGGTCTTATGAGTCATGACTCAAAGGCACGTAACAGTAACAGTCTTGTCCATTAAAATAACAGACTACCCATTCCCAAATGGGACTAAAACCACTTCCATAGAGGTCAAACTCAGCTCATATTTGGGGAGGATATAATTCAAGCTATATGTCCACTCAGGAACCCTGGCACAAGAAGGTATCACCCTTGCTCCTTGGTTAGTGTCCCCCCTCATGCCCCAGGCACTCTGAGGTTGTCGTCTGGCAGGGTACTGAAGGAGATAGGCCTTAGTCTGGGTCCAGTGAGGGTCTTGGGGCATTGCCAGCTTTCACTTGTTGGTATTTGCTTACAGCAACAGTCGTCCCTCTGTGCTGCATATGACATCCTGTGGATATTGAGAATTCTTGGCTCTAGGCCCTGAACCCCAAAGGACTTAGCTCATTGGTCCAGACTGAGGCCTGAGCATTGCCTTTACAAGCTCCCTGGGTGATGCTAATATGCAGCCAGGGTGGAGAAGCACTGGCTTAAAGTCAGCTAGAAAGCACAAGACTTTGACAATTTCAGTACATGAAATAGAGACAGTTCAGTCAGGTGAGGTCAAGTCGTGGCATTTCTCAGGACAAGTGGATAGTTGGAGGTTGTATTAAAAGGGATCCCTCTACTGTGGGTGCGTCTCACAGTGAAGGCTGAGAACCAGCAGCATCAGTATCATCTCCTAGCATGTTAGAAACACATGTTCTTAAAAAAAGATTTTAAAGGCAAACCTATCGAGCAATTCTGCTCTGCATTGGTGGGATTAGGAGTCAGAATCGACTTGTTGCCACCTAATACCACCCCCACAGAGAGACACACACAGATATATAGATATAGATATATAAAAGATACAACTATAGTATGCTGTCAATGATTAAAAATTAAGATGAAATTTCCCTACTGAAAAATAACAAGTTTTAAAGCTGAGCTTATTAATGTGCCTGAAGCATGGTAATAATTAGAAAACTTCAAATGCGAATAAAACCTCCGCGGTCATGTTGGTTCTAACCCATAGTGACTCCTTGAGGCTTCCGAGGCCGTAAATCTTTACAGGAGGAGACTGCCGTCTTTCCCCTCAGAGCACCGAGGGAATTTGAACTCCTGGCTTCAGGGTTAGCAGTGTGACATGTTACACATCACTTCCTTTTAGCTATATTCTTTTGTTCCTTTTAAAATTTTTGCAATCAGTGTATGCTATTCACCAAATCTGTAATGTTTAGTTGGATGCTCCCCACCACTTATAAAAAGAAGAAACACAGAAGGAAAGAAATGTGCATTCTTGAATCCCACTAATAAGCCAGGGCAGAGCCCAGCAGTCTCGGTTTACCAGAGTCCCCGGATAGAGGGTGGGGTGGTCACCACAAACAGCTTTCCTTGAGCTGAATTTCCAGGTTTCTTCCCTGCAGAAGCACTTCCGTCAAAAGCCCTTTATCTTTATTTTCCAAAACCAGAGAGAGTTCCCATCAGTCTACACCCCACCCCTCCACCATCAGGGACTTGCACGGTGGGAATTACTACTGCTGACAGTTAATGTTGACCCTTAGTTACATCTACTTGTTCATAGTTCTCTTGTGTTGAAACCAGATTAGAAATCTTCTCACATCAAGTTCTGCGGGGCTTTAATTTAAGCCATTACAAAGCAGGTTTGTCATAGGCTTAGAATAGATCTGTCATTCACTTTTGTGTTAAAGAAAGATGGATTTTATCCCATCGTTAAGCATGGTAGACTTTGTAAAATGCAGCATTTATATACATTGACAAGTAAAAGAATGCCGTAAAATTATTTTAACTTAATTACTTTATCCTAATAACTTCTAGGCTTCTTAAAAATCTGGGTATCTAACCAGAATGACTTAAAATATCACTTATAAAAATCTGCTTAAACAACATACAGATAATCCCAGATTTATAGACTACTTTTTTAATAGGTTTCATTATTACTGCCATTATCATTAATAAATCATTATCTTTATAAATCATAGCATTGGACATCTATCTGCCAGTTAACATCAGCAAATTATGTATTGCAGTATTATACCTACTATTAACGATAAGATGTAGGAAAGTGATCACTAGTGTAATTCATTGTAGATTATGTCATGAGCTCGGGACCTCCCATCGAGATATGTGATTGGAGAAAATGTTGTTCTGAAGTGGCCTTCCCTTCACACTCCTTTCCTCTTGACCTTGACCTGTCACCAGTTTGCTGAGGGGAGCTGATACAACACAAGGCTAAGCTGGGGGTTTTCAGATCGTGAAATGACTCCCATTGTGTATTAGTTTCCTGCTACTGCTATAACAAATGACAATGAATTTAGTGACTTAAAATACCATAAATTTATTCTCGTACAGTTTTGAAGGTGGGGAGTTCAAAGTGAGGACAAGGATTCCCTCAGGAAGCTTTAGAAGAGAAGGCATTTCCTTGTCTTTGCGGCTTCTGGAGGCTTCATACATTCTCACGGCTGTCTTTTATCTTCAAAGCCAATGATCATTTCATTCCAGCTTCCATTGTCCCATCTCCTCTGACTCTCTTACTCTCTTTCTTCTCTCTTACAAGGACCTTGTGATTATATAGAGTCCATTTGGGGAATCCACAATCATTTCTCCATCTCAAGATCCTGAATTTAATCGTGTCTTTGGCTGTGCACAGTGAAGTACTCACAGGTTCTTGGACTTAGGTCATGATTTCTTTGACGAACCATTCTTTAACCTTCTATGCCTACCTGCAAATGAACACACTGAGAATTAACAGATGTCATCTTGGCGAGCTGGCCTAGTGATGGTCTGTAACCGGAAGCACCATCCTGCTCTGTACAGTCTCCCCCTGTGACTGTGGAACCTGGCAGCTCACATCTGCTCCTGCTAGCCTGTCTGCTCTTTAACTTTTAAAGGCCTGGCAGGGCAGTGAGAGTTCTGAGATTTCCTCCTTCCCCTCACTTTCGGCTGACTAAGATATATCTACTTCCCTTACACTTTGACAGCTGCCCAGGACAGATCTGAGGGAACTTTCTGACTTTCAAGGGCAAATGGAGTCAGAAGCCAAGACCCTCCACGCTCGGTAGAGGCTAATGATGACCGCCAGTCAGAGATGAGCCTGTATTGGGCCTTATAGTACAGGATACCTGCTTGCTACCTTGAGGGCAAAATTCCTAGCCAGCTTTGATTGTAAATCCACCCAGAAAAATCAACCACCTCAGAATGTTTTCTTCAGTCGGGTCACTTGACAAGTGACATGGACCATTAGGACCATTCGGAGTGCAATCAAAAGAACATATCTTTAGGGTGATTATATAATTTATGCCTTATTACACGAAGCCAGGATCATTCAGTGATTTACCTTAGAATCCCCAGATCTGGCCACTGTTCAAAATATAGTCAATTGATAAAATCTTTTTCTGTTCGTTAGATGAGTGTTTATCTAGCCTTAATTTGTGGAGTCTCTGAGTACAAATTGGTTAACGTGCCTGGCTACTAACCAAAAGATTGGAGGTTCAATTCCGCCTCGATGTGCCTCAGAAGGGCCTGGTGATCTATTTTTCAAGAGAAAGCTATTGGAAACAGTGTGGAGCACAGCTCTGCTCTAACTCACATGGGTTACCAGGAGTTAGAGTTGACCTACTGGCAACTGATGAGTCTAAATTTTTAGATTTGTCTCTACAATGACAGTGCAGGATAAAAATGTGAGTGTTAAGTCAACCACAGTTTGAAATGGTATTTGTCTGTGTAAATTATTTCTTCTGACTGCCTCAGTAAACAGTGTTTGTTGGGGGCAGGGGGTCATGCGCTGTTGAGCCATTTCTAACTCCCAGGGGGCCTATCGAACAGCACAGACCTGCCCCATAGGGTTTCCTACAGCTGTGATGTTTACAGAAGCAGATAGCCTGACTTTTTCTCCGTGGAGCCTCTGGTGGATTTGAACCATCAGTTGGCTTTTCTCAGTTAGCACTGAACACTTAGCAATTGCACCTCTCGACCTCCTTGCATGCGTGTAACTGTTAATACACAGAATACTCAGTGATTGCTGGAGAGACCTCCCTGGCTCATGGACCATATAAAATTAGCTCATGTGCTTATCAGTCCATTATGTGAAAATTATTCCGTTGTTTTGGTTCAATTAGGAGCTCTGGTGGTACAATGATTAAGCACTTGGCTGCTAGTAAAAGGTGAGTTCGTGTGAGCCCATGGGCTCTTCCATAGGAGAAATATAATATTTGCTCCCATAAAGGTTACGACCTAGGAAACCCAACAGAGCACTTCTGCTCTGTCACATCAGGAGGTCACTTGGAGCCAGAATCAACTCAACAGCACCCACCCACAGAAGTCATATATTAGTACCTTAACTTGTAGATATTATGTCAGACTTGTAGTAGTCAGGATAGGTCTGGTTAAGCTGAGGTAACAAGTAACTCCAAGATCTTGGTGGCTGAGCCAACAAACACGCACTTTTGCTCAATCTCCACGTTCACCATGGGTTGGCTGATGCTCTGCTCTGTGGGGACAGTTAGGGCTTTAGTGCTGGAGGCTCCTTCATGATGCAGATCTTGGTTCAGGATTGCTGCAGCTGCAGTAAATGACAGCGGCAGATCAGATAGTGCTTTTAGTCCTGTACCTGGAATTACAAATCACACATGTGACTTCATTCATGACACTGGACAGAGCAAGATGCATGGCCATTTCAGACATCAAAGAGGCAAAAAAACCTGCTCTTACCATGTGCTTAACAAGAGCCATTGTGACCGTCATAAAGGGTAGGGGGAGTGCTCTCCGAGGCCACATTACTGACTGTTGTTCTTCTTGTTGCCAGTTGCCATCAAGTTGCCTGTGACTCATAGTGACCCTCGGAACAACAGATCGTAACCTTGCCCTCCCCTGTCTCCTCCCCACTGCCTCTGATATGTGCAAGCCCACTGTGGTAGCCACTGTGTTACTCTATCTTGTTGAAGGTTTTCCTCTTTTTTTCTCTCTCTCTTTTTTTTAAACGTTATTGTCTTTATTATTGATATTTTAACAGACGTTTACAAAAACTTGGATTTCCATTCATTCATTGTTGCACATTTTCCTTCTGATCCCCTCCCCAGTTTGCTTTTCTCTTTAAAAACATTCTTTCAAAAAAGATTGTTGCAAAATTTCTTCCCTCTCCCCTGCTCCCAGTCCACTTTGCTTCCCTTATTCTGGACTGTTGTCATACAAATAATACCTAATCGTGTATTTCCTTTAGACAGTTCTTCCCCGATCTATTTCAAGGCAGTGTTCATTATTTATCCCCTCTTGTCTTAGTTCCCCTCAACCCCCATGTTAGTCCTATTTTATAACAGTGGCATTATGCAGTATTTGTCCTTTTGTGACTGAGATATTTCACTCAGCATAATGTCCACCTGGGCCAACCATTTTGTATATGATGAGTTCCTTGTTTTTCAATGCAGCGTAGTATTCCATTGTGTGAATATACCACAGCTTCTCTATCCATTCACTTGTTGATGGGCATTTGGATTGTTTCCATCTCTTGCTATTGTGAACAACACAGCAATAAACATGGGTGTGCATATATATGTTTGGGTGGCAGTTCTGGGTTTTTTAGTGTATATTCCCAGTAGTGCGATTGCTAAGTCAAATGGTATCTCTATTTCCAACTTTTTGAGAAATTGCCATACTGCCTTCCATAGTGGTTACACCATTTTACACTCCCACCAGCAGTCAATAAGGGTTCCAGTTTCTCCACAGCCTCACCAGCGTTTGTTGTTTGTCCCTCTTTCTCTGACCCTCTACCTTTTCCAAGGACTGGATCTTCCTGACAACATGCCCGAAGTATGTGTGACAAAGTGTCACCATCCCTTCCTCTAAGGAGCGTCTTTGTGGCACTTCCTCCAAAATAGACTTGTTTGTTCTTTTGGCAGTCCCTCGGGTATCCAGTGTTCTTCTCCAACACCACAATTCAATGGCAACAATTCTTCTGTGATATTTGTTCATTGTCCAACTTTCTGATACATAGAAAGTAATTTAAAAGACTTCATTACTGAGTAGGATCAAGACAATAAAGAAACACAGTCCCAACATCACTGCTACCATGCCAAGACCCATGGGCTCTGAATGACCAACCGTCCCAGCTTGTCCTTTACCCTCCATGCCTAGACTACTGTCCTCTCTGGGCTGGCTTTCAGTGACTATCTTTCTCCATTCTTGCCTTCCTATCATTTGCTCTCTTCTACATTGTAGCCAGAGAGGGGTTTGTACAGTCCAAGTCAGATGGTGCCTCTGTGGATCAGAACTCTGCAGAAGCATTCATAGCATTAGGCCTGGGAGTCTTTACTCTGGCCTGAGAGTGCACAGAACAAGCACACAGTGGTCTACAGTGACCTCACCCACTGCTCTGAGCACCTTCCGTCTGCACGGACACAGAGCTCACAAGGCAGGCGTGGCTCTTTTCCTCTCCCCCAGCTCCCGGATGGTACCTGCTCCATCAGAAAGACTCAGGGTCCAGATTTATGAATGAAGAATGAATGAATGAAGAATGAATGAATGAATGAAAAGAAATGGCAGTGCTTCCTTTTCCTCTTCTTTTTCATTTTTCTGTGTCTCGGCCCACATTCAGAACCTCTAAACTCCAAAGGTGAGAATAAAAACTTTGAAGGTGACTTGGGAGGTGGTTCGCATTCTACTTTTGGCTGAATATTTTCCACAGCATGGGCGGGAGGCCAAGGCAGCCTTTGGAATAAATAAAGCTGTTTCCTAACAGGCCCGTGGAGCTGCTGGGCAGGCTCTCTGTCCACATAGACTGTGCTGGCATGTGGGCTGCAGGAGCCGACCCATCTTCTATGATGTTAAAAAAACCCCAAAACCCAAACAAGCAAAACCAGCCATAAAATATCTCAAAGTTATTGCCACCAACTCATTGACTTTGCAGTGGATTTTCAGGAAGCTGTAAATCACATGGGAGTAAAGACAACTCCTCTTTCTCTCTCGGAGCTGCTGGTGGATTCGAACCCCCAGAGACGCCAAGCCTTTGGGTCAGCAGCACAACTCCTTACGGAATTTGCCACCAGAGATGACATTATTGTTCAGTGAGCAAATGAGAATCGAGAGACTTCCTTTCCTTCTTAGAAAAATAGGTGCAGTCTCTGAAAGTTCATTTGGCATTGAGGCAAGGCAGATCACTTCCCCCAGAGCTGTGGATAATTCAACTTGTTGAATAAATTATGGATTAAATTCTCATTAAAATCCTGTACATCAGTGTGTGGTAAGGCAGAGCTGTGGTGCTTACTGACCTGTGGAAAGCTCTTCTGCTGCTTCTTGGGAAGAACATATCTAAATGCAGCCTTGAGAAGCCAGGGGAGTGGTGGACAAGAGCAGGCATCTAGCAGAAGGTGGGCGCTGATCGACTCTTCATTGAGGTTTCCAGCCTCTGCCCACAGGAAATGCAATCTGTGCTACTATCATTATGTGCCTTCGAGTCTGTTCTGATTCCTGTGACCCCCTATCTAATAGGATGAAAGTGTACCAGCCCTGCACCAGCCTCATTGTTGTTGCTTTGTTTGAGCTCATTGTTGTCAATCCATCTCATCAAGCATCTTCCACCTTTTGGCTGACTCTGTGCTTTATGAAGTTTGGTGTCCTTCTCTTGGGACTGTCCCCTCCTGATAACATATCCAAAATACGGGAGCCAAGGTCTCACCATCCTCGCTTTGTTCATTCTTCTGGTAGCCCGTGGTATATTCAATGTTCTTCTTTATCATCATCACCATCGTTTAAAGGCATCAGTTCTTCTTCACTCTTCCTTAATCCTTGCCCAGCTTTCAGCACGCAGAGAAAATGAAGAGACGGAGAATTTGGTCTAGTGGAGAGGGTGAGTAACTCCGTTCTCAGAGTCTTGCCTGTGAGTTAGAGACAGGCCCGAGTGCAGATGGAGACGAGAGTGGAGGAGAAGCTAGGCCAGCTTCCTGCCTTCGGTGAGTTGCTTCCAGGGCCAAGAGGGCTTCCTGGCAATACATCACACAAGTAGGAAGACAGGGTCAATTCCAGGAGGTCCTCTCCTTTCATGTATCTTACATTTTCTAGACACCTGATGTTCATTTTCTGTATCTGCCATAGCAAATATACACACACACTCACACTCACACTCACACTCTCTCTCTCTGGTCTTGGTTTCCCTCCCTCTCTGCCTCTCCCCCTCTCTCCCGCCCTCCTTCCCTCTCCC
>NW_006399895.1:1297658-1383713 GCF_000299155.1 Elephantulus edwardii
TCTTCTTCTCTCTCTCTCGCTCTCGCTCTCTCTCGCTGTCTCTCTGTCTGTCTCAATGCTTGAGACATTACAGATTTATTATTGTACCATTCTGGAGGTCAGAAGTCCAACACAGGTCTCACCAAAGCTAAAGTCAAGGTCCCTTCAGGGCTGGTTTCTTCCAGAGGCTGCAGGGGAGGGTGTGGTGGCTGTGTCCTCTCCAGCCCCTAGATGCTGCCTGCATGTCTTGGCTTATGGCCCCTTCCCTCAGAAATGTTCTCCTCACTAAAGAATGTGATGAGATTGAACCAGCTCCTAACACGCCGCATTGCAGGTCTCAGCCTCCACCACATATGCAGATTCCTCTGTGCTGCACAAGGAACATATTCCAAGGAACAGAATTCCAAGGGTTAGGCCTCAGACACCTTTGGAGAAGCCATTATTCTACCTCTCCATGCCTGCTCTCTCTGTACCCGGGTTAAGGAGAAACCGCTGTTAGTCCCATTTTAGAGAGAAGCAGGTGAACCAGGGTCCAGGGTCCTTTTGGCCCAATGTGTCCAGGCTAATACTGAGCTCCAGGAAGCCATCTGCAGAACCATAACCTTCAGTCTGGGCAAATGCAGCCTCTCACTGAGATCTGGCACATTCTTTCCTGCTAAGTGGTGCCCTGAAGAATGGAAGGACACAGAACATTTAAAATTGCCTGCTTGGTGGACTTTTACGGTGCTTCCCTAACTCCCCACTGCTGTCGCATCCAACTGATAGCGAGTCTCGGCAGTTTCTGAAGCTACAAATCCTTACAGGAGGATACCACACATCTTTCTCTCATGGAGCAGCTGGTGGATTCAAACTCCCGACCTTCCAGTTAGCAGTACACCTCGCTGTGCACGAAGCCACCAGAGCTCCCTTTACACAAGCCAGTTCTTCAACCTCAGTGATGCAGAATTTGGGGAGCAGGTGAAGCCAGGGGCCTCATGTTGCTGCTTGGTCTGTTGAACCCTCTACCTCTATACCAACATCTCTCTCACTGGGGCCACTTTCAGAAACCAGAGTTGCTGCCCTCAGTCAGCCAGGGACTTGGGCAGACTTAGACTTTCTGATAGGCCTGTCTGTGCCTGGGTGTAGTCACCAAACACGCTCTTCTCAGTCACTACAGCTGTGCCTGGTACTCTGAGAGGCTGTAATAGGCACTAGATTACCAAAAGGGGGGGGGGGAACACCTTTTACTTTACTTTGAAAGCAGGAGTGGCTTCCACTACCTAAACAACATGCCTCCATAAATTCTATGAACTTTGATAAATGTCGATAGTTCTAGAGGGGCTTTTAGGCCTTTTGTTCATAGAGTCGTGCTCTACTTGAAGGCAATCACCAACAACTACTTCTTTACTAACAGTGTGACCTTGGACAAGGCCATTGCCCTTTCTGGGCCTCAGTTTCCTCTTCTATATTGCAGGGACAGTCCCAGCACATCCTTTCTAGTGGTGGTGGTGTAAAGATTTACAGAGTTAGCATCCGTGAAGTGGCTTAAGAGCACATGGCATGTGCGTGTGGTGAGTGGGTTTGTTGAATAGAGAATGAATGGTAGGTCGTGAGGTGAAGCCAACAAACATCCAAGTGGTTCTCATTGTCAAGGATGCTGGGACTCTGAGCCTGCGCAGTGGATGAGCCTGGCGTTGGCAGTGTCCCCAGAGCCCTCCACCCCATGGCTGTGACACTCACCCTGACAGTCAGATTGTCCTTGTGTTGCTAAGGGCTGCCAACCCGGTTCTGACTTATGTGTCGGAGCACTCCATAGGGTTTTCAGATGTAGATCGCCAGGCCTTTCTTCCAAGGCACCTCTGGGTGTGTTCAAACCTCCAGCCTTTTGCTTAGTAACTGAGTGCATTAACAGTCTCACATTCTGAGCCCTGCTCTCCACACACAGGCTGCTTTCTATTCATGTTATCACCCTGTGATTCTCGTCACACCCTGAGAAGAAGGGTAAGACCACTCTTACCTTATTTGTGGTGTTGTTATGTGCAGCTGAGTTGTCTACAATTCCTATGAACCCTGTGAACGAAGCTCTGAGCCTTGCCCTATCCTGAACCAACCTCACCGGTTTTGACGCACCTGACCCCATTGCCCCAGTCACTGTGTCAATTCATCTCATGCAGGATTTTCCTCTCTTGTGCTGACTCTCTGTTCTTCCATGCATGATGTCCTTCTCCAAGGAGTGATCCCTCCTGGCAGTACACCCAAAGTAAATGAGATAAAGTTTCACATCCTTACCTCTAAGGAGAACCCTGGTTTCACTTTCTCTAGGACAGACCTGTTTGTTCTCTTGACAGTTCATGGAATATTCAGTGCTCTTCTCTAGCACCATTGGCTCAAAGGTTCATCAGTTCTTCTTCTGTCATCCTTAGCCACTATCCAGCTTTCAGATGCCTGACAAATAATTGAAAAGACCATGGTTTGAATCAAGCACACCTTAGTCTTTAGACTGACACTGTTGCTCTTTAACACTCTAGAGAGATCCCTGACAGCACATTTTTCCCAGTGCAACTCTTCTTTTGATTTCCTGACTGCTGATGCTAAGAGTATTAATTGTGGATCCAAGCAAGATGAAGCCATTAACAACTTTAATCCTTTCTTCATCTATCATGATGCAGCCTGTTGGCCCAGTGGTGAGGATTTTTGCTTTCTTAAGGCTGAGATGCAATGTATATTGAAGGCTGTAGTCCTTGATCTTCTTCACATTCACCTCAAGTCCTTTTCACTTTCTGCCTAATGTGAGTTGTAGATGAGTCTTTCTCCAATCCTGATACCACATTCTTTTTTGTAAAATCCAGGTTCTCACATAATCTGCTCAGCATATAGATTGAAAAGGTGTGGAAAAAGGACACATCCCTGCTGCACTGGTTTCCTGATTTAGAACTGTGCAGTGTTCCCTTGGTCTACCAGGGGCTGTGTGCATCCTGCCCAAAGGCCCACAGATCCTATGTGCTGGAGTCAGGAATGGAAGCCAGTCTACCTGAGATCAGGTTCTGGCCAGTGCCGCTGTTTGCCCTGTCCCATGGCTGAGAACCTGGGAATCCATGCCGGATCCAACAGCTGCTAGTGCAGGAAGTCTCACATCACCCCAGTTCCCATGCAGAGCTTTCCTGTCTTGGGGACTCCACCAGAAACCCCCTTGAGTGGAAACGAATGCAGGCAATGTGAAAAGAGCACCCCAGCACTTAGTGTGGCAGCTGGAAGCTCAGGCATTGTCCCCCAGAGATGTTCCAGGGAGAGGCAGGGACATAAACTCCAACTGAATGAAGCCATAAACTCCAGCTTGTTTCTGATTTTGACACGCTGCCAACCACTGTGTAAACAGTCCTGGTACTTAATGTATTAAGCATGGAGAAGAGAGAAATCGGGCTCATTATAGAAGACACATTCATGTGTCTCTTTAATACAGTAAAAGCCTCTTAAGATATTTTCCAGGAGAGCAGTTAGATACTGGAGTCATCTTGCCAGAAAAATTGTCTCGGGTCAGAGATATTGATGTGCCTCTGACTTGGACTGTATGTGAGTATGGTATGTGCATGTTTATAAAGGCACCCTGGTGGCACCGTGGCCGAGCACTGGCTGCAGACCAACCACAGTTGGCTCTAACTCCCGATGATTCTGGGGGAGGAAGATGCAGTGATGTACTGTCCTGCAGATGCACCCTTGGAAAAACCCTCGGGGGCACTTCTGCCTTGTCACGTGGGTCATGCTGAGCCATGGTGGATGTGACAACAGTGGCTAATAGATGTCTATATATTTAATAGTAAGAGTTTTAGAGGGCTGTTCATTAATATTACCAAATTAAAGCCCAAGAAAGACCAAGGTCATTCCATAAAAATGTAGAGACAGCAATAGGAAGTGTATTTACTGCACTTGTTCCCACCTTTGAATGAAAGAGAAGGGGGACAGGGGCTCTCTTAGAAGCATTTTCACTACGTGGCCCTCTTGCAGTATTTTCATAGACTGTCCAAGCCCCACCCTCCACAGTGGCCTTACTGCCACCGCCTCCAGGAAGCCTTCCCTGGACTCAGCATGGGAGCTGCCCCTCTTCAGTGTTTTCTTCTCTCACCCCATCATGGTTACCTTTATGGGTCTCCTCTCCTTTCTGTCTTAGGCTGGGGCACCGAGACAACCTTTATTGGATTTGTGCCTTCTCAGCATCACACACATACAGAAAAGAACTGTTTGTTGAATAAATGAAGCTGTATAGAAATAGGGCTGTGTGATGCCAGCTTTGCTCAAGAATCAATTTCTATTCTCCCCTCCCCATCATCACTTTAGCCTCCAGGACACCGTCTTTATGATTGTTCTAGAAAGAGAGGCTCCATCGTCACTCAACACTCCCTTACCTGCTGACTAGATGTTTTCAAGATAATTGGTTTGAGTTTGTTGTCGCAAAACATGCAGCCATTTAGTAATGTCTCCAAGTTCTGTTCGGTGGCCTTGACTGTGTTCTTCTAGTCATGCAGCCACTCTCCCTCTCCTTGCCCAAGTCATTCCTTCCCCATTAGCATCAGCTCACTGCCTCCTAAGTTTCCTATTTGATCTTTTCCATTCTTATCCATTTGACACCATATGTTGTTGTTTTTGTCATCGTTATCATTGTCGTCATGAACTGAATTATTGGAACTGACTCATAGCTGACCCTCCAGTGGATTTTCAGAGGCTGTAAAGCTCATGAGAAGAGATTGTCCATCTTTCCCATGAAGCAGCTGGTGGATTTGAACTTCCTGCTTTAGGGTTGGTAGCATAACTCCTTAACTACTAGGCTACCAGAGCTCTTTTATTTCATATAGGTAGATCTTAAAAGAGTACACTGCTTAAAGTATAACTAAACTACTAAACTATTGAGCATATCAGAGATCATGAAGATGGCACAGGATAGGACAGGTTCAGATCTGTTGTTCACAGAGTGACTACAAGTTGTTCAGGGACTCGATTTCAGTTATGTTAAACCCAATGGTTTGGAAATTGATGTGAATTATAAGACCTTTATTATCATTTCTCTTCCAAGCATTAAGTGTTTGTTGTCCAAAGCATTTCTGAGGCTGTTTGATTACTTGTATATAATTATTTAATCTCTTTTCCAGTTTTAAAATCCTTCTGGATGCACTTGACCTATGTTACATCTTGATTAAAATCACACATTAAAAGAGTACTAGTTAACTTAATGGCACTTAACAACAGTGCTGTTTAGTTTAAAGAAGATTTGGGGGGATATGACACCTTGACTTTTCAATCAGGATTCTTCTATAGAATCTTTGATTTAAAAAAAAAAATTCAAAAAAAAAAATTCACTGGCTATTGACGTAGCATTGCTAATACATCCAGAAGGTTTTACAAAGACTGCACTAGCCATTCATGGTGATTAAAATAAAGTGTTTGACCCATTTAGAGTCCAACTTTCCCAATAACCCAGCCAGCATTGGCTCCCCATCTCCTCCTCACCTCTGGCTAAGTTCAAGGATTCCATTTCAATGATGTTAAACCCATTGGTTTGGAAATTGACATGAGTCATAAGATCCACATAATCGTCTCTCTTCCAAGAATTAAGTGTTGTTGTCCAAAATGTATCTGAGGCTGTTAGATTACTTGTATGCCGTTATTTAATCTTTTTCCACCTTTAAAATCCTTCTGGATACACTTGACCCATGTTACATCTGCTTCTTCCCCTCACAGTTTTGGGAGACTGATTAAAATCACACCTTAGAAGAGTACTTCTCCACTCTTACTTGTTCCCTGGTAATTGAGAATAAATGCTACCTTCCCCTGCGGTACTCTCATTAATATCTGAGAACAGTACTTTGCAATTTTGTTTCTTCTCTAGCATGCTGGGGTGGGGGGGAAAGCACCCATTTAGTCTCAACATGGCACCCTTTGCAGGATTTCCCTCAATATTCATCTTCTGAAGTTGAGAATCCTCTTGTAGGTGGACCCGCTGCCCTTACCCTGATTCTCCCCTCAGAATTTTTGGAAGGATTTTCCATCAGCAAGAGGTGCAGAGTCTCTCTGATCTGCACTCCGATTCTGGCTGTGTGACCCTTGTCAAGTCTCTCCACCTCACGGATGCTCTGTATCCCCGGAGCTGCAGGTGTTCATGCTGACAGTCCTAAAGGCCGTACCCTGTGCCCACTCTGTGTGTTTTGAAAGGTTTGCACATCTGCTGGACTCCCCAGCAGATGGATTGGCTGGAGGGCTTGATACCTGTGAATTGTGGGGTTGACGTAAAATATAGAGTAGCCCGTGGACTGCCAGAAGAACACACACACTTGTCTTGGAAGAAGTGCGTCCAGGGTGCTCCTAGGGGCAAGGGTGGTGACACTTCGTCGCATGTACTTTGAGCACGTTGTCAGGAGGGCCAGTCTCTGGAAAAGGTCATCATGTTTGGGAAAATAGAGGGTCAGGGAAGAGGAAGACCCTGAAGTCAGTGGATCGGTGCATTACCTGTAACAGTGGGCATAAGCAGAGCAGAGACGGTGAGTATGGGCAGGGTTCCAATCTTCCAGGCACAGGGCTGCTCTCAGCTTGACTCAACTCACTGGCAATCGAACAGCAGCAGCTGCTCAGATGCCCTGGCCAGCACACAGCTCACCTGGGTCCTGCCATGGGCATGGGGGCGTGGCCGGAGGAAGGCAACCTGTCGGAAAGGAAAGGACCTTAGCTTTGAGGTGGTGCTGGGCTCACAGCTCTTGTTTGTGACATCTTAACTCTGGGAAGGATGGCGAGGACGGCCTGTTCTTCCCCTCATGTGTGGCTCCTGATTGAAAGAAGAATCCTGATTGAAAGGTCAAAGTATCATGTCCCCCCAAATCTTCTTTAAACTAGTGTTGTTGCTGTTCTTAGGTACCATTGGTACCATTAAGCCAACTAGTTGTTGTTGTTGTTAAGTGCCATCGAGTCGCAGGCGACTCATAGCAACCCTATGAAGGAGAGTCCTTGACGCTTGGATGCCTTTCTTCCTCTCTCCAGGTTCATAGGGTTTCCGGAGGCAAGCTGTTATGGAAGGTAGATGCCACTTCTCCTTCCAAAAGCCAACTAGTACACTTATTTTTTCTTTTTCTTCTTTGTTGTTTACCATCAAGTCTGATCTGACTGGCACAGGAGGAGATTGCCGCTCCTTCTCCAGTGGAGCATGGATTTGAACCATGCACCTTTGGGACTGCAACGCCAGCTTCTTGCCACTAGGCCACCAGACCTCCCAACTAGTACACTTCTAATATGTGATGTTAATTGGTCTCCCAACCAAAAATGTGAGGGCAAGAAGCAGATGGAAGATGGGTCAAGTGTATCCAGAAGGATTTTAAAAGTCGAAAAGATATTAAATAATGACAGACAAGGAATCTAACAGCCTCAGAAATATTTTGGACAACACTTAATGCTCGGAAGAGAAATTATAATACTTATAATTCATATCCATTTCCAATCCAGTGGCTTTAACATCACTGAGATTGAGTCCCTGAACAACTCTATGGGACAACAGATCTCTAGAGGGCACCCATCCCTTGGACAATATAACCCGAGAAGGATGGAATGTGACAGAGACTAAAACCGCTAAGATTTCCCACTAACAAAGAGCTATAGAAAAGTAGCAAGACTTTCCTGTCAAAAGCAGAAAATTGGGGAACCCAGAAAACCAAGGCAGTCCCATCAAGTTCTGGCTCTCTCGGATTTCACTGTGTCCTAACCAGTCTAATTCCACTCTGGACCCCATCTCCTCCACAGCCTCTTACTGAATCTGCCTAGAATGTGGCCATTCCACAGCCCTGGGAGAATCGTACCCAGTCCTCCTCAGCTCCGTGACTTGGTCCGTCCTACCCTTTGTCTACGCCCTGCCTCCTCATAAGCGGTTTCTGCCCTAAGCCTGGAGGAACAGGGGACATGCCCCTTCCACTCCCATCCTCACATTTTGTGGCCAGCTATGTCCTCTTTGTTTCCCCTCTTGTTACAGTGCTGGTTTTCTCTCCTTGTTTAATTTTTTATTGAAGCAGCGCTTACACTGAGCAAAGGCCACAGTCTTAAGTGTACAGCTTGATGGATTTCCATAAACTGCAAATGTAAACAGCACCCAGCTCAAGACATGCATCATCAGCAGAACTCTAGAAATCCTGGCCCTACTACTTTCTGCTCCCTGAGAGCAACTTCTAGCTTGACTTCTAATACCGCAGACAAGGTTCTCCTCTTGTTAAAGCTCTGTGTTGGTGGTGGGTACCATCAAGTTTATTCCACTGCCTGCCTTGTAACCCCATAAGACAAAGCACAACTGGTCCATAAGCTTTCTAAGGCTGCAGTTTTTATAGAAGGGGATCACTGGGTCCTTCCTTCTGAGGAGCCAGAAGATGAGTTCAAGCCACCGGCCTCTAAACCATTGCACCGTCAAGGCTCCCTTCTTTAGTGTTACCTAAGCAGGATGACAGAGCATATAGAGTACTGGAATCTTTCAGCAGTGAGATCCATCCACTTTTGTCACAAGTAGCAATCATATGCTCCACGTCATTGCTGTGTAGAATTTCGCTCTGTGAATACACAGACCACAAATTACTTCTCATTTACTTTTGATGGACCTCTGAATGGTTTCTAATTTTGCTCGATTATGATCACCACTCTCATGATGTCTTTTGGATGTAAACACTGATTTCTCTGGGTTTGTATACCCAGGAAAGGAAATGCTGGGTCATGGGATGTATCTGTTCCATTTTAGTGGATTATTGCCAAAGAACATGCCCAAGTGTTTATATAATGACAAGTTTATTTAAAAAAAAAAAGTTGTGGGGGGTGAATTACAAATAGGAGATCCATAATCCCAACATTTAGAATTCACAACAGTAACATTGAGTTATATTTGCTAAAAGACTTCAAAAAACATTGTTACAAAATGTTTCAAATGTCCCCTAAAACTTAAAGGAGGGGGGAAATAAATACACATATATATGACCACCCAGATTCTGATTTATTCAATGTCAGCATTTAGAAAGTGTTTACATGAGTAGAGTCTGATCCTCTGACCTCTCCTCCCCATGGAACCATGAATGCTTTGCATCCCTGCTGTCCTAGGCATGTATTTAAGCACTGATTGCATGTGATTAAGGAATGCTGATGGTGTAGTAATGTATCAGATTGCTAAGAGAAAGGTCTGCTGTATGAATCCACCTGACACCCCAGGGGAGAAACTGCCTCTCGGACTCAGAAACTGATGGAGGGTAGCTGTGAGTCAGCACCAACTTGACAGCAGAGGATAGATATAAGTGTTAAGAGAAGATGATGATGATGAAGATGATGTCGTCGTCGTTGTCATTATTGTTCTTGTTATTGCACATTGTTGTTGTTATTATTATGTGCCGTCGAGTCGCTTGAGACTCATAGCGACCCTGTGTACAACAGCCCTAAACTCTGCTCTGTCCTGTGCCAGTCCCACCGTCTCTGACACACCCATCCCGATTTCCCCAATCACTGAATCAATCCACCTCATAGAGGGCCTTCCCCTCCTGCACTGTCTTCTTTGTATCCTTACACAATTGTATCTTTTCACTCCTGTTATATTTTGGAAAGAGCACTATTCCATTAAGGGGTAGCTTATGTTGTTGTTATGTGCCCTCTAGTCGCCTGCGACTAATAGCGACCCTGTGCACAACAGCCCTAAACTCTGCTCTGTCCTGTGCCAATCGCACCATCTCTGACACACCCATCCCGATTACCCCAATCACTGAATCACTCCACCTCATAGGGGGCCTTCCCCTCCTGCACTGCCCCTCCACCCTCCCAAGCATGATGTCCTTCTCCAAGGACCTGTCCCTCCTTGCAACATGTCCAAAGTATGTTAGATGGAGCCTCAGAATCCTTGCCTCCAAGGAACAGCCCGGTTTGACCCTTTCCAAGATGAATCTGTTTGTTTTCCTAGCAGCCCATGGTACCCTCAGTGCTCTTCTCCAGCACCAAAGCTCAAAGGCATCAATTCTCCTTCTATCCTCCTTAGTCATTGTCCAACTCTGATGCGTAACAAGTGATAGCAAAGACCATGTCCTGTATCAGATGCACCTTAGTCTCCAAAGAGACACCATTGCTCTTCAGTACTTTGGAGAGGTCCCTAACAGCAGACTTTCCCATGGCAATACGTCTTCTAATTTCCTGGCTGCTGGTGCCAAGAGTGTTGACCGTGGAGCCAAGCAAGCGGAAGCTGTGAACAATCTCAATCTCTTCACCATCCATCTTGATGCTGCCAATAGGCCCAGTGGTGAGAATCTTTGTCTTCTTGACATTGAGCCTCAATCCATATTGGAAGCTGCAGTCCTTGACCCTCTGCAGCAGGCGCTTCAGGTCCTCCTCAGTTTCAGCAAGCAGGGTTGTGTCATCTGCATATCGCAGATTGTTATAGATCTTCCACCAGTCTTGACCCCACATTTCTCCTCATAGAGTCCAGCCTCCCGGATAATCTGTTCTGCACACAGGTTGAAAAGGTATGGAGATAGGACACATCCCTGGCATACGCCCTTCCCAATTTTGAACCATGCAGTGTTTCCTTGCTCTGTTCTGTTGACTGCCTCTTGGTCCAAGTATAGATTTCTCATTAGCACGAGCAAGTGGTCTGGTATTCCCATTCTTCTCAGAGTCAGCCACAGTTTGTTATGATCCACACAGTGAAATGCCTTTGCATAGTCAATGAAACACAGATAGACATTCCTCTGGTATTCCCTGCTTTCGGCTAAGATCCATCTAACATTAGCTATAATATCCCTAGTACCACGACCCCTTCTAAACCCAGCCTGGACTTATGGCAGTTCTCTGCTGATATGTTGTTCCAGTCGTTCTTGGATAATCTTCAGTAGAATCTTGCTTGCATGTGAAATTAATGATATTGTTCTGTAGTTTCCACACTTTGTTGGGTCACACTTCTTTGGGATGGGAACAAATATAGATCTCCCAAGGGAAAATGTGTTTACAGTGCTGGAAGTAGTATACTCTATAAACTTTCACCCAAAGCACAATAAAATGTAAGAAGGGAGTGGGTGAGGGGGCTTCTCCAGAAGTTCATTTAAAGAATTAATTAAAATAGATGAAGTAACACAAAGGAGCCTGTCTTGCTGGTGGCGCCCTCTACTGCTCCTTCGGCTTGTGTTTCCCTGGAGCCTTGAGCCCTGTAGGGCTTGCTTCAGAGCATGTGCAGTTTTACACGTCAATCTTCCCTCAAAGGGATGGATATTCAGGAGCAACAACTCATTAGCTCATGCAGCCTTGTTGTTGTTGTTGTTGTTGTTGTTGTTGTTGTTGTTGTTGTGTACTGTGATGTTGGAACTAACCCACAGCAGACCCTCCAGCTGGTTTTCAAAGGCAGTAAATCATATGAGAAGAGATTGCCCATCTTTCTCCTGCAAAGCTGCTGGTGGATGGATTCGAACCACATACCTTTGCATGGGCAGCACAATTGCTAACCACTAATATCTTGAATCAGTAGAGGTTGAATCAGCAGGTTTTTGTGTGGAGGCATATTGGGGCCCAGGCTGACTTCCCTCCTGTGAACATCCTTACTGTAAACCAGCCCCACAGCTTCTTTCTCTGGGGTGGAGTCCGGTGGCCTGGATTTAGAGAGCTCTTCTTTACATGTCCACTGCTACCTTAAGCTTAGCCACTGCCCTGGGACTTTCTCTGCAGCCCTGCTCCAAGGGAAAGCAAAGTTCTCTTTCTGTAATGAGTTTGGAAGCCTTTTTTTTTCTTTTTTCTTTTAAAGTGTCTGATCCCCATAAGCTGGTGAAAATGGAACTGTTCTCTATCATAAAGGGACCTTTGATATACTAGCTCTTACCTCTCCCTCCTGAGCGAGGCTGGCCTGATTCTGAGCAGCAGGGAGTAAGCCAGCTTTCTTCACATCAGCAATGCCATCTTAATAAGAAGAGCAGCGATTTACTGAGTGCTAACTATGTGCCAGGCACGGAGCCAAGGACGTTGCCTGCATTTGCTCTCGTTTAATCCTCACAGCTTCCCAGGGCAAAGGATTCTCACCCCACCTCACCTCCTGCTTCTCTCATTTCCACACTTGGTCTCCCTTTTAGATCTTGAACCCCTAAACTCCTTCCTGCCTCAGGGCCTTTGTATATACTGCCTCTTACCTCCCCCACACACACACACACACTCTGCCCTCCACTCTGCCTGCTTTGAGTCTTCCTCCTCTGCCAACTCTCAGTCTAAATGTCATCTCCTCCGGGAAGCCTTTCCTAACTACCCAGGCTAGCTCATCTGCCGTGGTTGGTTTCCTTGGTCCTTTGTTGGTTCCCTTTGTGACAGTTTTAAAGTAAACTTATTTAAATATGGGACGTGAAAACCACTGAAGGATTTTAAGCAAGGACATGAGATTTTAATCCTGTTTTAGAGACACCACTGCCATGTGGAGGGTGGCAAAGTGGGGGTTAAACAGAGCAGTGAGGCCACGAAAAGACATCAGAAAGTCTGCTACTTGTGATGAAGGGGTGTCAAGGGTGAGTCCTTAGCTCTCTGGGGGCCCTCAGCAAACATGGAGACACTGTGGCTGACCTTCTGGAGACAGACCCAAGCAGGTAATGTGGCCTGAAAGGAGGACATTCTGAGACCGTGCTGTGGACAAAGCCACTGAGCAGACAAAGTGCCAGCTGATGACCCACAGGCCACATTCTGCTTGAGACCAGGTTTTGTCATCAACACCACCACCAGTGATGACAGGATACTCATTCTGCAGCCTAGAATCCACGGCCAGGCCTCTCACATCTGAGCACAGAGGCCACAGAAGAGCGTCACCTACTCAAGGTGACATCACACTCTGATACCTACAGAGCAAACCACACGTGTCACAGCAGTGGCTTTATGTGACAGGACACATGGCTCATTGGGAGATGAGTCTGATGATTCTGGCAGGGACAGACTACCTTACAAACTTAGCTAAGAAAGTTGGCTTTTTATCCTGAAAGAAGAAGGGGAAAAAAGTAGCATGGTTGCAAAAAAAAAAAAAATAGCTTTGCATTTCTAACAAAAGATTACCTGGGAAACAATCCAATAAGAGGGACTGGCCCAGAGGAAATGTAGGAGGCTATGGTTATATTAGGAAGAACATCCTTTATTCATTCAGCAAACCTTTCTCTTTTTTAAAAAATTATGTATTGGAGTGAGAGTTTGCAAATCATGTTGGTTTTTCATTCATGTGCATTTTGGTTTATTATGTAATTACAATTTCATTTGATCACTTGTGCACATTTTGTTTTATAACATTGTAATTATAATTGCAGTAGATCATTCATACACATTTTATTGCATAACATCAATTACCATTGATTAATTAATTATGATGTCTTAGCAAACCCTTATTCAGGAAATCTTTCTGGAGCACCTGCTGTGAGCAGTGAACTGAGGACGCATGAGAGACCTACCCAGATTAGAGCTTTACTCTCATGGGACTTTTTGGTGGGATAAGTAGAGTGGCACATGATGTACACATAAACTGGTAATTTCTCTGAATGATACAAACTGAGTAAAAGATTGAGCTCAAATTCTAGAACTATCCTTGAAAAGGTTAACGCCATCATGTTCTGTACCATCAAGTTCTTTTTAACTCATCACAACCCTGTAGGACAATGTAGACCTGTCATATAGTAGGCTGTATGGGAGTTCTGGTGGTTTGTAGGAAGGAATCTTCACTGCCAATGCAAAGGTGTGTGGTTCAAGTCCACCAGCTGCTCTATAGGAGAAAGATGGGCAGTCTCCTCCTGGGCAGTTTTACTGCCTTTGAAATCTACTCCTGGTCAGTTTACTGCCTTTGAAAACCCACTGGAGGGTCACCTATGGGTTGGTTCGGACTCAACAATGCACATCAACAAGTCTTAACAGAGGCAGACTAAGTCATCTCCTCCCATGGACTAGCTGGAGGTTCTGAACCACAGACCCTTCACCCAGCAGCTGAGAGCTTAACCACTGTGTCACGTGGCATCTTTTGATCCAATTCATAACTCCAACCCGTGGCCATTAAGTTGGAGCCAACTCACAGCTGACCCTCCTGAGGCTGTTTGGAGGCTGTAAGCTGCACAGGAGATTGCCCACCTATCTCCCTTAGAGCTGCTGGTGAATTCAAACCAACAGAGAGACACCGCCTTTGGGTTAGAGTAACTCCCTAAGGACTCCCGCCCCACTGCCTCCCTTATCCTAATCATGAAAGGTGGTAAATTGTGAACCAAGCAGGATGGCTCTTCTTTAACTTGCAAATGAAAATTTTTCTATGGCTCATTGCTGCAAACCAAAATGACGTTTTCTGTTCCCTTGAGGGGGCAGGAGATACTACAGAAGTAAAAATAGAGTGGGCACTGAGGTTTCAAACTAGCAATGCTGGCTTGACCTTCTGCCCCTTGAAATCACGAGCAGCTCTGCATGCTGGCTGGGTTGTAGATCTGTAGTTCATTTTGGAGAGGTGCATAAATCTTTACGGAAAGCAGGAAAGATCAGCCAGCCAGCCAGCCAGCCCCAGCTTTCTGCTTAATCCTCATTTCTGCCTATTGCCTTCTCACTCACCCTCTGTTGGCGCTGCCCGCCTGCAGTGGGAATCCCAGCAGAATCCACAACTGGTACTTTGCTCAGGCCTTCTTCAAACTCAAGCAGCACATAAACCATGGTCTCCCATCTGGGGCATTTCCTGCAGTAACACCATTAGTGCCCAGGCCATTCTGGAGGGCTTTAAATCATGTCTTTTGCTAGACTTGGGGACTGCCTTGATTTCAGAAATAATTGGCAGTAGCCATTTTCCCTTTTCTGGTGGGTTACGCATCACTGTTAATAGGTGACAGCCGGGTGAGCCATTAATGCCGGCAGCCATGCAAAACAAAACAAAAAGTAGCTTCGTCTTTTCCAGAAGCTTCAGTGGCAAGGATCCCCTTAGTCTGTATTCAGGCCACATTGCTTTTGGTCAGGACCACGGACAGCTCTACTGTGGCTGTTAACTGGTACAACTGAAAACCCACTGGAGGGTCAGTTCCTACTACACAGTACTCAACAACAACAATGACTTAGTCAGATCTCCCATCCAAGGTTCCAGGGGAGTGAGACATCTGACACAGTTACATAGTGTGGAGTTCACATAGTGAGGGTTTCGCAGGCACAGGACTGGACTCGTTCTATCTCAGTCTCTAAGGTCATGCTCTGGAGTAAAGAACCTTCTGAACTGCTCACTCTCATTACCATCCCCAAGAAAGAAGTTACCATCCTGAGCCCCATTTTACAGATGGAAAACCGTGGCCTAGAACAACCTGCTCAGAATCTTAACCTGAGCTAACACAAGAAATCTGATCTTCAACTTGGAGGATACAATCCAAGCAAATTACACTCTTAGTTTCACTGACCTCTGATCGAAACCTGGCATGACTTTCAAATATGAAAGCCAGCAGCAAATCATCACGGTGGTGCCTGTACCTTTAACATCAATAGAAATCAATCCCGTCACGTTTGCTGCAGGTATTTCCAAATATTGCTAAAGCTCATTACTGCTTTGAAATTATAGTGGTTTTGAGACCAGCCACTCCATCTTCTCATTTAATGCATCAACGAGAAAACACTTGTATTACACTATCTCACAGCTTTGAGAACTGTGATTAAATATAAGTGCTTTTTCTTTCTAACCCTACATATTTTGTTTCACAAATTTAAAAATATAACTGGTAAGAGGCCTATAGGCTTCACCAAGGACCTCTAGAGAGCTTTGCCTGTGAGTGCCTCCTCCTTGGATCCCAAAGTCACTCTCCCCGTCATCATGCTGTACCAACCATGGCCACTTGCTGCCACCCTCCACTGCTTTGTTGGCCACCTCACTATTTACAGCTTCTTCCTCCTATTCCTTTTCTGCTTAGCCCCACGCCCCCCACCCCACACCTTTTTTGTGAAGCAGGTGCTAGATAAATAATTAATAGAGTGGGAAGAACTTGTTGGAAATAACACAGCTCATGTTTATTTTTAAGCAGCTGAGTTATAGAGCCTGTTTCCAGGTGCAGGCCAGGTGGGGAGTGTCTTTAGCTAAAAGTGGGCTCCATGCTGTTGATGGGTGACTTGCTGCTGAGCAGGTAGAGTATTTATAGCTAAACTTGTGCATTGGAAGGATGATTGTCTTGGGGTGAGGGTAGGAGGCAGGCTGGGGCATCAGGGTGGGAGACCCAATGAAGGAGGGGTCTGTAACCTGAACATTGAGCAACAGACACCAAAGAGCAATTAAAGTTTCCTTGAGGAACTGAGCCAGAATCCTTCAAGGTTGGCTGTGATTGAAAAGAACAGGAATAGATCATAGCTTCAGGCATAGCTGATTCCAGGGTTGAGATGATCAATCCCATCAGTATTTGATCTCTTCTATCTTCCCTCCTTTTCGTCCCTCCCTCCTTCTCTTTACTGTCCCCTGTGTTTGCTTCAGATAGACTTTCTCCAAGACAAAGCCTCTCAGAGTTCCAGTCTTGTTTCATCCTGGTAGCAGCCTAGCAGAGAGAGAGCTTCTATTTCTTGCTACACCCACTCCTCATTTATTTTTTCATTATCCAGCCTTTCACATTTTCGGTAGTAGTGGGGGGGAAAGGATACTATCCAACTAATTTGTAAATTAACATAATAAAGGCTGGAGGTGCAAATGCCAAGGTGCAAGGTGGCAGTAACATTGGCTGTGGTGGTTAAGGTTGTGTGTCAACTCTACTGGGTCATGATTCTTAGTGATTTGATAGTTAACATAATGCTATGAGCATCTTCCATTCTGTGGTGTGATATGATCATCTTCTGTTTTCCCATATAGTCCATTTTCGCCTAATGACCAGTCTGTGGGACCTGGCCATGCCACTAAGTGAGGAATGTGTATGATTCTAGAAAATGTTATGGGATTATATCTCATTGATCGGCCTGGATAATATGACTGTCCACAAACAAACTTATTGAGATATAATTCACATGCCATGCACTTTAGCCATTTTAAATGTGTACAATGCACTGCTCTCATTATTAACTGTCATCACAGATAATTTTAGAGCATTTTAGTATTTCAAAAAGAAGCCTTCCCCTTTCACGACACCTGCTTCTCTTGCAAGACTCACTCTTGGGGTGGGGGCTTACCTTCACTCTGTTGCAAGACACCAAGGCCTGCGTGGCATGGCTGCCCCCCAGGCATCTTCCAGCCACTGCTTCCCCAGCATCTGTTAAAACCTGCAGCCAAGCCCAGGCACACTCACACTCTGGCTGGTAACAGAACCACTGCCTGCCAGGTTGAGGGGCTGCAGTTTTAGACCACAGTCCCACCCAGAGCATTAGACCACTGCCCCTGCTGTCTGAAGACCCCACTGTCCCACCTCCGGAGACCACCCAGCTGCTGCCCCTGCCCAGTGTCAGGGGCATCAATATCACAGGTACTTTGGGTAAGACACTGCAGTCTAGCTACACCACGTGGGATTTCTTAAGCTCAAGCAGAAGGGACTGGGTGAAGGCACAATTTCAGGAGGGCAAGAGTCATCCCACTCCTGATTGACTATTCTTCCCAAGAGGGGAGCACCAGTATACAGGTCCTTCACAAAACACTGCCATATCCTAGGTCATTATATAGTTACAAGAACCTAGTGTCTACCTAGAAAAGACGCACATAATGTCAAGAAAGCAGCAGTCTGCCTCAGTCATCATGAAGAAACAATATAAACCATTGCCTAAAAAGGCAAATACAGTGATAAACCAGAAGAAATATGTTGATGTGGAGTTACTTGAATAGCTACAGAAGAAGATGGAAATGATGGAAAAAACAATGGAAGTCATTAAGAGAGCAAATACCCGAGAGGCAGCAATCCAGAAAGGAAAAAAAAAATGTTTTGATGAGAATCAACTTGAACAGCTATGGAAGAAAATGCAAAAAATGGAAGAAAAAACCTATTAGTATAGATAAAGAGACACAAGAATTTTTAAAAATCATCACAAGACAGAGACTGTACAGCCAACACAGTACTGGAAATAACCGAAAAGCATGAAAATGCTATCCAGAATATTAAGACAAATTGCAAAAGTGTCCAACACATTGGTGGGATGAAACAGTCAAACTGAAGAGGTGGAATGGAGAGTCAGTGAACTGGAAAACAAGAGCCTCACTGGAAACATACTAGAAGAAAAAGTAGAGATCAGATATAAAGAAAATTAAGAGAACCTTAGAATCATGTGGGATGACATCAGAAGGAATACTGTACATATGCTTGGAATTCCAGAAGATGAGAGTGACCAGGAAGTATAGAGAAAACTGTGGAAGAAGTACTAGAAAAAAAATTTCCTTGATATTTTGAAGAATGAGAAAATGCACATTTGAAAAGCACAGCAAACACCAAATAGACTAGACCCAAAAAGAAAAACATCAAGATGTATCATAGTCAAATTCTACTAATTAAAACAGAAGGATAGAATACTAAAAGCAGTGCAAGAATAACAGTCACCTAGAAAGGGGAAACATTTAGATTAAGTTCTGATATCTCAACAGAAACTATGTGAGCTAGAAGGTAATGGGTTGACATATAGAGAAAATTTGAATATTTGCCAACCAAGGATTCCATTCCAAGTAAAGCTCTCCTTCAAATATGAAGGAGAAATTAGATCCTTTGCAGAAAATAAAGAACTTCAGGAATCTGTGAAAACAAGACTAAAATAACAAGATATTTTAAGTGAAGTCCTTCACACAGAGACACCAAAGGAAAGTGGATGGACCATAGTAACCAGAAACAAGAGAAAAAGAAACACAGCAAAATGGCAGCAGTAAAACTTGGCCTGATAATAATCACACTTAATGTGAATAGACTAAATGTGCCAATCAAGAGAAAAAGAGTTGCAGAAGGGATTTAAAAAACAAACAAACAAAAAAACCCACCAAACAAACAACAAACTATGCCCATCAATATGTTACCTACAAGAGACGTAGCTAAAAAAATGGAAAGACACACTCAAAAATCCAAGGGTGGAAAAAAATATACCAAGAAAATGGTAACCACAAAAAAGCAGGATGTGTATGAGGATCCACGGGGCAGAGGAGGACAAAGCAGAGTGGTGAGGATGAGTCGAGGTGAGGTGGGGTGGGGTGTTAATTATAGGGTCATACAATTTGATAGGGGAGGGTTAAAGGAAATGGGAAAGATTTGGTGTTAAAAACAATGTATATGAACTTTGAAAGTAAACTAGTATAAAATACAAATTGTATTTAAAAAAATAAAGCCCTCCTACATTTTATCAGTCACCCTGTACTATTTTTTCTACTTTTCCCTATCCCACCCTTAGACAACCACTTGTCTGCTTTCTGTATCCATAGATTTTCCTGTTATAGACATTTTGTTCTGAACAATACATTGTCATTTTTGTGACTGATTTCTTTCACTTAGCATAATGTTTTCAAAGTTCATACACATGGATAAAAATTTTGTTTCTTTTTATTGTTGATTAATATTACATTGAATAGATCTGTCATAGTTTGTTTATCCATTCATCAATTGACAGATATTTGGAGTGTTTCCAGTTTGTGCCTGTTCTTAAAAATGCAGGTATGGTCGTTCACTTACAACTTTGTCAATATTTGGTTTTCATTTTTCTTTGATACATACCTGATTGTTCCATTTTCTCTTCTTTCATCTTCAATGTTTAAGGATTCTAATTGCTAATACAACATTATTATTAATAGTATATTTTTCCTCTTTTGATTAAGGCCATCTTAGGGGATGTGAAGTGGCATCACATCGTAATTTTGATTTGCTTTTGATTTGTTGAGCATCTTTTGATTTGGTAGGATTTTTTAATAAACATTTTATTGTGCTTTGAGTGACAGTTTACAGAGAAAATTGATTTCCCACACAGATTTTGATGATTGGGGTTGTTGTTTTTTTTAATATTAAGTGACTTCGTGATAAGGAGATGTGCTGCTGGTCCATGGTTTAAATGCACCAGCTGCTCCTTGGAAGAAAGAGAACTAGTCTTATCTTGTGTGATTTATTGCCTCTGAAAACCCACTGGAGGGTCAGCTATGAGTCAGCTCTGCCTCAACAGTACATAACAGCAACGTTGTATTAGCAGGTTTCCCAACTTTTCTCTGTGATTCTCATTTCAGTTCAGGCTCTATCCTATCCCTTCCTGCCTTCTGAGCTTTCTCCCTGAGCAAATACTTCCCTTTGGGTCTTACATGACTGACTGACTGTTATAGGAAGTGAGCATTTCTCCAGTGTTAATGATGTTCACCCTATAAACCTGTCAGTTGTTTGGCCAAGAATTGAGGCGGGGGGGGGGGGAAACAACGACTATTTCAGTCTTTATTAAACTAGCACATGTAGGAATGTTAATGGTTTTCTTTTGTTCCACCTATTTCTCCTGCTCTGCCCAGGACTTTCTACTGAGATCCCCTTTATATTTCAGTAGTGGTAGTTGGGCATCATACAGTTCTTCTGGCCTTAGTGTGGTAGATACTGAGGTTAGTGTAGTCCATTTAATCCGTTGGACTAATTGTTTCAGTCTTTCTTGTCTGGGACAAGCAAAGACCTGTATTTTACATCTTAGATGAGTTATTGAAAGTTTTTAAAAGCCCCAGTCAATACTTAACTAAAGTAACATATAGACCATTGATTTATTGTGGACTGTCTTATACCAATTAACCTTAGTATCCAGCAAGGCTGTGGTCCTGAGCCCAGGGGCCAGCAACTCATTCTTTCAGGGTATTTGATTATAATGAAGGAGTTTATATAATTCTCTAGCCTGATGGTTCTTCTGTGTTGTTGTTGTTGTTGTTAGGTGCTGTTGAGTTGACTGACTCGTAGCAACCCTGTGAGCAGTAGATTGAAACCACGCCCTATCCCGTGCCATCCTCATCATCTCCTCCGTGCTCAGGCCCGTTGTTACAGTCACTTCAACCTATTTTGTTGAGGATTATCTTCTATTTTGCAGACCCTCTACTTTCACAGCATGATCTCTTTTTCCAAGGACTTGGCCCTCCTGAAAACATGCTCAAATTGTGAGATGAAGTTTCTGTCTTTGCCTCTAAAGAGTCCCCTGGTTTCACTTCATCTAAGATAAATGTGTGTGTGTGTGTGTGTGTGTGTGTGTGTGTGTGTGTGTGTGTTTTAAGTCCATAGTATAGTCTATATTATTTGTCAGTTGTGTCAGCTCTTCTTCAGTCTTCTTTATTTAAGAGATAGTTTTCACATGCCTATGAAGCAATTGAGAACACCATGACTTGGAGCAGGTGCATCTCCAGTCTTTAAACTGACAGCCTTGATCTTTAGCGCTTTAAAGAGAACCTTTACTATCAAATCTACTGTTTTCCCACTGCAACACGTCTTTCGATTTCTTGGCTGCTGCTACCACATGTGTTGGTTGTGGATACAAGTTAAATTAAATCATTGACAACTTAAGTATTTTCTCCATTTATCATAATGTAGCTTATTGTTATCCCTGGCATATCATGTATTACCTATTTTCCTTTTATCGTGATGTTGCTTACTAGATCAACTGTGTGCAGAGACCTAATTATTGCATATGCAAATATAAATATATAAATATCACTGGACAAATCTGTATATGATAAGCTCTTTCACATGTTTTGTTGAGTATAATTTGGTGTGCTCTTTGGGTAAGCATGCATTGGTGTAAGTTCTTTGGAGCATCAAACTCACCTTAGTCCTCAAACGGACATCATTGTTCTGCAATAATTTGGAGAGAACTGCAGAACTTCCCAGTGTATTAATTCTCCTGATCTCTTGACTGCTGGTAAAAAGGTTGTTGATTGTGAATCCATGTAAGATGAAATCATTGACAACAGCAGTCCATTCTCCATCTGTCATGATGTTGCCTATAGGTCCAGTGGTAAGAATATATGTTTTCATAATGTTGAGATGCAATCCATATTGAAGGCTTTATTCTCTGATCTTCTGCAGCAAATACTTTAAGTCCTCATTTTCAACAAGCAAGGTTGTGTCATATGCATAACACAGGTTATTGATGATTCTTCCTCCAATCCTGATGCCTGAAGCTTCTTCATAAAAACCAACTTCTCTAATAGTTTGTTCAGCATGCAAATTGACTAGGTATGGAGAGAGTATACAACCCTGAAACAGTCCATTTTTTTAAGTCTAGTCCTATATTTTATTTAATTCGATAAATACAGAATATTAACATTACAACTTATAATCAGAGTAAAATTATTTTTTAAAATAAAATTTTTCTTTTATACTGGTTAACTTACAAAGTTCGTATCCATTAGTTTTTTTTTTTTGTTTTTTTTTTGTTTTTGGCTGAGTACAGTGTACTTTATTGATGGTACATGACAAGATGGGCTCGCCAAGCCCCTCTCCTTTCTCAGGGGGATTTGATGGAAACTTGTGTCAAGGATGTGAGATTTTCAGTGTGTAGGAGGATCAAGTTGGGGCAAGGACTCCCCAGCAGCTGAGGGTCTCTCTCTCTCTTCTAGTGCTAATCCTGGGGCTGGTGGTCCAAGGGGATCTTACTCTTTGGAGGCCATGTGAACCATCAGGTCGACCACCCGGTTGCTGTAGCCAAATTCATTGTCATACCAGGAAATGAGTTTGACAAAGTGGTCGTTCAGGGCAATGCCAGCCCCAGCATCGAAGGTGGAAGAGTGGGTGTCACTATTAAAGTCACAGGAGACAACCTGGTCTTCAGTGTATCCCAGAATGCCCTTGAGGGGCCCTTCTGATGCCTGCTTTACTACTTTCTTGATGTCATCATATTTGGCAGCTTTCTCCAGACGGCAGGTCAGGTCCACAACTGACACATTGGTGGTGGGGACATGGAAAGCCATGCCGGTAAGTTTCCCATTCAGTTCAGGGATGACCTTGCCCACGGCCTTGGCAGTGCCAGTAGATGCAGGGATGATGTTCTGGGCAGCTCCACGGCCTTCACGCCACAGCTTTCCAGAGGGGCCATCCACAGTCTTCTGGGTGGCAGTGATGGCATGGACTGTGGTCATGAGTCCCTCTACAATGCCGAAGTTGTCATGGATGACCTTGGCCAGGGGAGCCAAGCAGTTGGTGGTGCAGGAGGCATTGCTGACAATCTTGAGAGAGTTGTCATACTTTTCATGGTTCACGCCCATCACAAACATGGGGGCATCAGCAGAAGGAGCAGAGATTATTACCCGTTTGGCACCACCCTTCAAGTGAGCCCCAGCCTTCTCCAAGGTTGTGAAGACACCAGTGGACTCCACAACATACTCAGCACCAGCATCACCCCACTTGATGTTGGCGGGATCTCGCTCCTGGAAGATAGTGATAACTTTCCCATTGATGACCAGCTTCCCATTCTCAGCCTTGACAGTGCCATTGAACTTGCCATGGGTGGAATCATATTGGAACATATAGACCATGTAGTTGAGGTTAATGAAGGGATCATTAATGGCTACAATATCCACTTTGTTAGAGTGAAAAGCAGCCGTGGTGACCAGGCGCCCAATACGGCCAAATCCGTTTACTCCCGACTTTCACCATCGTGTCTCAGGGATGCGGCTGAGGCTGCACAAGAAGAGAGGGCAATCTGGATTGACAAGGAGCAGAAAGCCTCCATTAGTTTTTATACCAGATCTTTTCCATTTCCTTTACCCATCCTCCCTCCACCCATCAAATTGTGCGACCCTTTGATTAACCACCACCACCACCATGGCCCTGCCTGTCCTTATATCATGCTCACCCCTTCCCCCTTTGGATCCTCATATACATTCTATAATAATGGTTTTGTACAATATTTGTCCTTATGGGACTGAGTACATTCACTTAGCAATAATTCTTTCCAGTCCCTCCCAAGCTAGATGGTGACTTTCAAAATCATTGATTGCTCTTTCATGCTGCGTAGTATTCCACTGTGTGAATAAACCATAATTTCTCAATCCATTCCATTGTATTTGGACATCTGGGCTGTTTCCATGTCCTTGTGATGGTGAATAATGCTACTGTGATCATTGGTGTACAAATCTCCATTTATGCCTCAGTTCTAATTTTCTTGGGGTTTATTCTAAACAGTGGAATAACTGGGTCATATGAAATTCCTGTGTTCATCTTTCTGAGGAAACGCCAAACTGCTTTCCAGAGTGGTTGTACCATTTTACAATCCCACCAACAATATATAAGTTCCTATCTTGCCACATTCTCTCCAACATTTATTACTTGCTGTCCTGTTAAACTTTGCCACTGCTACAGGAGTGAAATAGTATCTCATTGTGGTTTTGATTTGCATCTCTCTTATTGCCAATGAGTTTGAGCATTTTTTCATGTCTCTTGGCCATCTGAATTTCTTCCTTAGTGAAAATTCTTTCCATGTCTTTTGCCCATTGTAATTGTGTTATTAGTCTTTTTCTTGTGGAGGTCCTGTAGGATTCTGTACACTTTTGATATGAAATTTTTGTCTGAAATGGTATTGTTATGTGCCGTCGAGTCACCTGTGACTCATAGCGGCCGTATGTACAACAGCCCTAAACTCTGCTCTATCCTGTGCCAATCTTATTGTCTCTGACACAACTACTCCTATTACCCCAGTCACTGAATCAATCCATTTCATTGAGGGTCTTCCTCTCCTGTGCTGTTCCTCCACTCTTCCAAGCATGATGTCCTTCTCCAAGGACTGGTACCTCCTTGCAACATGTCCAAAGTATGTCAGACAAAGCTTCAGAATCCTTTCCTCCAAGGAGCATCCTGTTTTAACCCTCTCAAGGATGAATCTGTTCATTTTCTTAGCAGTTCATGGTATATTCAATATTCTTCTCCAAGACCAAAGCTCAAAGGCATCAGTTCTTCCTCTGTCATCTCTAGTCATTGTCTAACTCTCTGATGCATAGCAAGTGATTGCAAAGACTATGTCCTGTATCAAGCACACCTTATTCTCCAGCATGACACCATTGTTCTTCAGTACTTTGGAGAGGTCCCTAACAGAAGACTTTCCCATCACAATACGTCTTTTAATTTCCTGGCTGCAGGTGCCAAGAGTGTAGATTGTGGAGCCAAGCAGATGATACAACCCTGCTTGCTGAAACTGAGGAGGACCTGAAGCAATTGCTGTGGAAGGTCAAGGACTGCAGCCTTCAATATGAATTGAAGCTTAACATCAAGAAAACAAAGATTCTCACTACTGGGCTGATTGGCAGCATCCTGATAGATTGTGAAGAGATTGAGATTGTTAACAGTTTTAGTTTGCTTGTCTCCACAATCAAAACTCTTGGTACCAACAGCCAGGAAAATAAAAGATGAATTGCACTGGCAAGTCTGCTATCAGAGACTTCTCCAAAGTATTGAAGAGTTAGTTTGGAGACTAAGGTGTAATAACAGTGCAGATAAGCACTTTGTTAACTGTTAACTATCACTATTGTTCTCAATATCCTGTTCTCAGTCCAGTTAATCCTTAACATAACCTGTGAGTTCAACGTGGTAATTATCCCCTCTTAGCAGATTAAAGCACACAGCACAGGGTCTTCACTTCCTAATTCACAGCTTTGTCAGACACATGAATTCAAAGTGGAGTGAAGATTAGATGGTGGGGAGATAAATGCTGTGTTAAAGACAAGCTTCTGGAGGGGAAACTCCATAATGAGAAGGTTTCAGCAGTTGAGGAGAGAGGTAGCTTTGCTGTAAGCTTCCCAGGCAGGGAGATCCTTCCTCCCCAGCCAAGTCTTCTCAATCACCATTTGCTGACCAGAAAGGAGGTTCTTAAGCCTGCCTTGTCTTTTTTTTTTTTAAATAAGTTAATAATTTTTATCCAGAATGCTAACTGGAACAGGAAGAGTTACAACTCAGCAACTTGGGAGACTCAGAAGAGCTGTACTGAGCCATTTCAGGAGTCTGATACATTAGCGTTAGATATTGACAGGTCTTTGGGAAAGCAATAAACATTCCAAGTAGTACAGTTTTCTGCCATTCTCAAGTGGGACACTGCTGTTTCTAACTCTGCTCAAAATCCGATGGGGAGAGATCGATCACTATGCAGCACATATGCGGCCTTCATCTTTTTAAGAGAGGGATTACGTTTCGAGCAGGAATTTTACTTGTCATTTTCCTCTTGCTTTCACTCAAGTTTTGGTTTTTTAAAAAATTTTTTTTATTTTATTATTTTTTTGTGTGTGTACCGTCAAATCACATCTGACTGGTACAGGAGGAGATTGTCCCTCCTTCCCTGGCAGAGCATCTGGTGGATTCGAACCGTACGCCTCTGGGATTGTAGTTGCAGCTCCTTACCATTAGGCCACCAGAGCTCCCCTAGGTTTTAAAAGTTCGAATCTGTTCTGGTTTCGCCTTACCTTATCCATGAAAGGCCTGGGAATAAACGATTTGAAGTCCTTTTCCCAAGACTGTAATTTGCAAATTGCCGGATCTTTCCTCCCATAGAGGAGCTATTTACTGGTAGAGTCAAAAGATGCGTAGTAAAGTGGACTGGGGCAGGGACGTTTCTGTATAACAATGAAAGACTTTTTTTCCCAAAGAAAAAAGCAAACTTGGGGGAAGGGGTCAGGGTGGAAAATGTGCAACAGTGAATGAATGGAAATCCAAGTTCTCTATACACTTTCATTAGGATCTCAATAAATTAAGAAACAAGCCACCAACACAAAAACCAGAACAGACATCAGACATAAATGGGGAGGAGAAGACATTGTGTGAAGACAGACACACACAGTTTACATCGATCTCAGGAACTCTAAGGACTGCAGATACCTGCCTGGTCTTGAGTTCCTGATTTGCTGCATTTGCTGATTATAAGATTCCAAGGAAATCACCCTGCTATTCTAAGATGTAATAAGTCTCAGAGACTCCTGTTCTATTTTCTCTGATGAGGTAACCAAATAGACAATAGCTTCTTCTATTCCCTCCACTTCACTGTAGAACCTTTTAATGAAAACTCTTCATAGGAAGAGTTTATAACAGCATTTTCTTCTTTGTCACTTTGCTTGCCCAGCATCGATTCCCTCCATGCCTCTCCTAAGAGCATGGGACCTCCCTCACCCTCATACGCCATAGCTTCATGAACTGGCACTGTAGGCTGGAGCTAAGATCTATGTTTGATGACCTATTGATTGCCCTCCCCCCTTACTTCTGGATGACCTGCAGATATATTTTTGCTTGATTGAATAAATGAACTCATTAACATCAGGTCAGAATTGACTCATAGCTCCAGCAAGATTTTAGCAGTAGTACATCTCATGAGAGGAGATTGCCCATCTTTCTCCTGCAGAGCAACTCATGGGTGGATTCAAACCACCCACCTTTGAGTTGGCAATGCGACTCCCTACTGACTAAGCTTCGATATCTGCCCTACAATTTTCAAGCACTAGAACTAACTGCCAACAGATTTGAGAAATGAGCGATTTTACATACCAATCTAGATTAACAGCTTCACCTAAAAAGCGATGAGCCTTCTCTCGTCACAGTAATCTGGAGATATCCATTCACCAGGCCTTGCACCTTTCTCCTTCATCCTGTCCATCTGGGCTCTGATCCTGCAGCCTGTGAGTTTGCGCCCTGGCCAGTTGCCACAGTGTGCAAGTGAGTCTTTGCTTCGTTCTTGGCCTCTTATCTCTTCTGGTGCTCCAGGGAGGGTTGTAGGTGACTCCCTGGCCCTGTTCATCCTGAAGGGGCCTTCTTGGAGACACAGTGACTTGGGCTTTGGAGTACTGGCTTTTACACTCCTTGGCCACATGACCCTGGGCTGAGTACTTCTTAGAGCTGCCTCTGTGAAATACTCTTAGGGTTGGATAAAACAGTGCTGCATGGTTCAACTCAGCCCTCGGCTCCCTCCACCCATCAGCTGGTGTCCACATTTTCTGCCGTTTATGCCTCACTCTGCCCATCCAGCTATGGCAGCCTGTGGCATCAGCAATTTAAAAATTTATGCTGATCACAGAGGCTGCAATTAAAACAGTTAGAGATGGTTACACGTAATGCCACCACCGCTGCTGTCGGATCTGCTGAGATGCTCAACCAGACCCTCTGACCATCACATTTGCAATAGACTGAAATAACTTGGGGCACAGGGAGGGGGGACCCGCTCCTGTGTGCCATCTGTCAGCCCAGCAACCACAGCTCTGGTCCAGCCAAAGTGAGTGCCAGTAGGAGGGGTGGGGAGGAGACACTCCTGGGGCGGGTTGAGCATAAACCGCAGGAGATGGCCCTGGGGTACTGGTTGGAATTTCACAGCCCTGCCATGGCCTCTGTAGTTATGGGACTGCAGTTATGCTACTTTGGGACAAACACCTCTGAACTCAACTAATCCTGCTGGGGCCCTCAGCTCCCATGGAGGGAGAACCTGGCGCCTAGGTATGGATTTGAGAATACACCATCTCTGTTGTTTTTCCTTCTTGAACCACAGGTGCAGAGAAGGGGGTTACTACTGTGTCTTACTCTTGATACCCATCAGTCATTGTTGGTCACTGTCACTGAATCCCAGTGTTTCTCTATTTATCTGTTACCTCTTCTTGTCGTGATCCCATTCTTCTCCCTACCACAGGCTATTGCCTCAGTGGCACATAGGTAGCCCCAGGTTTATATGTCCATCTGGAATTTGTTGTGCTGTTATGTTGTCATGCATTTGGCTTGGTGTTTTCTTTAAAATTTATGTTATTTTTTTTAGTATTTTTTAATTGATGTTTTAATGTAAATTTATAGAGAACTTGAATTTCCATTCATTCATTGTTTCACATTTTCCTCCCTGCCCACCCCTCCCCCTCAGTTTGCTTTTCTCTTTGAAAAAATAAATTCTTTCATTGTTGTACAATCCTACCCCACCCCCCATTACCTGTCCATTTTACTATGCAGCTCTTATTCTGGACTGTTGTCATGTATATTTTAAAATAACATTTTCTTGTGTAGGGGAAAGTTTACACAGAAGTTTAGGTTCCTGCTCAACAGTTGCCCACAAGTTGTCCAGTGACACTGGCTGGTTTCTTCATAAGACATGAACATTCTCATTATTTATTTCTGCTCTGGTTGTATGGTTTCCCTTAACCTAGTTTTTCTGTCCCTTTTAGTTCTATCTTGTTTTTAAAGTAATTCTCGAACATTAGATTTACTGTAGGTGATTTTTTTTTAAAAGGAGCACAGTACTGATGGGTTTTTTTGGTTGTTATGTACTGTGGGGTCAGAACTGACTCATACCTGACCCTCCAGTGGGTTTTCAGACTCTGTAAATCACGCTAGAGGAGATAGTGCCCATCTTTCTCCCACAGGACAGCTGGTGGATTCGAACCATATACTTTGAGTTGGCAGCACAGTGCTACTATCATCATCATTATTATTTTTCATTTTAGTTACATTTTTATTCAACTGCAAGGTGACATCAGGGTTTCATTTTAGTGGAAGCTGTGAAGCGTATATCTGGGCGTGTTGTCTTGGGGAGTCCTGCAGTTTCCCCAAGTCTGGTAGGCCTGAATTGTTTGGTGTGTTGTTTGGGTTTTCTGCTTATTGTTTAGGAAGTTGAGGGCCTGCTCACATTTTTCTCCCACTCTATCAGGGCCTGTCTGATTTAGAACAGTCAGGGTTGGTAGCCGGGCACCATCTAGTTCTTCTGGTCTTTGGGCAGATGAGGCCATGGTTCACACAGGCTCTCTGTCCTGTAGGCCAGTCTGCTCTTTCAATCTCTGGTTTCCCTCTCTCTCCTTTTTGCTCTGGAAGTATGGGGATCATGTGTGCATTTCAGGTGGTTGCTCTGCGAGCTTTTTAGACCCCATCCACTACTTGCCAACAGAGGATGCAGAACATATGTTGTATGTATTTTTAATTTACTTAAATGGCATGTTGCTACAGTCCTCATACTTTCCCTTTTTTTAAATTCAACATCGTGTTTGAAGCTCCTTCCACAAGGCTGTGTAGACCTTCTCTTTCTATAACTGTCCCTCATATTTTCAGCTGCACGTCACCATGTTCCATTTGTCTTTTTCCCCCTGGGAATGACCATCATGTGGCCTGTGATGCCTTATCACAAACACAGCTCTGTGACAGACGTGCTTGTATGTGACCCTGGGGTCCCACGTGAGACTTCCTCTGAGATAGCTTCTCTGCATGGTATTTCTGAGTTGCCAGATTGCTTTAAAAGAATGCCATTTTAAAGGCACAAACCAGTTTGTTTGTTTTTTTGTTTTTTTTTAAAAAAATAAAGGTTGCCATCAAGCTTACGCCAATTCTTGGTCACCCTGTGTCATTCAAATGATGTGCTATAGTGTTTTTTCAGGGGCTCTGATCTTCCAGAAGTAGATTCCTAGGAGATACCTCTGGGTGTACTTGAACCTCCAACCTTTCAGGCTGGAACATTAACCATTTACACTACCCAGGGTAACATGCTCATAGTCCCTCAGGTTGTCTCTACAGTCGGCTTTGAGTGACCCTGGGGCTCCCAGAGCTGCCTCCCTCAGGAATCCCAGGCACTGTGCACTGGCTTCCATGAATTGTGGGGGGAGGGGGAAGGAAGTCCTGAATTAAGGAGCACCTGAATTAGAGATCTCAAAGTGGCAGCTTTATGTGACCTATGTTTTTGAATGATTCCCTCACCCCCTTTTGGTTGGTTGACTTTTTGTTTTCTGACCCATAAGCTCTTTTGTTTTGAAATCTGACACTGCACAGGAAGCTCCACTCTCTCAAGGTTGAGGTTACCCTTTCTAGAGGACTCCCTCCCACCCTTCAATTGTGCCCACATCCCCCACTGACCCCTGGGGCCCTTGAGCTGTGGCTTCTTGGGAAGGTGTTCTGTACGTAGACGATGACCTTTTCCCTCCTGAGTTATTTTCATGAAATGTGCTGACCAGCTTCCCTCTCCTCCTCGCTTCATCCTCTCCAGCTCCAGGGCCTGAGGTTTCTCTTGTTTGCAAAGTAGTAATCGAGAAAAAGACTTCAGCTATGACAGAGCCCACTGCCTGCCTGCCACAGATGCCTTTGTCTCCCCTGCCCAGGGTCCAGGCTGTGCCCAGAACTGGGGAGGGCAGAGAAGACGCTGCAGCTGGGTCCTGCCCTCGGGAGGCAGGCCTCCACATCCACCAGCCTCACAAGAGGCCCCTGTCCGTAATCTGCCATCCCGCAGATGAGGGTTCTGTTGCTATAAAGGGAAGAATATATCCAGCTATGCATTTTAATCACTGTGTTCTCTTTGAGGCTTGACCAGCAGGAGAGTTTTTAGAAATATAGTATTTGCCTCACCCTCTGAGAACCACAGGGCCAGTTTGTTTTCCGTTTCTGTTTTTAGCAAAGCTCTCAGGCCCCTGTGTTCATGAATAACTTGATGCTAAGGAGCAGGGCGACATCTTGGTTTGGGGTTAAACTCAGACAGTCGTGGGTAGGAGTCCCAGCCCTGCCGTGTGCCAGCTGTGAGGCCTTGAACAAGGCACCGAATCTCTGTGAGTCTCAGTTTCTTCATCTGCAAATTGGGGTAATAAGTGTTGACTTCTGCATCACCAACCCAAAGGCTGAAGTTTGAATCCACCCACTGCTCTGAGAGAGAAAGATTGTCAGTCTCCTTTCACCTGCTGGGAAGGTCAGTTATGAGTCAGTTGTGACTTGACAATGTTTTTTTTTGCTTTTTTTAAAAAAAAAATTTTTATTATTTTGCGTGTGTACTGTCAAATCAGATCTGACTGGTAGAGGAGGAGATTGCCCCTCCTTCTCCCGCAGAGCATCTGGTGGATTCAAATGTGACTTGATAATGTTGAGTTGAGGCATCCGGTGGATTCAAATGTGACTTGATAATGTTGAGTTGAGTTGTTGAGTGTCTACTTCCTACAGCAAATGTTTTAAGGATTCGCTGAGACAGTGCGGACACTTTGCTACAAACCAAGAGGTTGACAGTGCAAACCCTCCAAGAGGCACCTTCAGAAGAAAGGCCTGGTTATCTCCTGAAAGATCATAGCCATCAAAAATGCTGGCGGGGGGGATGGGGGGGACCAACCAAAAACCCACACTGTGGGGTGTGGTAGTTCTACACAGACACACGTGGGGTCACATGAGTTGGAACTGACTTGAAAGCTCCTAATTTCTGAGCTAATACAAGTGATCCCTCACATGGTGCCTGGCACTTGGGAAGCTCGCAGCAATGTGATATTTCTATCATCTGGTGGCCTAGTGACAAGAAGCTGTACTGTGATCCTGAAGGCACTCGGGAGGCCACCCATTCCTCTGCAGGAGAAGGATGGACAATCTCCTCCCATGCAGTTAACTGTCTCTGAAAACCTGCTGGAAGGTCAGCTATGGGTTGGTTCTGACTCTGGTACACAACAACATGACATGCGTGTGGGGGAAGAGTGTGCGTACTTTCAGCCCAGTGTAGGTCTCTGAAATAAAAGGTGATAGACAGACAGACAGATAGATAGATAGATTAAAAAAAATTTAAAAACCACTACAACTTGTTTCCTTTCTCATATTCCCAGTCCAGGTCCTCAGGGCTGTGCCTTTCCTGCAGGTGGAGGCACAGTTTACCTCCATTCTGACATTTAGCACCGTTTCTTGACAGCATGTCAGTGGTGTCACACGCTCCCCATGCTCTTTGACCCACTTTCCCATCTCTGAGCTGCCCAGCTTTCTGAAGGGTGAGCTCTCTTTTCCTCAAGTGCAGGGGAAACTGGTGAGTGATGGGGCATTGATGTCAAATATCTTGGGTTCAAATACCAACCCCTCCGCTTTCTGGTTGTTGATTTGGTCACAGTGTGTTACCTTTCAGTTGGTTGATGCCATAACTCCTAGCAACTAGCAACCCTGTGAACAGCAGCTCTGAACTTGGTCCTGTGCCGTTCTCATGATCTCTGATGTGCTTTGTTAGGTTGTTACAGTCCATCTTGTTGAGGGTCTCCCTCTCTTCACTGACCCTCCACCTTTCCCAGCATGAGGTCTTTTTTTCAAATACTGGCTCCTCCTGACAACATGACCAAAACATTTAAGACAAAGTTTCACCTTCCTTGCCTCTAAGGAGCACCATGGCTGCACTTTCTCCAAGACAGACTGACTTATTCTTTTGGGAGTCTAGGATATATTTAGTATTCCTCTCCAACATCACAATTTACAGGTATCTGTTCTTCTTCTGTCATCAAATTTGTCTTGGCATTTGACCCATCAGTGTCACAGTGTTTAGAATCACAGCCACCATGAGTTACCTCTGTAGAGCAAAGGGACAGACCAGTGCTATACCACTTAGAAGAATGTTTGACCAGTCTTTTTTTTTCCAATTGGAGGCCGAATACCATCAACTCACTCCCAATGGTGAGTAATCTCTGCTCCAGACAACTTCCCAATCTGGATTCCAGCCCCATACTGGTGACTAAGTACTTTTTTAAGATGTTGTTCAATGAGCACAGCTCATAGTGACCCTATGAACAAAAGGCATGAAGCTTTTCTATACCTATCATCATTTCTCCCAGTTCAAAGAGTTTCCAGAGGCATGTGGTTTAGGAATTGAGGCCATTCCTGCTCCCAAACCTGTCTTAAACTGGGATCTCCACCAAACACTGTCCACCTTGGGTAGCCATTATGGCAGTTGTCCCCAGTGGCACAAGGTTCAGCATCACAGCAAACCCAGATTTCCTCAGTGCAGCAAATTGAGAGAGGAGTGCTGCAAAATTGTGAAGAATGTTCCTCCAAAATTAACACTAGACCCTCAGGCCCAACTGATATTTAAATACATGGCCCAACATATATCTACATATATGAGCAAAAGGCCTGAGGTTCCGACTCAGTGGTACAGAACACTCAACAGGTTAATCACATGAAGATAGCCTGTGTAGTTCTGCTGAAAAGACCCATTAGATGTTTGGAAAAGGGACCCCATGGTGTTCAGGAGCTGCTCCAGGCTTCATCGTGCCTGGCTATTCATTGCTCTCCATTATCTCTGGTGAGAGTTTTCAAATTGGCAATAACAGGAATTTCTCTCCTCATTTTTTCCAATTAGCAAGTTCATAATGATTCCCTTAGAAACAGCAGCTCAGGCACTGGCTCTGTGAATAAAGCTTTGCACCTGTAATAAAGCCAAGTTCATGGTCTTGCGGGCGCTCTGCTGTGGAATAAGCACCTTCCCCTATCCCGGGTGGAGGGTTGGGCCTGCAGCCCACCTGAGCTGTAGTCACACCTCTCAGCTCAAAAGGCAGCTTTTCCTTTTCTTTTTGGCATCTATTGGTTTATCTATTTGTTTGATTCCCATAGTAGTCTGAGTGGAAATGTGCAATTTTTTTCTGTTCACTCATTCACACATACTTTGTTTTATAACATTAATTAAAGAACCACATTTTCCCATTCCCTCCCTGTAATTCTTATTTCCACTAATCCTCTATCTGACTTCAAGGCTTTATCCTTGAGCAGGTGCTCTTTTGATCATATATAATTGCTAATTGTAAGGAATGGTCGCCACCTCCGTGGTATTTGTCACCTGATAGAACTGTTATTTGGCTAATAATTCAGCCACAAGGGAGAGATTTGTTCCAGGATCAAAGGATGATTAAAGGCTTGGGGATTCCACCAGTCTCTATTGGCCCAGTAAGTCTGGCCCTTTTTGTGTGTTTTTATTTTTGTTCCACATTTATCCCCCCACTCTATCTAGGATCTTCTACTGCGATCCTTTTGAGAGAACTCCACTGGATAGTTGGGCACCATCTATTTCTTCTGGTCTCAGAGTCATGGACGTTGAGAAAAGCAGATTTCCAATGCCTCAGAGACCAGATCTGGTGACTGGAGTTTTCAGAGACCGATCATCATGTGGAATGAGCCCATGGAAAGGATCTGGAAATCTACCAGGACATAACCACCTCTCTCTGTAGATCACTGTTGCTCTCTGGGACTTGAGTAGGAGGAGCTGCTATTCAAGTGTTGACAGGCAGATGCCACTCATGGGTAATGTCTTAGTTTCCTAGTGCTGCTATAACAGAAATAACACAAGTGGAAGGCTTTAGCAAACATAAATTTATTTTCTCACAATTTAGGGGCTAGGAATCCTCATTCAGGCTCCAGCTCTGGAAAAAGGCTGTGGACTCTGGGAGGCTGTCCTTGCCCTTTGATTCCTTCAGATTCTCCATGCGGCATATAATCTATGATTCCCCAACTATTCTTCATGCTTAATCTGTACCTTTCCTATCTCAAAAAGGGTGTTGTGCTGCTAATCTAAAGATTTCACCTCTGTGATGGTTCAAATGCACCAGCCACTCTTGAGGAGAAAAATGAGCATTCTCTTCCCCTGAAACTTAACAGCTTCCAGAAAAGCCACTGGGGCTCGTCTATGAGCCATTTCCAACTCAAGGGCAATAGCTTTTACTTTTGTCTGCTCTAAACAACAGTGAGAGACTTATGTTGGCCTAGTGGATAGAAAGCCAAAGGTGGGCGATTTTAATCTGCGGCTCTCGGGCCTGATTTTAATTGTTTTTGGTCACACCGTCTTCTAAGTAGCATAGCATTGGTCTGTCCACTTGCTGTACAGAGGTAATTCGTGGTTGCTGTGATGCTAAACACTGTGACAATGATGTGTCAAATGTGAGAATGGTTACCCATGGTGGATAGTGTTTGGTGGAGCTCCCCGATTAGAACAAACTTGGAAGCAGGAGTGGCATCCACCTCCATAAATAGCTTGCCTCTGGACACCCTATGAACTTGGAAAAATGATGAAAGTTATACAAGTGTTTAGGTCTTTCGTTCATAGGGTCGCTATGAGTTGTCTACAACTCGATAGCACTTAACAACAATACTATCTCATTAGTATAACAAAGAAAATTTGATTTTCAAGTAAGATGATAATCTCACATATAGCAAAATGTAAGAGGCATATTTTGATGAGGACACAGTTTAACCTCTGAGAGATGGGCTCCGTGCCCTTGACCGTGGCAATACCCACCTTCCCTAGGTTGGTGACCCCAGCAGGCTCCCGTGCGTGATGAGAGCATCGTCAGCCTCTCCTTGTTGTTTGGACTATTTTGAGCATCTCCCCTTCTTCCCAAAAAAGAAACATCTCAAGTTCCCCCAGGGTTGATTAGCTCCTTCCTCGTCTTCCTGGAGCAGAGCCTCTTCAGCAGCCCTTGAGGGTTTCTTGTGCAGATTAAAAACCAGATTTCATTAACTCCACTTGGCACTAACCTGGAATCTTAACCACATCATACAAAGGAGTCTAACTGCCTGATGGTGGGACATCAGTGGAGCTGGAGGCGGAGGGCCTGATGTGCAGCTTGGCTGGGCAGAGTCCAGGCTCCGGGTGGACGGCTCCAGACTCTCTGGGCTGATGTCTTCATGGAGTCTTGGCCACTGGCATTCAGCTGAGCTAGACGTGACATATTGAGGTGGTCATGAGCCATGTTCAAGTGCTGCCCCCTCTTCGAGGAAGGTGCCTCAGAGACAGCTCAGGGCGTCACCCTTTGGGTGAGAAGACCTTGGACCACTGATCACAACAGGTGCTGTGGACCGTCCTCCCACCTGGGCCCCTGTGAAGGGCTGCCAGGCACAACAGAGGACACTGTTTGGCAAACACGTCTTTGGTAAACATCTGTCCCAAATAACACATCAAGAGTTTTGTGGCATAGAGCATGTATATATTAAACCAGAGTCCACCTGACATTCACATTTAACCAGGCACCCTACATTTGTGTTTGCTCATTCTGTCAGCCCTCATTCAGAAGGTCCCACTTGAGAAGGAGCCATGTCTGGACCCACCGTGGAGCATTATGGGAACATTGTCAGAGGCGGGACATACTCCGGGTGGGTCTTAGATGTCATCTGAACACGTGACCTCTGACATCTGGGTTTAGGAACTCCCTGAGTCCCTCCCAAAGCTGGCAGAACGATACAGGGCTGACTCTAGCCCATGTTTGAGGTCTGTAGGGTGGATGCCCAATACCTCTCTGGCCTCAGTTTCCCTGTTAGTTCAGTGACTTGAGTCCGAATGCTTTCCTGCCCCTAATGCTGTAAGGGAGAGGTGTGGTTGCCCCTTCCCGCCCCTCTCTCATTCACTCATCCCTGCCTGTGGTGGGGCCTCTGCTGGCCCCTCGCTGGCTAGGGTCCACCAGTGCAGATGGGTTCCAGCAATGCCTGCTCCATCATCCCAGGCCTAGGCAACAAGAAAGCACAGGTCCATTGTTAAAAAAACAAAACAAAACAAAAAAACACTATGCATATTAATATGGCAACAGCAGAGCATTCAGCCAAGCCCAGGCTCCTGTGCACAGGTGAATGCCAGGAGGCTGGCCTTGCCCATGCTGGGAGGTGACTGGGGCTCAGAGAGTACCATTGCCCTGACTTGAGGACCCAATCCCCTTCACCTGCAGCCTAGTACAGACTGCTGCCACCTCTCCTGGTTTCCTAAGAGAAGGTGCATATCTACTTGTGTATCAGCAACATTTCTTTTTCTAATAGTAGCAAGTGACTCAGATTTCTGAAGAATACTGTTAAGGCCAAGGCAAACCTTATTGGACATGACTTGTCATCCTTGTACATTGACCACCGTGGTCATTGGGCCTATCCCCAGTGGCGTGGGACCTCTGCAGGGAACACACAGTGACAATTTGTGCTCTTTGTTTTACCTACTCTAGCACGCCACACCACACTTGGCATATTATAGGTGCTTCTGGCTATTTTTTCCTATCCTATGAATAGACTGAAGCACTTACAACATTCATTCATTGAACACATGTTGATTAAGTCTCTGCCAAACACCAGCTCCTGAGAATGGAGTGATTTTTATGGGCCCGCTTCTCCTCCCTTCAGTACCACGTAGTGCGAGCGTCCGTTCACGGGCCAGTCACTCAGCACACGCTGGCCCTGTAGATGATTCATGATTGTCTGTTCTGGGGCCCGTGCCTCACTTCCCCAGGTGAGGAAGGCACGTCTGAGCGCACATGTTTTCCTGTTTTCCCAGGATGCCAAGTTCGTAGAGGAACGGCGGAAGCAGCTCCAGAATTATCTGCGTGGCGTCATGAACAAAGTCATCCAGGTGGTCCCCGAGTTTGCTGCCAGCCCCCGAAAGGAGACGCTCATTCAGCTGATGCCCTTCTTCATGTGAGTGCTCGCTCTGTGGACAAGCTGTGCCCCATCCTCACGCCCTTCTTCTCTGCCTCTTCCGGGCCCCTAGGGCCCCGTGTAGTGTTCTGTGTGCCGCAGAAGCCCACAAATACTTGTGGGCCTGGTACAGGGTGGGCACTCTGACCACAGCGCTGTGGAATCCCAGAAGGCTTTCTAAGCAAGTCTGCAAGCGAATGTTGTAGATTTGAGGTTTGCACATGATTGCAGGGCCGTGTGGTTTCCTAGTTGTGTACATTTTTATAAAAGGAATAATTTGCTTTTTAAAAAATCTTATTAATTTTTTAAAAGTTTATACTGGTTTATTTACGAAGTTTGTATACATTGTTTTTCCACACCGGATCTTTCCCATTTCTTTCACCACCTCCTCTACTCATCAAATTGTGCAACCCTATGATTAATGCCTCCCCGCCCATCCTCACCCCTGTGCTCCCCCCACTCCTCTGCTCCCCATAGATACTCATATTCACTTTACAATGATGGTCTTATACAGTATGTGTCCATATGGGACTGAGTTAGTTCACTTAACATAATGCTTCCCAAGTTAGGTAGTCATTTACAAAATATTGCTTCTGCGTACTGTATAGTATTCCATTGTGTATATGTACCATAACTTCTCAGTACATTTGATTGTGGTTTGGACATTTGGGTTGTTTCCATGTCCTTGTGATGGTGAATAACGTTGCTCTAAACAGTGGTGTACAAGTCTCTGTTTGTGCCTCAGTTCTCACTCTCTCAGGGTGTATTTCAAGCAGTTGGAATAGCTGGATCATATGGAATTTCTATGTTCAGCTTTTTGAGGAATGAGATACTATCTCACTCCAGCAAATTTTAACAGGACAGCAAGTAATAAATGCTGGAGAGGATATAGTGAGATAGGAACTGTTATACCTTGTTGGTGAGATTGTGAAATGGTACCACCACTCTGGAAGGCAGTTTGGCTCTTCCTCAAAAAAGTTGTGTAAATTTTGATAAAAGAAACTATTTACTTTTTTCATAGCTCATAGATATCTCAAGGCTAAAACAAAAGGGACCTTGTACCACTGTATAAGTCTCTAGCTTGGCAAAGAGAAAAATTCTCACAGAATCTACCAGTTGTTGTTAGATGCTGTTGAGTCAATGACAATTCATAGCGACCCAGTGAACAACAGATCAAACCTTGCCCTGTGATGCACCGTCGTCTTGATCAAGTTCACAGTTTGTCTCGCTAGTAGAACTTAGATTATTTTCATATTCATATAACTTCAAACAAAATACAAACAGACTTTAGGTATAAACGTCTTGTTCTTAAATCTCTTATCAAAGTAAAAAGAATACTAGTAATAAAGCTTGCTTTTCCCCTTCCACTACCATTGAATGGATTACGACTTGTAGCAGCCTCCATTGGATTTGCAAGGCAGTAACTCTTTACAGGAGGAGACCACACATCCTTCCTCTGTGGAGCAGCTTGTGGATTCGAACGGATGACTTTCTTGTTAGCAGACTTTCACATTACACATCAGCCATCCGTATTTTCTAAGGCTAATGTACCAAAGGAGAGCTCTGGTCACATATTCTGTAGGAAGTTGGTCTGCTAATCTAAGGCCATGCCTCTCCAGTGGTTCAGATCCACCAGGAGCTTCATGGGGAAAAAGATGGGCAATCTCTCCTCATGTGGTTTAAAACTTCAAAATAATGCTGGAGGGTTAGTTATGAGTCAGTGTAAACTTGATAGCATTCATAAAGAAAGCATTCATAAAATACCACAAAGCAGATGGGATTCAACATTAGAAACGTGTGGTCTCATTTCTTGGGGCTAGAAGTTCAGATTCCTCCAGTAATCATTGGCAGGGGCATGCTCTCCGTGTTTACTAAAGAAGACACCCCCCCTGCCCCCCACCTCTTCCATCTTCTGGGAGCCCCAGACATTTTCTGGCATTCCTTGACTTACAAACCCATCTCCCCCTGGCTGTCTCTCCCTCCATTTCTTCTCCTGTGTTACAGGCATAACTCAGATTGAATTAAGACCCACGTCCTCTAGTTATGACCACATGCTAATTGATAACATCTTGAAAGATCCCGTTTCCTAACATAGCCCTGTTCCCCAGGTACTAGGCTGGAGTCATGTCACCTCATTCCTCACAACCCTTCCAGCATGTCCACTTGCTGACTCCATCCACAAATTCATTCTTGTCACAATGCTAGGAACTTTGTAATTGTGTAACACCTGCGTGCAGGTAGCTCTCACCTGGTGTCACTATGTCATTGCTGCCTCGTCCGTTCATTTCTTCTCTTCTTTTTTTTTTTTCATTTCTTCTCTTCTTAATCCAAGACAATTACATCCTTGCAATTAGGGACTCTCATTTGACATTGGGTCCTTGGTCTCTAAGGAGTCTTTCATGGCTACAGAAGATGCTCAGTAGTTCTAAAATAATGTCATCTTAATGAAAAAATTGCACTTTGCTGAAAGCTTTACACTGTTGTACCAGCAGCTAGGAAATTAAAAGATGAATTGCATTGGGAAAGTCAACAACAATGTCAGTCTGGAGACTAAGGTGTACCTGATCCGGGCCATGGTCTTTGCAATCACTTGCTATGCATCAGAGAGCTGGACAGTGACTAGGGATGATAGAAGGAGAATTGAGGCCTTTGAGCTGTGGGGCTAGGAGAACAAACAGGTTTGTCCCAAAGGGAGTGAAACCAGGCTGCTCCTTGGAGGCAAGGATACTGAAGCTTCATCTGATATACTGTGGACATGTTGCAGGGAGGGACCAGTCTTTGGAGAGTAACGTCATGCTTGGGAGGGTGGAGGGACAGTGCAGGAGGGGAAGGCCTTCTATGAAGTGGATTGATTCAGTGACTGGGGTAACGGGGGCGGGGAGGGTGTCGGAGGCAGTGCGATTGGCACAGGATAGAGCAGGCTTTAGGGCTGTTGTCCATAGGGGTCGCTGTGAGTCAAAGGCAACTCAATGGCACATAACAACAAACATCATTAAGGTAGACTGTACGTTGAGGGGGCAGCTCTCCTCCAGTTATACTTTGAGTGCCTTCCATCAGTTTATCAGTGCCCCACTGCTTGTCATAAGGTTTTCACTGACCAGCTGTTTGAGAAGTAGATCATCAGTCCTCCTTCCTATTTGTCTGGTTTGGAAGCTCCATTGAATCCTGTCCACCATTCGTGAGGACCTTGCTGATATTTAAAATAGAGGCGAAACAGTAGCTTCCAGTATTCCAGAAACATGCAAGCCACTGCAGGATGGGAGATGGGTGGTAAGCCTTTTTGTTGGGAGACTATGATCTGAGAAGCTGGACCGTATGAAGAAGAATGTGGCATCAGTATTAGAGGAAGACTTAGCGACAACATCTTCATGGCAGCGTGCAGATGGCGCAGCCTTATTTGCCGAAGCCATTAGTGCTGAAGATCAAAGATCAAAAAGCCTTCAGTATGGATCACACCTCCACATGAAGAAAACAAAAGTCCTCACAACTGCATCAATAAATAGCATCATGATAAATGGAGAAAAGATTGAAGTTGTCAAGGATTCCATTTTCTTTAGATCCAAAATCAGTGTCTCTGGAAGTCAAGAAATAAGAATGACATTTGACTTTGGTCAGATCTGTCGTAAAGGACTCTTTAAAATGGTAAAGGACAAATATGTCTTGAAGACCAAGGTGCACCTGACCCACACCATTGTGTTTTCAGTAGTCTCCTGCACATGTGAAACTTGGACAGTGAGTCAAAAGGGCCAAAGAATGGATGCCTTTGAACTGTGATGTTGGCAAAGGCTATTAAATATTATACCATAGACAAGAACAACAAAAGAATCTGTCTTGAAAGAAAGCCTGCCGAAGTGCTCCTTAGAAATGAGGATGGCAGGACTGTGTGTCACACGCTTCAGGTGTCTTTCCAGCAGGAGCCAGTTCCCTGAGAAGGATGTCATGCTCGGAAAAGCAGAGGCCCAGCCACGAAGAAGACGACCTTTCACAGGGTGGGTTGACTCGCCGGCTGCAGTGGTGGGCTCAGCACAATGGCCGCTGTGAGGCTGGTGGAGGGTCAGGCAGCCTTTCATTCTCTGGTTCACGGGTCACTAAGGCTGGAACCAACTCAAGGGCACCGAACAACAGTGAAAAGACAAAGTCCGCGTGGAGAACCTACAGCCCAAGACCAGGATCAGGATTTGGCATTTGAAAAGCCCTGGGTTGTGTGATTTGTTGGATAAAAGCTCCCTTCCTCTTTCCAGTTGTTCTCTGAGCGTCCTGGGGACCAGTTTTATTTTCACGGTGATGATGTCTCCCAGAGCAGGAGTGATTTTTGCCCCTCTCTGTAAGCTTTGTCTTGGGTGTCACCACCTTGACCAGCATTGCCAAGTTCAAGTTCTGACCCAACCTGAGTCACCAGACTCTCTCCCCTGCTTAAGGCCTTTGAGATCGTAGCTAACCTGGTTGCTGGTGATTTTTCTCATGGCAATGAAGTGTGAAAAACAATTAATTTGTTAGGCTTATGATAAAATATGCTTTTCCCCAAATTGACAACAGCATAAAGAAAACTCTTCTTTTGCCAGGTATTTGTAAGGCCAGACCCATAATAGGGAACTTTGGTGGCCTAGGGGTAAGAAGTTGCACTGTCAATCTAAAGGCAAGTGGTTCAAATACCCTCAGTGGCTTGTTAAGAGAAAGATGAGCTCCCTGACAGTTGTCAGTTTGGGGTGCTCATAGCAGCCCTACAAACAACAGATCTGAACCCAGTCCTATCCTGTGCCGTCCTCACCATCTTTGACACGTTGTTGCATTCATCGCGTCAGTCCATCTCATTGAGGGTCTTCCTTTCTTTTCCTGACCCTCCACCTTTCCAAGCATGAGGTCCCTTTCTCAGGATTACCGCCCGCCCCCCTCCCCCCAACTACATACTCAAAGTATGTGAGATAAAGCGTGGCTTCCTTGCCTCTAAAGAGTACTTTGGCTTCACTTCCTCCAAGATCTCTCTTGATTCTTTTAGCAGTCCATGGGACATTCAGCACCACAACTCAAAGGCATCAATTCTTCTTCTGTCATCCTTACTCTCTGTCCAGCTCTCAGACACATAGCAAGTGATTGAAAACACCATGGCTTACATCAGGCACACCTTAGTCTTTAAGGTGACATCATTGTTCTTTAGTACTTTGAAAAGGTCCTTTACATCAGACTTCCCCAGTGCAATATGTAGTTTGATTTCTTGACTACTAGTGCCAAGGGAACTGATTGTGGACCAAGTAAGATGAAATCATTGACAATTTCAGTCTTTTCTCCATCTATCATGATGTCGCTTATCAGCCTGGTGGTGAGGACATAATTCATATTGAGGGCTGCCAGCTATGAGCTAGTTCCTGATAGCACATAAGAACAATAGGCCCATAATGCTTTGAAAGTTCGCAAAAGCAGCCAGGCCCTCGCCAGCTGTGTTAGAGACGCCCTCACTGTGTTGTAGATAACTTTAGTAAATTCTACCCTGGAAATTAGCTCAGACTTGACCCTGAGACTCCGGACAGTAGACTTCTGGACACATGAATGATTAAAAGGAGACCACCCGAGAAGTCTCTGGCTTGTCAGAGTGGTTCCTAAACCTCCCACAGCCCCCATATAAATGCTGCTGCTCCTGTTCCTCCCTGTCGCTGAGAGGAGGGTGCCCACTGGGCCACATTAGCAGAACACAGGCTCATTGCAGCAGCTTTTAAAAAAAAAAAAATTGCAGCAGGAACTTGGGATTTTTGACCAGTAGTCGAGTTGATCACTTGTGGCTGCTGTGATGCTAAACACTGTGAAACTGATATGTCAAATGTGAGAATGGTTACCCATGGTGGACAGTATTTGGTGGAGCTCCCCAATTAAAACAAGGTTAGAAGCAGGGTGGCATCCACTTCCGAAATAGCTTGCCTCCAGAAACCCTATGAACCTGGAGAAACGATAAAAGTTATACAAGTGTTCAGGTCTTTCGTTCATAGGGTCTTTATGAGTGGTCTCTAAAACTTGATGGCACTTAACAACAACACAACAGTTGGGCTAAGCCCCAGTTGAAATTAAACCACCCTTTTCCTTTGGCTTCCCTCAAAGATGCAAATTAACCCATCCTTACGCTCCTCCCCCTTCCCTTTGTGACGGAGATGGAATTACAGCTTGGCATTCCAGGGTGCAGCATTTTGAGGCGATGAGAGAGGAGCTTACCTGAGCTGGTGATTTGCCTTGTGACCTTTCCCTCTGTGTGTGTCCCCAGAAGACAGTGAGATAGAGAGCTTAGCTCCAAAGCCCACCCCAAGAGATTTCTAGATAAAAGAAATAGCCCTCCTCGCTTAGGTAAAAAACTCTGACTACATTTTTTTTTAATAAATCTTGATGGGTTTTCCTAGGTTCTTTGAAAGACCCCTGTTTAATGATGATAGTGAACCATTTTTCCACCTCCGGGTGACACTGAATACACTTGACTATTTGCCGGAAGGTCAGCAGTTTATACCCACCCTGAGGTGCCTAAGAATAAAGGCCTGGCAGTCTGCACCTCAAAAGCCACGGCCCTGAAAGCCCTGGGAAGCGTTTCTGCTCTTCATACACCGTAAGTCGGAATGGACTCATTGACAATAAATACTAACAACTGTTTATTGGCCACTAGGAAGAAAGGCCTGGCAATTAACTCTGAAAATCAGGTGACAAGAACACTGTGGATCATAATGCTGTCCCACAGTCACTGTGACAGGACTGGGGCATTTCAGTATTGTGACCGGGGTCACCTCAGTGGTGGCGAGCAACAACAACTGTCACTCAAGCCTATTCACCTGGCACCATATCTCCATTTTATCAGATCGAAGTGGCCCTATAATAGATCAGAAGTTCTCTAAACTTGTGACCGGGGTCACCTCGATGGTGATGAGCAACAACTGTCTCTCAAGCCTACTTGTCTGGCACCATATCTCCATTTTATCAAATGAAAGTTGCCTTATAATAAACCAGAAATTCTGTAAAATGCCACCTAGTACTGATGAAAGAAGGTAAGCCTCAGAGTGGCTGCCTGGTCGACCCCAGGGAAGCCTATGATCCCGGGCTGTTTGGTGCCAGAACCTGTGTTTCTGGGCAAAGGCTCAACCCACAGTTACAGACTGAGCCCTGGTCTAGATTTTGTCATTGCTCTGGGGTCTGGACTCACCTGCTGCAGTGGTGTCACTCACACATTTTCCCCCCATGGCCCAGGTGGGCATCAGAGAGGCACTGCCTTTGACCACGGCCTCTGCCAGCTCTCCTCATCCATCCACCTGCCCAGGATGCTCTTGATTCTGCGAGCTTGTCGACTGCTGCAGTCAGCACCGGAGGCCTCGTCCCAGTGTGCACAAGGGCAGGCAGTAATATAGAAGCTACTGGAGAGAATTGTTTCCCTCTCGCATTTTTTTACTCAGAAGCGCTGTTAGTACAGAAGTTGGGCATTGGGCTTCCAGCCAGAAGGTTGACGGTTCAGACTCACCCTGCAGCTCTGCAAGAAGATGAGCTAGTAGTGTGCTCCTGTGATGATTTGTGGCCCTGGCTACATGCTGTCGAGTAGATGGTAGCCCCTCATGACCCCATGGGCAACAGGGTACAGCTCTGTCCAGGCCTGCACCAGCCTCACAGGCGCTCCTGGCTTGAGTCCACCGCACAGTCACTGGGCAAATCCATCTCATGGAAGGTGTTCCTCTTTTGCTCTGACCCCTTGCTAGTCAAGCATGAGTGATGGTCTCCAGGGACTGGTTCACCCAGATAACATGAAGTCACTCTGTGAGACGCGGTCTTGTCACCCTCTCTCCCAAAGAACAGTTTAGGGCAGCACTTCCTCTAAGACCGATTCCTGGTATATTCAATATTCTTCATTTAGACAACAATTCAAAGACTTCGCCTTGGTCTTTCTTCATTTGTCTTTGTTGTCCAGTTTTCACATACATATGAGGCGACTGTGGCTTGGGTTAAGTTCTCCTCGATCCTCAGAATGGCACCTTTGCTCTTCCACCTTTTGTGGAAGTCTTTTGGGGAAGATGTGCCCAGTGGGAGGTCCTGCTGGATTTCTTGACTGCCCTAAACATATTGTTACCTAGGAAACCCTGTGGATCAGTTCTGCTTTGGCCCATGGGCTCCCTGTGGTCCAGATCAACTCAACAGCATGCAACAACAGAATTGTCACTTCTACACAGTCAGACTTTAGGACTTGGTCAAACCTTAGGACTTGTGCAATCTGGAGTTCAGTATTAGATGAGGCCTGCCCTGGCCTTTACTTTTCCGTTTTGTCTTCTCTGTTGAACGTGCCACTGTTTCACTGTATTCTGCAAGGAGCTTTGTGACTCCGGGTATTCCACCTTCTGCACAAATCCGAGAGCTGAAGAATCAGCAGGTTGATTTTTCTCTCTCCTAATCTCTGCCTCCACTGGCCCTCTTTGCTAACACCAGCAGCAGCTCTGAATTTGAAAGCAGGATGGTAGGAGGTGGGCTATTTGCTTTTCATTTGAAACCCTGCATCCATCTATCCAAAGCTCCCTAGAAATGATGAGCCAGTGAATGGCTAGATGTCCCAAATAGCTTCTTCTTGGGGAGCCTGTGTCATTTGCCTCCTTCTGGCAAGTGTGACGTGTTCCACATGTGAGCAGGTGGGAGAGGAATGTTAGTTGCTCTTTTGAAAGTATGTTAATGAATGGGCACTTGGGGTCCTAGAACTTACCCTGTGGACCTGGCCCGCACATCAGCGAAGGCAGAAATGACATGCCGTGCTGTCTGTTAGCGCGTTATTAAAATGTTTTCCGCAGAGGAACTCATCCTTGGGAAATGGCATCGTGCTCTGCTGTCCTTGGAGGGGGAAGAGGGAGTTCCAGGAGGTGGGAGGCAGAGTAATGTAGGTCACAGCCCCAATTCCCAGCTGCATTTTTAGCAGAAAATGCAGGCGGTGTTTCCCCCACCCCCGTCTGCTGCCACGCAGATTCTCAATATTGTGGAATATGTATTTTTGCTGAAATAGGAGTTTCCATGAGCTGGGTTTTAGCCAAGGGCTGAAATCCCCCAACCTATGCCTTGCCAAGTACACTTGAACTTATTTTGGGCCCCCTTTCTCCCACCTTTAGAAGTCACTGCTAACAGGAATGACTTATGTTCTCTCTAGGAACTTCTAAATTATATTGCTTTTGTTGGCTGGCCAGACTGTTTAAGGCTCTGATTACCAAAATAATTAGCAATATGTATAGCCTTCAATATGGACTGAGGCTCAATGTCAAGAAGACAAAAATTCTCACCACTGGACCAATCGGTAGCATCAGGATGGATGGCGAAGAGATTGAGAGTGTTCACAGCTTCAGTTTGCGCAGCTCCACGGTCAACACTCTTGGCACCAGTAGCCAGGAAATCAAAAAACATATTGCAGTGGGAAAGTCTGCGGTTAGGGACCTCTCCAAAGTACTCAAGAGCAACGGTGTCTCTCTGGAGACTAAAGTCCGCCTGATACAGGCCATGGTTTTTGCAATCACTTGTTATGCATCAGAGAGTTGGACAATGACTAGGGAGGATAGAAGGAGAATTGACGCCTTTGAGCTGTGGTGCTGGAGAAGAGTATTGAATGTACCATGGACTGCCAAGAAAACAAACAGATTCATCCTAGAGAGGGTTAAACCAGGCTACTCCTTGGAGGCAAGGTTTCTGGGGCTTTGTCTAACATTGGACATGTTGTAAGGAGAGACAGGTCTTTAGAGAGGGACATCATGCTAGGTAGAGTAGAGGGACAGCGCAGGAGGAGAAGACCCTCTATGAGGTGGATTGATTCGGTGACTGGGGTAATCGAGATGGGTGTGTCAGAGGCAATGAGATTGGCAGAGGATAGAGCAGGGTTTAGGGCTGCTGTACATAGGGTCGCTATGAGTTGCAAATGACTCGACGGCACATAACAACAACAACAACAACATAGCTGCTGTTTAAGAAACTGAAAAGTATTGGATTGGTCAACCGGGCATGTGTGGACAGTAGGTTTAAAGACCGTGGCTTTTAGCACTTTGGTCAGTCAGTGGGGTGAGTTTGTCTGCTTGAAGCTGCTTTCTGTTGTATCTCCCCTTGGCTTGGTTTACATCAGCAGCCTACCCCCTAAAGGCTGATGGGCCTGAGACCCCTGGTAGCCAAATGGGAAGCATGGGAATCTGGAGATTAGTGAATCCCCCGGGACATAGCCATAAATAAGGGGTTTGTCCCTGTGAGTCTTAATCTATTTGTGTGGAAAATGGGAAGACATAGGTCACCCTCACTTTGTGAGGAGTTTGTTGGAGCATTAAATAAGATAATCTATATGAAAGTTCCTCACTTCAGCAGCAGTTAAGTGAAATGATTGTTCTATTTTGCAGGAACATTCTTCTACTTTGTACATCACTCTTTGTCAATTTGCTGTACTGAGGTAATCTGAGTTTGCTGTGCCAAATGCCATAATGGTTTCCCAATGTGGACAGTGTCTGTGACTGTGGAAACTCTATGCACTTGGAGAAATGACGATAGTTATAGAAGGGCATTAGGTCTTTTGTTCAGAGTCGCTATGAGTCGTGCTTGACTTGATGGCAATCAACAACAATAACAAACAACATATAAAAGTACTTGGTCCCGTTTTTCTGTATGTTAGTGGTTATTCGTGATGAGCATCATAAAGAAAAGAAAACTTGGACCCTGTGGCCATTCTCATCTTCTCACCTGTCTGTCCATCCTTCTGTCTTTATAGGCGAGAAATTGGAGTCTTAGGAAACTTAGGTGATAGGGCAGACGTCCTCCAAGAGGAAGTTGCAGGTGGGAGTGAGATGCCGCTATGCTACCTTGGGGAGTTAGTTCATAGTGTGATGGTGGCTGGCTGCCTTAGATTCGGCCTGGCCAGTAGTGGCCTGTGCACAGCAGAATGAAATGTTGCCTGGCCTTTTGCCACCACCACCCCCTCACCCCGGATGAGTTAACATCTGACCATCGTGAACCATAGTGATTTCATTAGCTCATTTTTGCAAGATCACCAGGCCTTTCCTTCTACTCTTACAAAAGTTCTGCTGAAATACCTGCGTCTTAGCAATATGCAAGCTGTCACCGATGGATGGTGGCTTCACATGAAGGTGCACTGACCAGAACTGAAGTTATGTCTCCTGCATGGAGGCCAAAACCTGTAGCACAGAACCACTCTCACTGCCCCTTTGTTCATATTTGTTGTTGTTGTTGTTGTTGTGTGCCACTGAGTCAGAACCAACCCACAGTGACCCTCCCATGGGTTTTCAAAGGCAATAAGTTGTATGGGAGGAGATTACCCATCCTTTTCCTGTGAAACAAGTGGTAGATTTGAACTGCATGCCTCTGGGATTGCAGCACAGACACTAATGGTAACTGTTATAACATGATTCAGTCCTTCCCCAGAGCAGCCCCAGGGTGATGCCATCAGGGCCTGCCCAAGGGGACTGGGCAGGACAGCTGAGCACTGGCTCTCTTCAGGAACCCAGAGACTGCTGGGCCCAGATGGCAGTGGTCCCCAGGGGCGCCAGGTGCTCCTGGAAGGAGCTCATTACCCAGATGCCCCTCCTCCAAGGGGGCCTGCTGCCCTGTCACCTGGAGGGATGACATGCCGAATGCCACTTCATCACCCAGCCCCAGCCTGGCTATTTTCGGAGACTGCTCTTCAGGGAGGCATGGAAGGCCTGGTCCCTGGAGTGCTGGCCCTTCAGATCCACGGGCTCCCATGTGAGACAATCATGATGAATCGGTCATTTTGACGACCTCAAGCGTAGCAGCTCTTCCCCTCAAATACTCTGGCGGCCTCCCTGTCCCCCAGGCATCCCCCAAATCACAGTAATTATGCTCCCGTTTCTGCCATTTCTTGCTCTCTGCTTAGCGGGAGAAATGAATCCTGTGGAAAGGGGGAGAGGAGATGGAAGAGGGGGATGCACGGCTCTAACGAGTGCTGGCAGAAGGAGTGGGGGTACACACGGGGGACTCCCACAAGGGCCTGTGTTCCCCAAGCATCTTTTGCATCCCCGTTGTTTTCTGAGTTTTCACAGGGCACTGCTGGAGACAAAACAGAATTAGACTTTCATGGAGTCAGACAGATAGAAACTAGACGAATAGACTTAGATTATACTGCCAGATAACAAGGTCTATGAAGGAAAAATAATGCCGAGCAAGTGGATAGTGTCACCTGGGTGCTGTTGCCTGTTAAAGAAAGACTTCTTCCTCCAGAGGAGTGCACAAGTATAGGGACAGTATGTGCAAAGGTCCTGGGGCTGTAAGAAGCCTGATAAGCTTCATTGTGGCGGGGCAGAGGGAGGAAATGCGAGCTGAGAGGGACTGGAGCCAGGTCCTTGGTGTCCATGGCAATGATTTGGAGATTTATCTCCAAATCTCCTTGATAAATGTTTAGATATTTATCCTATACTGCTTGGAAAGTCATGAGGTGGGGGCAAGGGTTGAGTGGGGTGTGACTTGACCCAGCTGAAGTTCTAAAACCCTCTGGATGTGGTGTAGAGAAAGGAATTGAGGAACGTTTGTAGTCTGAAGTTCTAAAACCCTCTAGATGCGGGCTGGAGAATGGAATTGAGGAGACTCCTGTAGGGTCTGGCAGGAAAAATTCATGGTGTGGGCAGAGTGATGAGAGTGATGGTGTGGGACCATCAGACTCTGTGATCAATCTGCTTCTGTAAAGATTGTAGTCTTGCAGTTGTTGCCTTGCAAACCCTATGGGACAGTTCTGCTGTGTCTCATATGGTTGCTGTAGGAGAATCGAGACTACAACAGTGGGTTATATTCAAGTTGGCAGGTACATATTGAGCACCTATTGTGTATAGGGCCTGGCCTGCTAAGTAGGGTAGGTAAGGTTCTTGCTATTGTAATTAGATGCCGTTGAGTCAGCTTTGACTAGCAGCAGCTGTACACATAACAGGACGAAATATTTCCTGATCCTCTGCCATCTTGGAAGTTTGAAGCTTCAGGCACATCAGACAGAGAGTGGTCTTTGTGCTGTGATGCATAGGGTTTTTCATGGCTAATTTTCTGAAGTTCACTGCCAGAGCTTTCTTCTTTCTTAGTCTGGAAGTTCCACTCTCCACCATGGGTGACCCTGCTGGTACTTGACATACTGGTGGGACAACTTCCATGTTCATAGGAACACACACACAACTCTGGTTCAACAAACTGACAAGTGGCTGGTGAAAAAGGGATGTTATCCAGTTAATAAAACATAATCCCAGCCTGTAAGGATCAACATCTGTCTAGGAAGAATTTCAATTCATCCATTCATTCACTCATTCAAAAGAAGTTAGAGACTTCTCCAAATTATTGAGGAGTAATGATGTAGATTTGAAGACTAAGGTGCATCTGATTCAAGCCATGGTCTTTCCAATCACTTGCTATGATCTGAGAGCTGGACAGTGAATAAGGATGACAGAAGAAGAATTGATGCCTCTGAGCTGTGGTGTTGGAGAACACTGAACATCCCAAGGACTGCCAAAAGAACAAACAAATGTGTCTTCAAGAAAATGAAGCCAGCGTGCTCTTTGGAGGCAAAGATGATAAAGCTTCATCTCACATACTTTAAGTATGTTGCTAAGAAGGGCTATTCCTTGGAGAAGGACAGATGCTCAGAAAGGCAGAGCTTCAGCGAAGGAGAGGAAGACCCTCGACCAGGTGAATTGATACAGTGACTGCCACAGTGGGCTCTAGTATGTCAGGAAGTGTGAAGATGGCACAGGATAGGACAGGGTTCAGGTCTGTTGTTCACAGGGTTATTATGGGTAGTACTCAACTCAATGTTAACAACAACAATAATCATTCATTCATTGACTCTTTCATTCACTCAGCCAATAGGAGTTTACTAGGCACCTGGTTATGAATCAGGCTGCCTGGGTTTGCATCCAAGTTCATCACAATGTGAATGACTTCTATAGAAAGACATGTATACAAGTCACCAACAGTATAACCTTGAGCAATTCATTTAACCTCTCTTGGCTCGGTTTCTTCCTCACTAATGTGGGGTTGATAATACCACCTGCTTCATAGCATTACTGGGAAGATTACATTAGCAGGTATGTCAGTTCCAAAAGACACTTCACGTAGAGTGTGTATGCTTTACTATTTCTCAGCACAAGAGGAGAGGCTAGGAAGTAGATTTCTTTTTAAAAGCCATTTCACCAACCATAATGCGGTTGTTTTATTAGGAGTTTGCTTTCTGTAATCACTGCAAAATATAAGGCATTAATATTATTTTGTAACATAGTGTTTGTGTGTACAGTTTTCATTATTATATATAAAAGTTTTTATCTAATCAGTATCTAAAGATTCATTCTATCAAAATAAGAAAACTCATTTTTCTTTCATCTCCTCTCTTTTTTCTTCTAGTAGTTCTCATTGAAGTTCTTGTCTTCTACCTCACTGCCTCTTTATATCTTCTGTTCTTTTTTTGTCCCTGCAGCATGCTGGAAAGTTCTGCTCTTTTGTCTTGATGTTCTGTCATGTATTTTCATGCATTTCTGTTCTTGCCTATTTGTTATTCTGTGTTGGCTGTACCATTTCAGTCTTGTGATGATTTTTTACGTTCTTATAACTCTTTATGTATCAATTCTTCCATCTTTTGCAATTTCTTATGTAGGTTTTCATGTTCCTCCACATCAGTATATTTCTTCTGGCTCCCTGTCTCTGGAGTATTCACTTTATTTATGGCTTCCATTCATTCTTCCATCATTTGCACCTTCTTCAATAGCTGTTCATATACTCCACATCAGTGTATTTCTTCTGGCTCCCTATCTTTGGAGTATTCACTTTGTTTATTATTTCCATGCTTTCTTCCATCATTTGTACCTTCTTCAGTAGCTGCTCATATAACTCCACATCAACATATCTCTTAAGCATCCCTGTCTCTGGAGTATTCATTGGGTCTGCAATATGTTCCGCTTTTTTAGGAGAAAACTTCTTTGTTTTTTTTTCCTCCCACAATGTTTGAGACTGTCTGCTGCTTTCTTGACATTATGTTGTTTTTCTTAGTGTGTGTTAGGCCCTTTCTATTGTGTATGCGTATGTTGTTGACAGTTCTTTATAATAATAATGTTATTGACTAGTTGAATTTAAAGTGTTCCTTTTATGGGAGAGGACAACTTACTATACCAGGAGTCCTTTCTGGTTCTGTGCAGTGAGAAACTTGCCTTTCCTCAAGCTCTTCACCTTCTCATCTGCAATGCAACCCTGTGGGAATCTCACCTGAGTTCTGCCTGCCTGTTCTAAAGTTTGTAATGGCACTTGGTGGTCTTCAGTGTGGCCCAAGACCAGTTTCCCCATGATTGCTGTACTCTCCCTTTCCCTGCGTGGCTAAAGGGGCAAAGCCCCAGGTGCCTTTATGCAGCCACCCTCTTAGGTCTCCTATAGCATGGTGGGAATCTCTCCTGCCTGCAGCCCCCCTCTTCTAAAGTTCATAATTGCCCTCAGTGGTGCAGGTGCACAGTGTGCACCACCAAAGACCAGCTTCCTCCTGATGGCTGCACTCTCTCTATCCAGAGAGTAGACTCTTTGAATGAGGTGACCAACTTAACCAAACAAATCGAACTCATAGCAACCCTCATCAGATTTGTGAGGACTTTTACGAGAGGAGACAGCTAATCTTCCTCCTTTGAGATGGCTGGTGAGTTCAAACTGCCAGCATATCTGTCAGCAGCACAACACATTATGCACTGTGCCACCAGGGCTCTCTGTGATCAACTTGGGGCATAAAAAAGGGATTAAAAACAAACCAAAACAAAAGGTAATTTAAATTCTACACAAAGGCAGAAGGTGAAAAGACAAATGCCATACCTCACCCTACTCCTGCCTCCTCGGTAATCACTGTCCAGTTTCCCGTGTTACTGTGCAGAAGTCCTCAATGCTTACATGAGCCAAACCAAGACTCTCCACGCTGTTCTGTGATTTGCCTCATTAACAGGGTTGGCTGGTTCCTTTTGGCAGCTGCACAAGACCAGCTGTAATGGTCACTCCTACTTAATTTCTATTGATTTGGCTTGTATTAGAGAGATTCCGGCTTTTCTTCCCCCATGTCATACTACAGGAGCATCTCAGCAGATGCCCACCCATCTGGAAGGCAGGGTTCATCCCTGGAGACATGATCTCTGACTCAGAGGACATGAACCAGTAGTCCCGAACCCCACACTCTGTAACTCCATTCATGTGGACAGTTTCAACAAACGTCAACAGGGCACGTCTTTCCAAACATGTTAGCCATGTCTGTTTGTGTATAGGGATCCCAATGGGAAAATATGGGTGAAGTGGCCCAGCCGAAGGCAGTGGGGGCCTGAGCTAGACCAGCAAAGAAAAGGGTGTAGATTTTGAAGAACCTTCTGAGATGGCCAGCCAGGCAGCAGTACACTGTTGAATACATGCGAGATACCCCATATGAGGTACTGACACCCCAGAGTCACCAGTACTTAGCATTGGTATCCCCATCTTTGCTGATGAGGAAGGCATGATGAGAGGTGATAAGCCAGCAGGTGGCTAGGTAGCTTAGGGGGAAGAGATGCAGAAGAGATTGTCAGAGCTTCAAGGGGCTTCTGGTGGCCAAGGGACCGGAGAGGGGACGCTGGCTTGGGAGCAGACAGGTGACAAGGCAGCTTTGGATTGGAAACTGATTCCCATGAGACCCCAGAAGCCTGCCTGAAGCCAAGCAGGAAAGAGCTGAGAGTGTCCTGTATGTTTGTATCCCCTGAGCATGGAGCCAGGTGGAAATTCCTCCCTGATGTTCCTCAGGAGATTCATGCTTTTCTGACTCTTAAGTCTCAAGAAAAAGAAATTGTGAAATCAGAAAAAAAGTACTATCATTGTTCTGAAAAGTAAAAGCCTAGCCATCAGCATTCCTGATTTGAATGAATCCACATGGACAGAAACATGGAAGCTGGAACCGATGCAAACACTTGGCCAAGGTCAGTGATTCCAGGAAGCAGGTGCCCTGAGAGTGAGTCCTTAGCATATGCTTCTGTTCCTGTCCACCTCCATGCCGTCATCCTGCAAATGAAAACTTTAACAAGAGTGTGTCCTTAATGCTCCAAATAGGAATAACATTCTAAGAATTAAGTTCTGGAAGCAATTGAAGTCCTTAAGTCAGCAATTTGGATATAAGCTTTGTGTGGTGCTGTTAGCCTTGTTCTGGTGGCCTAGCCCATAGGGTGTTGCACTGCCCACTGGGAAAGGCCACACATCTTTGGCAGTTCAAATCCACCAGCCACTCTATGGGGAAAATGTGGACAGTGCCATCCTGTTACCCCAGGGGTGGGTCATTGGGAGGTACAATCAGTTGGATAGCAGGGAGCTTGAGGGTTTTGAAGGGTCTTTGGTTTTTAAATATTAGCCTTGCTAAGAGATCCAGGGGGCCTCTGGTGACCTAGTGGTGAGAAATTGTGTTGCAATCCAAAGGCACGTGGTCTGCATCCACCAGCTGCTCCATGGAAGAAGAATAGACAGTCTCCTCTCGTGGGATTTACTGGCCCTGAAAATCCAGAGGAGGGTCAGTTCTGGGTCAGTTCTGACTTGACTGTACACAGCAACAAGGACGAGATCCAGATTGCATTATTTTAATAGTACCTCCTACTGCCCCCAGCCACGTCCAGTGTTTGATCATCTGCTCTAGGCTTCTGACTTCTTCTGCCTTATTTCTCACGCCCATCATCTTGCTCTCATTGGTGTTAAGTCAGAACCGACTCAGCGGACCCTCCAGTGGGGTTTTGGAGACACTGTATCACCAGGGGGGAGACTGTCTATCATTCTCCTCTGGGGTCACGGGGAGATCGGAACTGCCAGAGAGGTGCCACCTTTGGGTTTTTAGTGGACACTCCCGCCCCCAGTATTTCACCAGCACTGAACTGAAAAAAGTCATTTCAGAGATCTGCAATAGTGAGTAAACAGTACGAAGCCTTTTGGGAGTATTTTAGGGGATATTTTAGGATTTCAAGAATTCTAGCTTCTCACCCGAGTCATCTTTTTCTGGGATTTGGAAGTGTCCCTCGTTACAAACTCAAGGCTAGTTCCCACAGAGATGAGGTGGACAGGTCACTTGGGAAGGAGGAGACAGAGAGAGGAGGCACCCTCTGGGATGGAAGCTGGGTGCAGGCAGGACCAGGATGTGGAGCCCTGAAGCTGCCAAGTGGGACAGGCAGGAGAAGTGGGGGGTGGAGGGGCAAGCTAGGTCAGGGGAGCCAAGGAGAGTGAGTGTTCCCCAAAGCAGCTTTCCTCGGCTTGAGAGAGCGGCAGAATTAGCACCTAGACCCAGCCCGTCAAGAATAGCAAACCAACCTCCTTCTTCCCTGCCAAGTTGGCCGTGGCCCCAGAGCAGGTGGTGGTGCACAGCTGTGGTGGCATCCCTATCAGCAAGCAGCAGACACTGCCAATAAGGCGCCCAGGGCAGCAGGGGGTTGGGGCCGCCACCAGCCTGGTGCCTGTCACCAGGAACTGCTCAGGCGTGAGGGCCAGGAGGCTCTGTGTGACAGGCAGGCCCCTCTGAGCGAGCTGGGCTGAGACTGGCAGCATCCCGAGGCCAGGGACGAGGTTAGCAGTCGTCAGTTTACTCAGAAGCTGAACGCGTGGGTTGCAGCGTGTGCCTGGCAGCTGGCAGTGGGGCTGGCAGCTGATGTAGGGTCAGCGCCTGGGCCTTATTCATCAAGGACCACAGTTGTGGAATGACCTAGGTGAGTTGAGCCCGCAGGAGCTCGTGGCCCTTCTCTGCTGTGAGGATGGTCATTCAGACATCACTGTAGCAGACTCTGTCATCGCCCCATCACAAGTTCAAGTCTGACCCTGGCTCAGAGAAGGCCGTGGCACGGACCAGGATGAATGCCAAGGGAAACCCGCTCTCCCAAGGCATCTCCTGTCATGTCTTAGCGTCCGCCTCTTACCCCCATTATTACGCAGAGACGTGGTAAGGAGCCTGGTGGCGTAGTGCTTAATGTATCACGCTCCTCATCAAAAGGTCAGCAGTTTGAATGCACTGAGGGATACAGTCAGGCAATCTCCTCATAAAGACGAGGCTGTAGCCTTGGCAGCCCCTGAGGAAGGACACTCTGAGTCAAACTCCACTCCAGGGCACCGAGTTTGCTTCCATTTGGGTGATTCTGGGAGGGAAGGAAGCTCAAGACCAGGATTGCCGCCTGAATTGGGGCATCGAGAATCCTGGTAGCGCAGTGGTTAAGCACGTGACCCAAGGCCAGTGGCGTGGCCACCCCATGGCTCCATGGGAGAAAGGATCTGGCCATCTGCTCCATAAAGATCGTCATGACTGTTGTTCGGTGCCGCCCAGCTACTTCTGACCCTCAGCAACTCCGTACATAACACTGAAGCGGAAGGCAGCCTGGTCCTGCGCCAGCCTCACCGTCGGTGCTGTTTGATCCCACTGTCGCAGCCACGGCCTCCAGCTCCTGGACGAAGTCTTACTGTCCTCACTATTGAGGGGCGTTCTGGGCAGTGCTGCTTTCTAACGTCTGAACTGAGAAGCCGGCTGTCTAAAATCCGCCAGGCACTTCTCAGAAGATGTGGGAGTCTGCGCTGTGAAGACCACAGCCTTGAGAACCCCGGGACACAGATCTGCCGCTTCCTGTATGGCGGCTGTGATGTTTACTCTGCCTTCCGGGTGTCACGGTCACACACAGCCAAGACACAGCCAAGATGGAACCGATTCACGGCTGCCCCTCCAGTGCAGTGGGTGTTCGGGGCGGGGGGGCGGGGGAGTAAAGGGCACAGGAGGAGATTAATCAGCTTTCTCCCCGGAGCAGCTGGTGGATTCGTTATCACTTCTTTTTTTTTTTCCTATATTTTATTAATTTTCATAAACATTTACAGAGATTTTGGGCTTCCACTCATTCATTGTTGCACTATTCTCTCTACCCTCCTCCCAGTTTGTTCTTGTCCAAATGCCACAGTGCTTGTCAAAGCCAGTTCTGATTAATCTTCTTTGTCAGTGTATCCTTTGCCATTCCCTATCACTCCTCCCTGAGAGAGACTTCACCCTGAGTCATAAGGAAAAGGGGACGGCGTATTCTCTTAGCTACTTCCTGCTGAAAAGGGACGCTGTGGGTTTCAGGGTGAAGATCTTCTCTCACTACTCTAAAGGGCCCCTTTGGCAGTAGGAAACACATAGACTATTATGGAGATTGATTTTGGAATTCAGATGCACTCTTATTGATTGTGCTTGGCTGTACATGTACATATCCTTGAAGATGTATCATGGGGGTGTTGTAACCTAGAAGACACAAATTTGACTACAGCTGGTGGATTCGAACCACAGAACAGAACTGGTAGAACAGCTCCTTATCACTAAGCCAATATCAAAATGGAAAGGCATCAGTAACTTAGTGTCCATCTTACAGCATACTGATGAGGGTTGTACCTTAGTCCTTAAGGTGACATCCTTGCTTTTTAATATTTTAAGGAGATCTTTTGCAGCAGACTTCCCCAATGTAATACAATGTAATGACATCTGCTTCTATCAGTATCATGGATCCAAGTAAAATTAAATACTCAGTAACTTAGTAACGCCTGTAGACTCAGAAACCCAATGGGTCAGTCTTCTGTGACCTATAGAGTCACTGGGCCAGAAAGGACTGGTCAGCACAGAGTCACAACCACTGCTCTTCTGGGATGACCCCTTAGCTTGTTTCTGGGATCTTTGAGCATCTTATTTGTAGACACCTGCTACTGCCCCAAAGTCCAGCATCAGCTGAGTCTCCCAATCCCCCAAATATACCCTTGTCAGTGATGAGAACACAGTGGTGCTTGTCGGGTTTAGACAGGTCAGGTAAGTGAATAGAGTCCCTGAGGTGTGACGATAGAGAGTGGTGAAGAGTGGGGCTCACACGCGCCATCTACAGTGACCAGCCACCACTCACCCCGGTCAGTGACTGCCCGATAGGATTACAGGTTCCTCGCTCTTCAGAATGTTTAAAGACATGTCAGAGAGTCACCCCTTTATATAAAAGCTTCTGATTTGTAAATGTTGATGATTAATCAGATGATGCAGTGGTGTAAGCACTTGGCTGCTAACTCAAAGGCCAGTAGTTCGAACACAGCAGCCACTCCACAGGGGAAGGATACGGCAGTGTGTTTCTGTCAAGCTCTGGGACCCTGCCTGGCAGTTCTGCTCGGTCCCACAGGATTGCTGTGGGTCAGAGCTCAAGTTGATGGCAACAGGTTTGGTTAGGACATGCTTGTGGGCTACCTGAATGTGTCTGTGTGCTGCAGATGACCCACAGCGCCAGCCAAACAGGCAGTGCGTCAGAGAAACCTGATTTACACGTGAGGAAGTGCAAGGCGAAAACAGCACCCCAGCCCCTAGGAACAATGACAGCAAGACATTGTCAGGGCAGAGCTGACAGCAGGCCCTGAGGATGGATGGACCCCTGCGGCTCTGTGGACCCCTGGACAGTTGGGTCCAGGGAGAGATGAGCCTGTTAGATCTAGCCTGAGAGGCTGGTCCACCAAGGGAGGGGATGGTGTGGTGGTTAGAGCACTGGTGCCCACTGGGACTCCTGGTGGACATGCACGTTGCAGCCCGCCTTCCTCTGTGGGGGATGGTCCTTCTCTGACCGGCCAGCGGCCTGCTCTCTGGTCAGGGCAGTGGCCTCCGCATCTTCTCAGCGATGATTCTCTTGGTTCCATGTTGTCTTTACAGTCGCTCCTAGTAGGGGCTGGTCACCTGTACAAAGAACACAGCCAGTCGTTACCTGATATTCTTAGCAGCTCCCAAGAAGCATGGGGGCTGTTCTGTCTGTTCAGGGAAACTGGTCCCAAATCATCATGGGTGAGAAAGTGAGCTGGTCTTCTCCCTCATTAAATTCCAAAACGAAGTCTGTCCTCGGAAGCTGAAGGCCTTTCATGCAGAGCAGCTATTTCAGGCCCTTTGGACGCTTTTACAAGCTCACACCTAGATGTCTTTGACTGATCCATGTCCTAGATATTTTACCGCAGGTCTTCTGAGGCCTGGGAAACACTACTGGGGCTTCTTCGTGCTCCTCATTGGCCACTCTGACTCTTCTGAGGTCATCTGGGAATTGGTGGTGATGGCCACTGGCTTTTAGTCCCTGCTGTGAGTGGCCTCTGTGTTCCTAGGCGTTACGGTGGCTCTGGTGGGTGCTGGTGAGGGTTCTGCTTTGCAATCCACTTCTGAAGCACAGATTGCACAGGGGGCTGGAGCATGAGTCTGGGGAGGATTGAAGAACTGCTGATGGCTTTGACACAGTTGAGAAAAGTGGCCTTAGATATCTGCTTAAGGCGACCCATTCCAAGTCTAGTGTAGCTAGTGTAGTCTAGTGTAGTAGAACGTCCCGTTCATTGGTCCAGTCATCGGCCACAGGCCATTTTCTCTTCTTGTTCACTTTATGCACCCAGAGTTTCAGATGGACCAGGGAGCAGAGGAAAAGCCTCGTTTTTGCCTGAGAACACTCATTTGGACACACAACTCCCCCCAGCTTTGGCAGTATTACTCAGGGATAAAGCAGGTCTCGAATTGCTAAGTAAGGACGAGATTCCGTATTATTTTTCTTTCTCACCCATGAGGCCTTGCAGTGACAGAGTTGTGCATGTTTTCCTCACGAGCTTGTTCTGGGAAGGCAGGTTGAGAAACTGCTAATGCAGCAGACACCCAGCCGCTCTCTCTGAAGGTGGGGCGAGGTCGGCATTATGACTCTGATGGGAAGAGTATGACAGGGCGGTCCTCCAGGTTGAAGCGGCTGAGGACAAGTGGGCCTGGGCTGTTGGCAAAGCCTTGGGGCTTTGAGCCTCAGTTTCTCTATCTGTAAAATAGGACTAATAGGCCTTGGGCTCAGAAGGTTTGTTAAAGATTTAATTAGGTAATGCACAGCATTTAACACAGGGCACAAAATAAGTACTTACTTGTTAGCTTGTGGTTGAGAATAGGCAGGCTGTCATTGGGTGATGTAAGTTAAGACTCTTAGCTACTAGTCAAAAGACTGAAGGATCAATTCCACCCAGAGGCATTTCGTGAGACAGGCTTGGCAGCCAATTTCTGCACAAGCAGCCCTTGAAAGCCGCCATGGAACCTGGTTCTCCTCTGACACATGTGGGGCCCAGTGCGTTCACTTGTTTGCAGTGGGTGGCGATGGGCATTTCAGCTGTGGCTGCAATGATAAACTGTGGCCTTTGTCACTAGTAGGAACAGGAACAATTGATATCGGCATTCCTCAGGAGCAGAGGAGACCTTGGAGTTAGGAGGTTCCCAAGGCTCGATCTCTGGTGGCCTATTAGTAAGAAACTGTGCTGCCTACCCAAAGGTACAGGGTTTGGATCCACCAGCTTCTCCATGGGAGAAATATGGGCGGTGAACTCCCTTGGGGTTTACTGCCTCTAAAAAAAATGCTGGAGGATCAGCTCTGAGTTGCTTCCAACTTGACAGTACAAGACCCAAGAGCCCCAGGAGCACACAGCACACAGCCAGTGTGTGCACCAAGCAGTTATGGGATGGAATATTTGCTTTTCTTGCATCTCCAAGTCACGGCCACCCCCTTTCTTCCCAGCCACCGGAGGAGTTGATCTGGGAAACTGGAGCTCCACAACCTTGTCAGCACAAGGCTGGAATCCCCACAGCAGAGCCCTGAATAGCCCGAAGACCAGCAGGCTGCACAGTTCCTGGTTCACACCCACTGTTCCTCTCAGTCCCCAGGTCACTGGGACAGGTAGTCAGACTTCATGATAGTAACTGATAAACCTGTTCTCAACTTCTCAGAGAGCTCAGCCGCACCCTGGGGGCAAGTTTAAGAGCAAAGCGTGAGTCAGCCAGACCTGGGCTCAGATTCCAACTCCATTACCTACAAGCCACAGGGCTGTGCCCTCTCCGGGCCTCTGTGCTGCATCTGTGAAATGGGGCCAGTAGCCCCGCCCTCACAGGCTTGTCAAGTGCATTCACCGTCACCTAGTAGGAGCTTCGCAGAAGGGAGCTATTTTCATTGCAGTTGCATTTCCCTTACTTCTTTGTTCAAACTCTCACTTCAGTCCCAAAATGATTTGAGTTGGCAGCTTAGATATTATTACGATCGCTTGCCCTACTTCATGTCCTTTATTTTTAAACATTGGAGCATCTCAAAATTCAGTTTGGAGGAAAGGAAGCAGATTAGGTTATTTTTGGCACAATAACCTCCATCCAGTGTGGATGGAGGAATAACAGATTTCTCTTACCTCAGGGAAGTGAGGCCGGAGTGTGTAAGAGGTGGCCTCCCCTCTGCAGACCTCATTGTCAGGCTCCACCAAATGTACTCCACCTTTCTCCTCAGGAAGTCGAGGAACTTCACAGCTTCCAGGATTTCCCTGTGCACTTTTTAAATGGTAGAAACTCTGATGGCGCAGTGGTTAAGCACTCATCTGTCAGTGGTTCAAACCTACCAGCCACTCCATGGAAGAAACACAAGGCAGTTAGGTTGCATAAAAATAATAGGCTTGGAAACTGCACAGTTCTACTTAGTCCTGAAGGGTCATTATGGGTCAGAATTGACTCAGCAGAAACAGGTTTGGTTTGGGTTAGTAGAGTGATCAATGGTACCGGTTATTGCTGGACTAAGTGGCTAAGGATAATAGAAGAATTGATGCCTTTGAGTTGTTGTGCTGGAGAAGAGTCTTGAACATACCATGGACCACCAAGAGAACAAATAGGTCTGTCTTGGAGAGGGTGAAACCAAGTTTCTTCTTGGAGACTAGGATTTTGAAGCTCTGTCTCATGTACTTTGGCCGCGTGGCCAGGAGGGACCAATCCTTGGAGAAGGTCATCATGCTTGAAAGGGTGGAGGGACAGCTCAGGAGAGGAAGACCCCGGTTGAAATGGATTGATACAGTAACTAGGGCATTGTGGGTTGCTGTGTCAAGAGTCAGTGAGACTGGTTCAGGACAGGGCAGGCTTCAGAACTGTTGTACCTCAGAATCACTATGAATGGCAGGCGACTCGATTGTGAATACCAGCAACATTGTGTGGAGTGAAATACCGGTTATGTATTGGTACATTGTTGTTAAGTGTCTTCAAGTCATTTCTGTCTCATAGTGATTTCATAGGACTGAGCAGAACTAATCCATATAGTTTTCTCTGTACTACCATGTCATGCTGATACTATGTGGTGGACAGACAGCACCTTGATGCTATATAATAATATGAAGTTGCAGCTCATACATCTTATGTTGGCCTGGGTGACCTTGGCCATGCTCATGTAGTGTGTCGTCAGCTGTCTTTGATCCAGGATGACCCCAGTTGGGCTGAGTGGATGGTTGCCTTGTGCTACACACATCTCCTTGTCCTCCAGGACCAGTAGACCATCATGGGAATGTGACAGACAGCAAGAATAGAGAACGACTCAAAACAAAGTCACATTGTCCAGACTCTTGACTGTGGCACATTGGTCAGCATCCCTTTGGCCAAATCAAGTCACAGACTGAGGCTAAACTCGGGGATGATGGTGCCTGCAGAAAGAGACCTGCTTCCTTGTCTAGAAAGTCATCAAGTAAAATGATAAAATCAGCTAAGTTGTTGGCATGGAGTCTGAATCGACTCATAGCGAACCCTCTGGTGGGTTTTCACAGGCTGTAAACTACATGGGAGGAGATTAAATGCTCAGCGGCCAAGTCTCCGAAAGTCCTAGAAGCAGACTACTTTTGGTTAGTATGTTCTGGTTTGTAAAATCATACAAATTCAATTCAAACTATCTTAAACTGAGAAGTATATATTAGCTTATGTGACTGAAAAGTCCAGGATGGAGCTAGCTTCTGGAATGGCTGGTTGCAGGGTATAAATAATGTCAGCAGCACTTTGAAGCATGCTCGCTCTGTCTCTGTGTGATGGAAAGATGGCCCTTGGCAGCTCCCGTCCTTAGTTACCTGGTGCTGCTAGAACAGAACCACCCCACGTGGACGGCGTTAACATTCTTCTCTCACTGCAGGAGAGAGAGAAGGGCCGTAGGAGGGTGAAGGGCCATATTCAAGGAGCCAACTCGGGAAAGGCTCTCTGTCCCTGTTGGCTCACAGGTGAGAAGGAAGGTCCTTGTCCTCTTTGATCATCTGTGGGTCCAGTGTTCTGTGGAGATCTCATATGTCTTCTGTCAACCGTCCCTGGTTCTGGAAGATTCTCAGAACTCTGATTCTAGGTTCAAAGATCATGCTTTGCTCTCCTGGCTCCTCTCTCTGGGTGTTAGGAGGTTCCTCTGAATAGTACATCAATAGAGAACTAGAAATGCAAGCTGGATTTAGAAGAGGCCATGGCTCTAGGGACATCACTGCCAGTGTCAGAGGGATCTTGGTAGAAAGCAGAGAGTACCAAAGGAACGTCAATCTGTGTGTTACTGTCTATGCAAAGGCGTTTGACTGTGTTTCACAATTAATTATGGCAAATCTTGAGAAGAATGGGAATCCAAAACACTTGCTTGTGCTTGTGCTTATGCAAAACCTGTACTTGGACCAGGAGGCAAACACCAGAATAGAGCAAGGAAACACTGCATGGTTCAGAATCAGAATCAGAAAAGGAGTGTGTCAAGGATGCACCCTGTCTCCATGCCTTTTCAATCTGTATGCAGAACAATCATTCAGGAGCCTGGGTTCTGTGAGGAGGAATGTGGCATCAGGATTGGAGGAAGACTCATCAACCACCTGCATTATGCAGGTGACACAACCTTACTTGCTGAAACTCAGGGGGCCTGAAGTGTTTGCTGCAGAGTCAAGAACTATAGTATGCAATATGGATTGAAGCTCAACATCAAGAAAATGAATATTCTCACTACTTAGATCAATTGATGGATGAAAAAGAGATTGAGATTGTTAACAGTTTCAGCTTTCTCGGTTCCACAGTCAACACTCTTGTCATCATCAGTAAGGAAATCAAAAGATGAATTGCATTAGGAAAATCTGTTGTCAGGGACCACTCCAGAGTGCTGAAGAGCAAGGATGTCAGTCTAGAGACTAATGTCCCCCTGATCCAGGTCATGGTCTTCACAATTACTTGCTATGGATCAGAGAGTTGGACAATGACCAAGGAGGTCAGAAGAAGAATTGATGCCTCTGAGTTGTGATCTGCCAAAAGAACTAACAGGTCTTTCCTGGAGAAAGTGAAACCAAGCTGCTCCTTAGAGGCAAGGATTTTGAAAGCTCCATCTCACATACTTAGGGAATGTAGCGCCAGGAAGGACCAGCCTTTGGAGAAGGATAACATGCTTGCGAATGTCAGAGGGACAGCACAAGAGAAGATGGCCCTAGATGAGATGGATTGACACAATAACTGGGGTCATGAAGGAAAGTGTGTCAGACACAGTGAGATTGGCTCAGGATAGAGCAGGGTTCAGAGCTATTGTGCACAGAGTCGCTATGAGTCATAGTCAACTCAATGGCATACAACATCATTATCTCAAAAGAGAGATTGACTCACCCACATTTATTAAAGTCTAGGATAAGAAAGGAAGGAATTGAACCCCCAAAGTTGGTTTCAAGCCAACTCCCTAACTATTAAGACTTTACTACAAGCAGAGGTGCTGGTAGAACGATTACCTAACTTTGTCCAAGGTAACGTAGAGATTTGAACCCTGTGTCCCTCTATGGTTTACCCATTTCAGTTGGGATTTAAAGATAATATACAGCCTAATCCTGTAGATTGCATAACTGCCCGACTCATTAATGTCATAGCAGTGAAGACTTACACCACATAAGGTCACTCTATCGGGCCACAGAATAGGGGATAATAATAATGAGAATGTTGACCTCATCAAATTGATACATGTTGAAAGGGATGCCTTTAACGACTTTATAGATGTTGTTGTTGTTATGTGCCATTGAGTTGTTTGCGACTCATAGCGCCCCTATGTACAACAGCCCTAAACCCTGCTCTATCCTGTGCCAATCTCATTGCCTCTGACACTCCCATCCCGATTACCCCAGTCACTGAATCAATCTACCTCATAGAGGGTCTTCCCCTCCTGCTCTGTCCCTCCACCCTACCAAGCATGATGTCCCTCTCCAAGGACCTGTCTCTCCTTACAACGTGTCCGAAGTATGTCAGACGAAGCCCCAGGATCCTTGCCTCCAAGAAGTAGCCTGGTTTAACCCTCTCTAGGATGAATCTGTTTGTTTTCTTGGCAGTCCATGGTACATTCAATACTCTTCTCCAGCACCACAGCTCAAAGGCATCAATTCTCCTTCTGTCCTCCTTAGCCATTGTCCAACTCTCTGGTTATAGATGTAGGTCCTAAAAATGAGCACCCTTCCCACTGGCCCCAGCCAGAGTCCTAGTGGAAGACTCTCCCTCTGTCCCCTATTTCCTTGTAACACAGAAGTTCTAGGACAGATTCTGATTGGTCCAGCTTTGAGTCATCAGCTCCGAGCTGTGGCTCAGGAAACAGAGGACCTGGAAAAGCCAAATTTGGGGCAAAGAAGAGCAACAACCAGCCCACCTGAAACATGTGGAGTGAATGTGATTGTTGTAGAAAGGGGGAGGGGAGGATGATTCTGGATTGAAGAGATGGTGGGTGGACAGACATAAGCCCATTCTGCAAAACCTGTGCTTCTGCTGTCAGCAAAACCAGTGCTTCCTGCAAGTTTTTGTACAAGCAGCTCGTGACACCTTTTCTGCCCTGCCTTCCCCGCCCACCAAGCCAGGGATCACGCTTCCCTGAAGAAACCCTCTACTCTCCCCAGCACATCATTCCCGGTGTGGGAAGTGCCTCGACACTCCCTAGCAGATCTCATCTATCTTTAGACATGTTTCCAGCCTAGATCTGGCAAGGCAGCCTTATTGTAAAATACTAACCGTGACGAGCTGGTGGTGTTTGGGGTTACAGTAGGTTTGACTGGCATGATGCGGCAAGAACAGTTTTTCAGATACTTCTACTGATGTGGTTCTCCGTCTTCATAACTACAATAGAGGAGTCTCTGATGTAGGTCCCCTCCCCATGCCACCATCAGTGTTGGAGGTAGAAACCAACACCTGCTCAGAACAGGAACGGGGTAGACAGGGCCACACCCTCAGTCCCTGAAAGAAGTCACGATGCTGTACCACCTCCAAAGTGCCACTCTCCAGAGTCCCTGGAGTCCCTGTCGCTTCTCTCAGCAGTGGGGGGAGAGATCTTGGAGGGGGTTCTGTTGTGGAAAGACGCTGTGAAGAGTAAGACCCAGTTCTAGACTTTTAAAATAGAGCTTGGTGTTTCCCAAGAGACCGGTGAGGTGGGGAAAGTTGTCCATCAGCCAAAGGCCAGGAACAAGATATCTACGTGAGGACCATGCCTAGATGACAGACCGTGGCCACACAGCACAGTCCTGTGTGCACCGTGGGCTTTGTCTACAGATCATGGGGGCGACAGGTTGTCTCCTGACCTCAGCCAGGTTTGGGAACAAGGACAAGGAAGTGAACTCCAGGCCGTCAGGAAGCGGGGCTGATCACGTGGGCTTGCTGGGTAGATCAGGAAGGCTCTGTTGTTGGGTGCACACACCTGGCACCTTGTCCTACTTAGTCCAGTGGCCGGTCTCCTTATTACGGTCCTCAGTGGATCTCCAGGAGGCAGGGGTGTTTGTTAAGAACATTCTCCTGGGACATTCCATCGAGGGGTTCATTTCTTGGCAGGCTTTTACGGACCCCTGTCCAGTTAGTGAAGCTCTTGGCCGCTGTGTGAAAGGCCAGTGGCATAAATCCAGAGCTGCTCTGGAGAGGAAGGTGAAGTCGCACGTGTCTGCCAGGATCCCAGCCGTGGAGACTGGAGGGGCAGTTCCACTCTGGCCTACGCCGCGGTCACCACTATGAGGCACAATTGACTAAGAATGGCTCAGTGGCAACAGATTGATATCTGAACTCTCCAAAAAATATTTTTTTTTCCTCCAAAATTTTTAAAGCCAAGCGCCTAAATGCACAATGACTGGAGAGAGTGGAAAGTGCTGGGATCACACCGCTGACCCCTCAGCTCTTGTGTCCTTGGAGAGTTTCCTTTCTTCTCTTTCTATAACCAGAGACTCTCAGTGTGGTGGGCGCTGTGGGCTGAGGGCCTGGCTGTGGGGTAACAGATACGTGGTTGGTGCCAGACTCTGATTAGGAGAAATTAATTTCTCCTTCCCACCCCTTATTCCACCAACGAAGGATGAGCAGACTCTTAAGTACCAGAGTTATCAATTGGTAATTATAAATAATTACAAAGAACAGGGGAGAAAATTCCTTATTTCTTCAGACATATAGCACCACTGTGATTAGAGCTGTTGTTTTGACTGGGAAGCGAAGAAAACATGATGAGAAAATTACAGAGACGTTTAAGCAGGTACCTTCCATGCAAGTACATTTATTTAAGGAAATTTTATATATAAATGATGAAGATGGTTTTCAAAATATATGAAAATAAAGGGATTAAAATTAATCCACACACCAGACTAAGATCAGGCTAGTTCCTCCCCAGGGTCTCTCAGAGTTCCGGGGACCCCGGCAGCTGCTTCCACCAGGGTGAGTCCAGGAGAATGACTCAAGTCACGAGGGGCTTTGGGCAGGGACGCTGTGGAAAGACGTTCCTCGGTCCACCCATCAGCCACCCACCATTACTCACCCTTCTCTCCCTGCCTTCATCTCTCCCTCTGTCTCTCTGTGTCCATCCATTCACATCCCATCTAGCCATCCTTCTGTCCACCCATCCATGGATCCACCATTCTCCCAGCAAGTATTTGTTCCATACCCTAAGTCCCTGAGTGGTATGATGTTTATTCAACTACTAACCAAAATGTTTGTGGGTCTGACCCGCCCAGAGGTGCTTCACTAGAACCTTTTCACACGCGTACATCAGTCGAAAGGCCTAGTTACAGCTTTGACATTTTTTTTTTAATGAACGTTTACAGAGGCTTAGGGTTTCCAGTCATTCATTGTTGCAAGCTTTGACATTCTCGTGGAGCACATTCTGCTTTGTATTCATGGAGTTGCCATGGGCTGGAATTTACTTGATAGCGGTTGGTGTTGTGTTTGGTCGTTTTTTTGTTTTTGGGGTTTTTTTTAGTGTATTAGGCACGGGTTACTGACACGGTGACTGTAACAAGGACCTCAAGCGTTATCAGAGATGAGGATGGCCCAGGCTAGGACAGGGTTCAGATCTGTTGTTCATAAGATGGCTGGGAGTGAGAGTCAACTTGGCACCAAACAACAACAGGTATCATCCAAGGGAAGATTCAGCATTGCCTAAACGAAGGTCCCGCCCTTGGGGACATATAACTGGGGAAAACTGTGTCAAATAGGCAAGGGAGCACATCATATGTCAGAATTTTAGCTGTGAGAAACAGAACAGATGTCAAAGGGGGCATGGAGGCAGGGGATAGGAGTCTGGGCCTTGTTAACTATCTCCGGGAAGGCCACCAGGGGACTTCAGTGTCTGCTTGGAGACCCGAGGGAGTGAGTGCAGAGGCCCTGAGGCTGGAGCGTATTCAGGCTGCTTGACAACAGGGGTCTGTGTGGTTGGTAGAGCCAGGGAGGGGGGTGAGAGGGACCAGGCCGTGCAAAGGCCAGCTGCTCACATCTGGCTGTTCCTGGGAGCAGAGGGATGTGGCCTCCCTTCTGGAAGAGCTGCACTGGCTGCTCAGCTGTGGGTCAGAGATGCAGGAAGGCAGCAGGAGGAACGTTGATGAGGCCAGACCATCCTCAGGTGAGAGGAGGCGGCGGCGGTTTGGCGGCAATGTGAGTAGGGCCAGGCGCCAGGTGGCACTGAGAGCTGAGCTGAAGGGGTCTGATGGCATCTGCAAGTGGACTGGATGTGGCTGTGAGACCAAGACTCAGGGTGACGCCACGATTGTTGGTGTGTGGAGCCTGAGGAGCAGGGTTGACATGTACAGAATCGGGACCCACTGGGTGGATGGGGGACCGGGAGGCGCATGGACCTGTGAAGGGTTGTGACTGACCCTGTCTTATCTGGGAGCAGCAGCAGGTTATCCCCAACATTGTCTCTCCCCAGGCTGCCCTCTGCCTCAGTTTCCATGATATTGATGTCTCTTCCTAAAAGTAAATGAGGCAGGAACAGTGTGGCCCAGGTCCTGGGTATAAGAGCACTATACTTTCAGAGATGGCTGAAGGAGCAGGAAGGACACAATCTGGGTGGAGGAAGGGCTGGACTTGTTCCTCTCCAAGCCTCCATTTTCCTCACCTCTGAAATGGGTGTATTATGCTGGGGCTCTCGAAGATCATTTCAAGCACTGTCACTTCAGCAGGTGTGTGATTTGCAGTGACTGTCGTGTCTTCCTTGGGTGAGAGAAAATGTCCCCACGTGCTAGGTGAGTGTCCACTCCTCTGACAGGCTCGCTGGGGAAGGTGGCATTGATCTGGAAGTGGCTTCGGCTCAGCAGGTACTAGCTGGCTTATCTGTGTTGGTCATGTATGGTCACTGTGTTAAGCAATGGACTGACCCTGTCTAGGACTTCCAAGGCTGTAATTTGCACATAAGGAGATTGCCCATCCTTGTCCCTGGAACCACTGATGGATTTGAACTCCCAGAGAGGTGCAGCCTCTGGGTTAGTAGTGCAACTCCTGTCAGAAAGGAAGTGACTACTCTTATCTCACTCAAGAACTGAGGGCCCTGATGACCAAAGCGTCTCACCGTGGGCCCCCTCAGTGATGGTGCACGTGGTGGATGTCCCCCCCAGGCCCCACAGCCTGTGTGTACAGAGGGGAGTAGGGGGCTGACCCTGCAAATAGCCTGCTTAGCCCTGAAGCACAGTTAACTATGACCATGTGAGAGCTGAGCATGTCCAGTGTATGCGCCTTCCCAGCAGTGAGGGCCTTAATAAGAGGTGGTCTGGTGACACGAGTGTGACACAGCTCTGTCACAGGATTCCCATGACATCTCTGCTCCGCCGAGTCTCTCCGGAACCTTCTGCAGCCATGGCTGGGAGACCCGTATCCTGAGAACCCACTGGCCCAGGAAGGGGGATGCCCGTGGAGAATGTTGGCTCACATTGGCCCCCTAGTCAGCTGTTCTGAGTCTCGTGTTGGAACAGGGGTTTTACGGGGAGACCAGGGTTTGTGAGGGATTAGAGAACCCCCACTTCATTCAGCTGGGATTCAGGGAAATGGATCCAATGTGCTGAGGTGCAGGCATTCCTGGCCTGTGCCAGCTTTCAAGACAGGTGGGCATATTGTCTTCTCTGGGGTCTGAGAGAGGCCACTGGCAAGTATCTGCTGGTGGGGAACTGAGTTAGACCTAGTGCACACTGCCCAGGCTCTGCAAGGAGGGAGTTACTCAGGGCCCCCCGCTTGGCCGGGACCCAAGGCTGCCGTTGTATGTCCCAGAGCAGCCGCAGGCCCCACAGGTGTGAAAGGGGCTGGTTCCCTCTCTAGTGCTGTCTGTGAGGACCTTGGGGCGGAGGGCCTGTCTGTGCCTGGCCAGGATCTCAATGTGTATCGTAAGATGCCAGCTGTACGATGGGTGGGGGACTTGGGTAACCACAGTTGATAGCAGTTTATGCTCTTGTTTGCTGGGATGGCAGACAATTGACTAGATGGTTCTCCCTCCACCCCCCACTAACAAGAGGAGCTATTAACTGGGACATGCAGTCAGGGTGGGCTTCTTGGAGGAAGGAACATCTAACCAGAGTTCAGAAGCAGAAGTCATCGAGAATGGGATGCTGTCAAGTGTTCCAAGGTAGGAACAGGAGGGGGTTGGGGCATAGGATCAGATCATGGAACATTGTGGAATTCATGGTCATACTCAAGGCTGGGTGACTGTCACTGCGCTTGGCTTGCTTTTAAATGATGTTGATTCTTAGAGATACAACAGATAATTCTGGAGGTGAATTTCAACCTGGTTTTATTATTTTCTTTACATAATTGTCAGGACCCACACACAGCTGGTAAGGGGTGGTGCAGGGTTCACACCCAGAAGCTCACCGCCTCGCCCCTGCCACCTCCTCTGTGCCATCTTTGACTTTTGAGCTCTCCACCTCCTCACCCCTTCAAAAAAAGAAACCAGAGCTGCTAACGGCAGCTTGGGGTGCACCCAGGCCTGGCATCTCTCTCCTGACGCTCTGGCAGTGTCGCTGGTTGCATGTTGTGCTGTTAGCCCAAACGCTGGCTGTTTGAGTCCACCAGCCACTCTCTGGAAGACAGATTTACAGCCTCAGAAACTTGATGGAGGGCGACCGACTCAGCAAACTCACTCAGAATGAGTCTGGCTTTTGTTTTGAACGAACCCAAAAACTTAACCAGGGCCTAGTCAAGTTGCCAAGCAGAACCTGTCCCATTAGTGAACATGGAGTCTGGTAGGTGACAGGTTTCCTCTGTTGTTCTGTGAAGCCCTTGTAGAGGAGATGAGGGGCCCATTCATGGTCTCTGGACCTTGGACCGGCCGGCCATGCCTCTGTTGGGGGTTTGTGACCATCAGGGACACAGCGGTGCTTGGCCAGCCAGAGAGAGTTTGCACTCTAACAGGGCTGCCACACTGTAGGCCAAGGACCACATGCAGCTGGGTGTTTTACTGAAGGAGAGCTGGTCCCTTTATGCATGTACTGTCCATGGCAGCTTTCAGGGTAGTTGTGACCGAGACCAGGTGACCTGTGGGGGCCTCCGGTGTTTGCTCTATGGCCCTTTAGGAAGTGAGTTTGCTGCTTCCCAGAGTAGAATGCAGGGACTGAACTATGTGGAGGGGGACTGAAGTAATACAGAAGGTTCTCCTCGGTGTTTAGGAGGATAAAAGCAAGAGAGAGCAGTAGCCTTTTTGGTGGAGGTAGGGGCTGCTAACCAAAAAATATTTCCATTTTAAGAAAGAAAAAAATATGCATGTATCCCATCCACCACTGTCGAGTCAATTTTGATTCCTAGTTAGCCTGCAGGACTGAGGAGAACTGCCCGTTACGGTTTCCAAGGAGCAGCCAGAAGATGTGAACTGCTAACCTGTGTGTTAGTAGTCCAGTGCTTAATCCACAGCGCCTCTAGTAGTAGTCCAGTGCTTAATCCACAGCGCCTCTAGTGGTCCCTGAGCTGAATCTGAGGGTGGGAGGAGGGTGTGTATTGCACATCCCCACTTGTACAAAGCATCCTTCTGTATGCAATGGATAGCTCTGGAAAGATAATAAGAAAATACCAAGTGGCTCTTTGGAGGAGGGGCAGTTCTCCTCTCGGGCTATGGCACCACTTTCTCTGCTACCCATTCAAGCCAATAATACAATCACTTCCTTCAAAAGGTACATTGAGGCTGAGGAGTTGTGATAAGGAGGCGGGAAGCAGCTTTCGGAAGATGGTGCTTCTTTCTTTACAACATGAGACCTTTTAAAATGTGAATGGTATTTTCCTAACAGATTCTTTCTGGGGACCAAAGTCAGACTCACTGGTTATATTTAAATGGAAATATTCAGCTGAAGCAGAAAGGCAGGATGGTTTGGGGCACAGCTGAAAGTGGGCTTTTGAGCCAAGTATTTCTTGATCTTGGGGGCCGTTGCGCAAGGTGTGCTTCTGGTGTGGGTGCGAGCAATTTTACCGTCCTGGGCAGGCCTGAGGTGGGGCAGTGACACACTGTACTAGGGACATACTGCAAACCCTCAGAACCCCCTGAACTTTAGAGTAGATGTGCTCACAGCTGCCGTCTTCAGATGGTTTGAAATTCTCTCTCCACAGTGGTCAAACCGACTGGAAGCTGTGTAGCACCTTGCCAGCCCCCCAAAAGGCACTTTTGACCTCAGAAATGAGCTTACCTGAGGAATAATTTTACTCTTTTCAACTGGTCTTTAAGATTGCAGAATTTTCTCCAAATGGTATGTTCCCTTAAAGCTGTGACTCTCAGTCCTGGCTGCACACCTAAGATGCTCTTAAAGGGGGAATAAACCCGACAGGTGTCGACGCCCAGCTCATCAATACAGAGGCTACAAGCGAAATCAATACCTAAGTGGGTATTTAACAATTAGAATCTGTAGATAAATTGTAACAGGTGTATATATGATTGTTAGTCCCCCCAGTGTAGGATGTTGTTAAGTGTTGGGCTACTACCCGAAAAGTCAGCAGTTCAAACTCACCAGCTGCTCTGAGAGAGAACGCTCAGGCCATCCCCCTCCTTTAAGAGTCACGGCCGTGGAAGTCCAGTGAAGGGTCCCTGGAGTCAAACAGCTAGACGCAGGGAGTTTGACGCAAGGAAATGCTGGATGTGCAGTAGGTGCAGGTGGTTGTGATGAATTCGTTGAGAGCTGATTCCATCATTCCACGGGTTGGGAGTAGGGGCAGCGTCTTGAGAACAGGCAGGTAGGAAACGCTGGGGTGCTCGGGCTTTCTTTAACAACAGAGAGAGACCAGCCGGCCTAGTGGACAGAAAGCGACACTACCAAGCTAAAAGTGGGTGACTCTGATCTGCGGCCCTCAAAGCCCTGGTGTGTCCACTTGCCGTACAGAGGTAACTTGTGGTTGCTGTGATGCTGGACAGTGTCGGGTGGAACTCCCCAATGAAAACAAGCTTGGAAGCAGGAACGGCATCCACTTCCATAATAGCTTGCCTCCAGAAACCCTGTGAACCTGGAGAGAGGATGAAAGACACACAAGTGTTCAGGACTTTCCTTCATAGGGTCGCTATGAGTCGACGGCACTTAACAACAACAACAAAGGGCAAGTGGGACTTGTCTAAGGGAGCTCGGATGGCCTAGTCCAGAGGGAGGTGCACTGCTCTGGTGGTTCAAATCCATCAGCTGCGCTCGGGGAGAAAATAGGAGCAGTCTCCTCCAGTGGGATTTACCACCTCCAGAACACCTGCTGGCGGGTGAGCTGTGGGTCGGTTCCTCCTCCCCAGCAGGGGCCCTGAGGTGTCTGTCAGTCAGGCGTTTGTAACCCCAGGGCCTGCTTTAGGATAGACCTGGTGTTACCTGCTGTTGAGCTGGAACCGACCCATAGCTGACCCTGCAGCAGGTTTTCAGAGGCAGTAAATGACACGGGAGGAAAATGCCCATGCCTTTCCCATAGAGCAGTGGGTAGATTCGAACTGAGAGCCTCTGGGTTGGCAGCACAGACTTCTTACGTGGAAAGTTATAAAACGTATGAAGCGCACCCAGGTGTGGGAACTGCAGCCGTGGCGTCCGTCCAGCCTGGGTCTGCATATCCACTCTGCGCTCTCTTTGCAGCCTGGGGTCGGGGCTTTTCTCTCTGAGCTTCAGTCTGCACATCTCTTAATTAGGAGCCACTGGCCTCCACCTTTGAAGGTGGTTCACTGTATGGAAGCAGCTGATTCGGTAAATAAGTATCTCTCCACCTCCTGCATGTTAACTGGGGCCCACTGCTCACTGTGGACAGGCCCGTGGGCCTGAGGGCACACTGTGCATGTCAAGCCTCCACTGTCTCATCTGAAAGGTGGGCACTATTATACCCAATCTCACTGCAGCTGTGAGATAATGAGGGTCTCCTGGCAGGACCCCGTGCACAGGAATGGAGCCCTTCTTGCTGGTGGTTAGATGGGAGCGTCATCCAGACTGAACTCACCGTAAGCTGATGTGAGTCTTCCTGCAGGGAGGCAGATGAGGTCATCACAGCAGCCAGAACACAAGGCGCATGGGTTCGATTCCCACCACTGTGGTCTCTGAAAGGATACAGACAGGAGACTGTGATATGATCACGTTTGTTTCTATATTGGTTTGCATACAAAATTTGTGAATATTGTATTTTATATAATTAATTACTATTGATCTATGCCTACTATTACCCCATGTTTTCAGATCTGCATTGGATCTTTCCTTATTCCTTCACACCCTGCTGCCGCCCTCTGTCATTTTGGTGATTTTTCTCACACCTCCCTCCTTTTCCACTTTCAGACTTTTATCCACATCTTACTAGTTACCCTTCAGTTTTTACAATAATGGACTAATATTTGTCCTTATGAGACTGAATTTGCCCAGCATAATGCTTTCTAGACTTTCCCATGTTATATAGTATTTTACCAAATTGTTGCTGCATAGTATTCCATTGTGTGGATATAATTTCTCAGTTCATTTACTGATAGACACTTGGGCCTTTTCCGTTTTCTTGCTATTGTGAATAACACTGCCATGACCATAGGTGTATAAATCTCTGTGTCTCAGTTTTCTCTTCCTTGGGGTATATTGCTAGCATTGGAAGTGTGTGATCACAGGTGATTTCTGTGTTCAGCCTTTTGAGAAAATGCCAAACTGCCTTCCAGAGTGGTGGTACCATTTTATATTCCCACCAGCAGGGCATGAGAGTTGCAATTTTTGCACATCCTCCCTAACATCTATTGCTTGCTAAACTTTGCCACTGCTACTGGGGTGAAATGGTACCTCATTGTAGTTTTGATCTGCATCTCTCTCATTGCCTGTAATTTTAAAATGTCTTTGTGTCTGTTGGTGATCTGAATTTCTTCCTTAGTGAAAAATCTTTTCATATCTTTCACCCATTTTGTGATTGAGTTGTCATTGCCAAATGTTTCTCTGTAATTTTCTTTTTATCCTATTGGGAAAAGGTTTTGATGCACACAGAGATTTAATCTTTAGATGGTCCCATTCATCAGTGTTATCCTCCCCTCACTGTGTGTTTCTGGATGTATTTGTTTAGTCCCATTTTGTCTCTTCTGACCTCCATGGTTTTAGGCTTTACCCCTAGGTCTCTGATCCACCTTGAGTTGACGTGCGTGTTTAGTGTGAGATGTGGCTCCTGTTTCAGCTTTCTGCAGGCAGCAGCTCCGTTTTGCCAGCACCATTTGTTGAAGACGTCATTTCGCTGTAGTTGTCATCAGTTCCCACTCAGGGCGGCTCATTTTCAGAAGTAGATCATGAGGCCCACCTTCCAGGGTGCCTCTGAGTGGACTTGAACTTCTAACCTGTCCATTAATGGGCATGAGCCCATTTACTATTCAGAGGTGCTGCTTCTTACACTATCAGCTGTTTTGTGCAGAGCTGCCCTGTGGTTCAGGCTGGCCTTGGTTTTCCAGGCAGGGAAGTAGTGTGGGATGTTAAGCTCACAGCTCTGGGCTCTGGCTGGAATCTGAGTCCTTGCTCAGCTGCATCACAGACTGTAGATTTCCACCGTCCATGGCAGGGTCTGAGAGGCCACTGTGTCCAGGGGATGCCCAGACACATGGGGATAAGGAAATCCAAAGAGTAGCCTGTGCTTGAAGAGTCAGAGGAGGATGGAGTCGGGGGCCTTGGCAGAGTTCACAGGAAAAGGTAACCACTGGCTCTGGTTAGAAGTGATTCAGGGAGACACCAGAGTGGCAGGTCTCCTCCAGTTAGTTCCCAGGAGTGTTGGCATGCTGTTCCACGGTGATTTAAGAGACTGATTTATTTGGGAACTAGATCACCAGGCCTTTCTTCCAAGTCACTTCTGGATGGATGCATTTGAGCGTCTGACTTTTCAGTCAGCAGCCGAACACGGTAACCATTTGCATGTGAAGCAGTCCTCAAACCCGAACCTCGTTACTGTCAAATTGGTTCCAAATCATAGCTGAGCTGCCACTGTGTCAAGTTTCCAAGGCTGTAAACCTTAAAGGTGTAGACTGCCCATCTTTCTCCCATCGAGCTCCTGGTGGGTTTGAACCACCAGTAATTCATGCACAGGAACTCAAGGTTGGGGGACAGGGGAGCGGAGGGATGAGGATGGGTAGGGGTGGGTAAGCAAATGGGAAGGATCCGGGCAGAAAGACAGGGTAATGATGGCCAAGGTCCTATGGTGACTGATTTTATAAAATCAATGTCTGAGAATGAGTGTGTGAAACACGATGTATACAAACTTTGTAAGCAAACCAATTGGGGTTGGGGCAAGTATGGTCTTTTGGTTATCAGCACAAAATGCTAGGCACTTTACCCCTGAAAGCAGCTGTAGATGAGGAAACAGATCAGATTTCCCTGGCCCTGCTGAGCTCAGGACGGTGCACAGCAGGCAAAGCTGCTACCGACTTGGGTTTACGACAGACAGCACTATGGAAAGGAAGCCAGTGACGCTGCTCGTGTTTCAGGAGGTGGGATATCTTTAAACAGCAACTTGAGGCTCCTTTACTGGAGGTTTGTTCTTTGCTGTATTTTTTCTAACACTAGTAATGCATGATACAAATATCTGAGCAAATTCAAGAAGCTGGATGGTATGAAGAAGAATGTGGAAGTATGGGAGGAAGACCCATTGACAACCCGCACTGTGCAGATGACAGAACCTTGCTTGCGGAAAGTGAAGAAGGTATGAAGCATTTACTGCAGAAGATCAAGGACCACAGCCTTCAATGTGAGTCACATCTCAACCTGAAGAAAACATAAGTCAACAACTCTGGACCACCAGGCAACATCATGATAGATGGAGAAAAGATTGAGGACATCAGTGATTTCATTTTACTTGGACCCACAGTCAACCCCCATGGTAGGAGCAGTCAGGAAATCTAATGCCTTGGAAGCAAAATCTCCTGTCAAGGATATTTTGAAAGTGATCAAGAAAAAGGATATCAGCTTGAAGACTAAAGTGTCTGATCCAAAGCATGCTATTTGTAATTGCTTAGAGGCTAGGAATTTGAAGCTCCGTCTCACATACTTTGGGCACGTAGCCAGTAGGGACTGGTCTTTGGAGAAAGACATCATGCTCAGAAGGGTGGAGGGACAGCACAGGAGTGGAAGACTCCAGATGAGATGGATTAATACAATGACTAGGGCAGTGGGGGCAGGTGTGCTGGAGTCAGTGAGACTGGCTCAGGACAGGGCAGGATTCAGAGCTGCTGTAGAAAGGGTGTCTATGAGTCACAGGTGACTTGACAGCACGTAACAACAACACAACATGCATTTGAAAGTTGGACAGTGAGTACGGAAGACAGACCGATGCCTTTGAATTGTGCTGGTGAAGAGTATTGGATAGCCCTGGACTGCCAAACTAACAAACCATCTTGGAGGGAAAAAAACCGGGATACTCTTTAGAGGCAAGAGTTTTGTTCAGCACACTTTGTCTCCCATACTTCGGGCCTGCTGTCAGGAGGGGCCAGTCTTTGGAAAAAGACACCACGCATGCTAAGAGTGTTAACGAAAGCGAGAACAACCCTCGAGGAGGAGGAGTGACACGGCGACTGTAACAGTGGATTGAAGCGTGGCGGACATCAGGAAGATGGTGCAGAGTCGGACCGGCTCAGATTTGTTGTTCACAGTTGCATTGTAGACAATGCAACTAAGTTTGACTGTAAACAATTTAGGTGCAAACACACCACCAGCATCACACACACTGCCAGTCATCAGAGCTCACATTCGGGTGTGTGCTGATTTTTACATACAACTCCCCCTTCATCTGGGGCTTCGTTTATGCTTATAGTAGAATCCTGTGCTCTTTGTTGTTCTTGCAGGAAGGTGGCTCCCAAGTCTAGCTCTGTGCTGTGGAGTCAGAACCCTCTTATAGCTGACCATCTATTGTTTTTCAGAGGCTGTAGATTACATGAGAGGGAACCGCCCATCTCCCCCAGCTGCTGGTGGATTTGAACTGACGGAGGGGTGCAGCCTCTGACTGTGCAGCACAAAGCGCTATAGACGATGCCACCAGAGCTCCCTTACGAGTATTGTGTTATTTATTATATACTGTCAGGTTGGAGCCGACCCTCCAGTGGATTTTCAGGGGCAGTAAATTATACGGGAGACTGCCCAGCCTTCTCCCGCAGCAGCTGGTGGATGTGAACCCCAGACCTTTGCATTAGCAGGAGCTCTGGTGGCTTAGTGGTAAGGAATTGCACTACAAAGACATGCAGTTAGTGTACCGTCAAATCAGATCTGACTGGTACAGGAGGAGATTGTCCCTCCTTTTCCCGGCAGAGCATCTGGTGGATTCGAACCGTGTGCCTCTGGGATTGTAGTTGCAGCTCCTTGCCACTAGGCCACCAGAGCTCCCAAAGGCATGCAGTTAGAATCCACCAGCTGCCTCACTGCAGAAAGATGTCGTTTACTGCCTCTGAAAACCTACTGGAGGGTCAGTTATGGATGGGTCTAACTCAAAGGCATACAACACCAACAAACCACGAGAGTTCTTCTCTTCTAGTTTAAATGGATTCTTGCATTTAAAGAGTCTTCTCTGGGCATTCCAGGTGTGTCTGCACTTAATTAGAAGCCAGGAGGTACTGAATGATGTCAGGCATGTCCCCCTGTTTGTGTGTGCTTTCCAGTGTTTGCTGCTTTAATAAATAACACAGATGGGCGGTTTTAGAGACCAGCAATATCTTTACTCACAATTCAGAATGCTGCACGTCTGAATTTAGATGTAACATTAGGCAGAAATCCTGTTTCAGCTTCTGACCAGAAGAACCTTGATACAGGTAAGCCCTCAGCTGATATTAGAAGGTTACCTGGAACCAAGCATACCTTACTCCTCAAAGCAACAGCTTTGATTTTTTCACACTTGCTCAAAGAGGTCTTTTGCAGCACATCTGTCCAGTGCAGTACCTCGTTTGGCTTCTTGACAGCTGCTTCCAAGGGCAGTGACTGTGGGTCCACGTTAGATGAAATCCTTGACACCTCCAGCCTTTCCTCTGTCTCAGCACGATGCATTGGTCCAGCTCTTCAGGAAGTGCTTCACGTCTTTGCTTTTAGCAAGCAAGTTTGTGGTCACTTAGGGATTACAGGTTATCTTTTCTTCCAGTCTTAATTTTGTGCTTCTCACTGTCCAGTTTCTTGGATTATGTGCTCAGCATACAGACTTAAGTGTAGTGAAAGAATGCAACCCTGACACACCTTTCCGGATTTGAAATCATGCTTGAGCATTGGCTCTTGGTCCATATGTGTTGATGATGTTGTATACCATCTAGTCGGAACTGACTCACAGCTGACCGTCCAGCAGGTTTTCAGAGGCTGTAAATTGCCCACGAGGAGATCGCTGCTTTTTCACCTGCAAAGCAGCTGATGGATTTGAACCAAATGCCTTAGGTTGGAAGCACACCTCCTTAGCGGAGTTGATTTGGAAACTCTCCCAACTTTCCAAAAGCTGTAAATATTTACAGGGAGAGACCTCCCAACTTTCTCCTGCAGATTCTAACCAATGACAGACATTTCAGTTAGCAGCCCAGCACATAATGCCACCAGAAATCCTTCAGGAAAGGCAGTTGTTTTTGAATTCCTGTTCTGTGCACTGCAGTATAGAGGTAACTCAGTGTTGCTGTGAAGCTGAACACTGTGACACACTGATGTGTCATATGCAATAATGGTTACCCATGGTGGACAGTGTTTGGTGAAGCTCCCTGATTAAAACAAGCTTGGAAGCAGGAGTGGCATCCACTTCCGAAATGACTTGCCTCTGGAAACTCTATGAACAATGACCAGGCGTTTCGTTCACAGGGTCGCTGTGCGTCATCTACGACCCAGCAGCACCTAACAAGAACAACATTCTTTGCACTGATACCCATAACTGTTATGACCCACACAGTTGAGTGTTTTTGCGTCGTGAACGAAACAGACATCCAACTTTCTGGTAGTCTCTGCTTTCAGCGAGTATCCAGCTGACGTCAGCATTTCTTCTTCTCCCTCATTTCTTATCATTTTCTAAATCTGGCTAGAATTTCTGACAGTCACATGGATGTACTGCTGTAACATATTTTGAGTTATCTTCAGAAAATTTGACTTGTGTGATATTAATTGTATCGCCCAATAATTTCCAATTCCAAAGAAAGGTGATCCAACAGAATTTCCGTCTCTGTCAGCTGTAAGGTCGGTAGGTATCTTCCAGCTTTCTTGGCATTGACAGGAGCATGTCCAGCATTGCATCTGCTTGTTTAGACAAGATCCTTCAGTATCATCAGTTGTTGATTGTAAGCTACCTCCTGAAATCGTTAAATGTCAGCCAATTCTTCTTAGTACAGTGTGTGTGTATCCTTCCTGATTTTGATAATTCTGTATCATTCACTATTTTGCCCAGAGAATCCTTCCGGATTGCAACTCAGGGCTTGAATTCTCCCAGCTTGAAATACTGAGTGTGCCCGTCCCTTCTGATTTTCTGATCCAAGTATTTGGACATTTTCTTATACTACTTTGTCTTCTCTAGATGCCTTTCAAAAGCTTCTGTTCAGCTCTTTTTACCTCATTTCCTTAGTTTGCTTTAGCTTGTCTCCATCAAGGGCAAATTTCAAACAATCATGTCAGTATTTTCTCTCTTTCCTGTCTTTTTAATAACCTTTTGCATCCATCACCTATGTTTTTCATATCATCCCACCATTTGTCTAGTCTTTGTTCATTAGTATTTAATGCATCAAATATATTCTTGAGACGGTGTCTAAATTCAAACGGGATCACTCAAGGTTGTGTTTTAGCTCTTGAGGACCAGCTTTCATTTTCTTCAGGTTAACCTTCCATGTGAGCAGTTGATGGTCTAGTCTGTGTTTAACTCCTAGTCTTGTTTTGGCTGGTGACCTTGAGCCTCTCCATATTGCTTTCCACAATGTTAGTTTGCCTGATTTCTGTATATCCCTTCTGATGTGCCATTCATGTGGTTGAAAACAGGTATTTCCAATGACTAGGTCATTGGTCTTGCAAAATTCTATCACATGCTCTTTAGTGTTGACACATTTTTATCATCAAGACATTTTCCAACTGTTGAGTTTTCCGCTTTGTTTCCAACTTTCTTATTCCAACTGCTGCAATTATAGGTGCTTGTTGATGGATGGTAGCTATCTTGTTACATCTGCGCGTTTCAGATTACTTTGAATGTTGTCCTTCTGTTCTTTCTCAAGTGTTAATATTTATTTCTTTGCTTGCATTGTCAGTGTATTTATACTAAATAACTATGGCTTTTCCCAATGAGACAAAGCTTAAGATGCCTTGAAGGGAATTCATTTTCTTATTACTGACTTATTTTTACTAGACAGTTAATATCTCCACCTTTGGAGGGGGGAAGTATAGATTGTTCCCCTTGTGTTCTCAGCTTGACCTTCAAAGAAGTCAGATGGCACTCCTACTGTCTGGATTCAACCCAGTTCTACCCGATTCCAAAGCCATGTCCTGGGACAGCACACACAGTCCTCATCCTCTGAGTATGCTGAAGGGTCTATGATATCAGAAAGGAGAAGGTCCAAGACGGATGGCTTTGGCAGTTAGACACCATTTAGAATTAGTGTCCTGGTGGCAAGAAGTTGTGCTGCAACCCCAAAGGCAGGCAGTTCAATACCAGCAGCAGCTCTGCAGGAGAAGGGCAGTCTCCTCCTATGCGATTAACGGCCTCTGAAAGCCCACCGGAGTTTCAGCTGTGGGTCAGTTCTGACTCTATGGTACACAACAACGACAACATGCATCTACCAAGATTCTAGGCAGGGAATACTGGGAATCGAGTAATGAGACATCTAGAGAGAAATCCATATGAAGAAAACAAACTAATGTGATGGAACAGGGCTGGAGGTGACTTCTGATCTATGACCTGAAGTACAAGAAGGGTTCAGATGACAGTAGATCTGAAGGAAGTGAGGTTGAAGCCATAACGGGGTTCCACCAATGAACATTTTGAGATCATACTAGCTTTGTTGTAGAGGAACAGAGTGGAAGCATTATGAGGGAGCACTTGGGACTTGGGCTCAAGTGTTCAGGTAAGAGATTGTTGTGACTGGTCCTATAATGGCCACAGTGGCTATGGGGAGAGAGTAGTTTGTCTGGGTGTGTGTCTGGAGGTAGAACTGAAAGGGTGCATTAACGGGTTAGAGATCTGATATGAAGGAAGGAGAAATTAGAGTGCTACCACGGTTTAGTAGCTCTGGTACCTCAATGGTAAGAAGCTGTGCAGCCAACCTAAAGGCATGTGTTTCGAATCCACCAACTGCTCTGAGGGAGAAAAATGAGAAATCCCCCTGGCAATTAACTGCCTCTGAAAAACCACCAGAGGGTCAGCCTGGTGGGTGCTGACCAAGCCCACGAGGTCTGACCTCATGAGCCCATCTCTGTCTGCACATACTCTCCTCTTCTGGCCAAACCTGACCATGGATTGGTTCCAACTTGACAATGTGATGTAACCACCATAGTTTGGGGCCTGAACAATGAGATAAACAGTCGTACCATTTTCCACAGTGGAGATTAGAAGAGGAACAGACATTTGTTTGAAGGAGAATGTCAGAATTTCCATTTTGGCCACGCCTACAAATCTCCCAGGGGAACCACGGAACAGACTAAGCAGTTGGGGCACGCATGTAAATTTGAGGATTTTTTTTTTAATTTTTTAAAATTTTATTATTTTTGTGTGAGTGTACCGTCAAATCAGATCTGACTGGTACAGGAGGAGATTGTCCCTCCTTCCCCGGCAGAGCATCTGGTGGATTCGAACCGTGCGCCTCTGGGATTGTAGTTGCAGCTCCTTACCACTAGGCCACCAGAGCTCCCCTAAATTTGAGGATCTTGAGCATTTCGCTGTTTTACCATTGAGCTAGATGACATTACCTCCTTGGGACCCTCTCGTACAACGTCACTGAGTTGGCATCAACTCCACAGTCAGGTATTTTCAGCTTGGATGACAATGTTACATGCCGTCGAGTCACTTGCGACTCATAGCGACCCTATGTACAAGAGCCCTGAACTCTCCTCTATTGTGTGCCAACTTCGCTATCTCCAACACACTCACTCCCACCACTCCAATCCCAGAATCGATCCATCTCATCGAGGGTCTTCCTCTCCCAAAGGGACCAGTCCCTCCTTGCAACACGCCCAAAGTATGTCAGACAAAGCTTCAGAATCCTTGACTCCAAGGAGCATTCCTGACAAAAACCTACATCAGGGTGCTATCAAAGCAGACTCCAGAGAGCATGAGAAGGTAATGCCGCATTGACTTTGAGTTCATACATGTTCTGAGAACACTGCCATGCAGTACCGTGATGCATGTACCCCCCACAATGGCAGTCCAGCTCCAGAAAATCAACCTTCGACAAACCTGTGTACCCCGGTTCTACAGCCACGCATCGGGGACCAGTGTCAGCTAAGACTCGAGACCCCTACGATGGATCAGTCAGGCTGCCCCGGCTCTGCAAACCCAAGAGAGAGATCTCAGGCCCGAGAACTCAGACAGCCCCCAGAGAGTGTCCTCCGAGCCCTGCTCCCCAGCTCGACAGGCAGAGGGGCCGGAGGGGGAAGAGGAGAATGGGTCCTTGGACATTACTGTTGTTGGGAGACTGGAAAAGGCGTGACCAGCCACGTGGTGCCTCTCTCAGCTCTTGTCTCAGGGCCTCAAAGGAGCTGAGTCTGTTTCTGGTTCTAACCGACCCAATGCCAGGTGCTGATTAAGATGGGAATGGCGGTAGGAATGATATCGCCCCAAATCACTCATCAGCAAGCTGGAGCCGGGGAGAGCTGGCTGGCTTCCTCCAAGGTCCTGTCATGTCCAGCTGCAGAAGCCCAGGGTTGCTGACGCAGAATATGAAGGAAAGCCCCTTAGCAAGCATGGCCCTTGGTGCATGGCCAGCCAGACCCCCTGTCTTGCCGGCAAGATTCAGACAGACACAGAAGCAACAGTAACACAGAGCCCCGTGGCATCATCGCCCCTTTCTTCCAGAGCCTGGAGCCTTCTGCCTCCTCATTACAGACTGTCAGAGCCCAGCCTGCGGCCTGTCCTGGGAACGGGCTGAGGAATGGCACTGTCGTTCCTTCCATCCCACCAGTGCTAACAAGGCTGTGAGACAGGAAGATTCATCCTCGGGCGCAGACACACGATGACTCAAAGTGCATGGTTAAAAACTGATGGCTGGTACTGCAACTGTGGGGCCTCCGGACGCTGCCTACATGAGCAGCAGGTTTGAGGACTCAGGTGAACAGCACTGCTCACATCCCTCCTGCAGGGGCGGGTCCAGGCAGGCAAGTCTCCTTCCCATTATGTACAGGCTCTGCTGCCTCCTTCATCTGTCCCTGAATCCCCATCTGCCTCTTCCCGGTAGGTTCTGTTTCACAATCTAGTCCACCCCTGCCTTCCAGCACCAGTACTGTTAGCTGGCCTAGATATAGTGGACGCACAGTGACTCCATGCACCAGGGACCGAGACGCCACCAGGTCCTGTCCCGTCATTAATTGTGCAGCATGAACTTTTCACTGGCTTACTTTCAAAAAGCAGCCTTTCTTCCTAGTCTCCTTCAGTCTGGAAGTTCTACCACAACTATGAGATATCATCTCACCCCAGTAAGAATAGCAAAACTTAACAGAGCATCAAACAAACATCAAATGCTGGTGAGGTTGTGGAGAAACTGGAACCCTTTTT
>NW_006399895.1:1383934-1409519 GCF_000299155.1 Elephantulus edwardii
AATGGATAGAGAAGCTGTGGTATACTCACACAATGGAATACTACGCTGCATTGAAAAACAAGGAACTTATGAAATATGCAAAATGGATCACCCTGAAGGACATTATGCTGAGTGAAATATCTCAGTCACAAAAGGCCACAGTTATAAACAGAACTGACATCGGGGTTAAGGGAAGACAGTAAAGGAGGAGAGGAATGATGTGTACTGCATTGAAACAGATGAGGGAGAAAACTGTTCAAAAGGGATATATGATTGGGTATTCTTGTCATTACAGAAGTCCAGAATGAAGGCTTATATAGTGGAGTGGACTTAGGGGAGGGACTGCATAACAAAGAGTTTTCCTTTTCAAGGAGAAGAGTGAATTGGGGTGGGAAGAGGGTGGGTAGGGAGAAAAGTGCAACAAACAATGAATGACTGGAAATGCTAAGTCTCTAAACTTTCATTAAAATAAAAAAGCCAACCTACTCACAGCATAGACTTGAAGCACTTACTGAAGACAGCAGCTTTCTATAATGAATTATATGAACTTCATCAAGAAAAGGAAAATCCTTACCAGAGATGGAGAAAAAGAAATTGAAGTTGTTACCAATTTTATTTTATTTGGATCTGCAGTCAACATCTATGGTAGTTATTGTCAGGTGCCATCAAGTCCAGTATGACTCATAGAGACCCTGTGAACGACAGATACGAACCCTGTTCTACCCTCGTCATCTCTGACACTCTCGACCCCATTGCTGACGTCATCATGTCAGTCCATCTTGTTGGGGGTCTCCCTCTCCTTCGCGGACCCTCCATCTTTCCAAGCATGATGTCTCTTTCCAAGGAAAAGCCTCACCTAGCAACATGTCCAAAGTTTGAAAGGATGAAGCTTCACCATCGTTGCCTCCAAACAGCACCCTGGCTACACCTTTTCCAAGACCTCTCTCTTTGTTCTTTTGGCAGTCCATGGGATGTTCAGTACTCTTCTCCAGCATAAAGGCATCAATTCTTCTGCCATCCTTATTTGTTTTCCAGCTCTCTGATGTAGACCAGGTGATTGAGAAGACCATGGCACTTACATCATTGCTCTTCAGCATTTTGAAGACTTGCCAACAGTAAGAGTGGCCCAATGCAATACATCTCCTGACTTTTTGACCGCTGTTAATTGTTGATCCAGGCAAGATAAAAGTATTGAAAGCTTCAATCCTTTCTTCATCATAATGCTGACTGTTTATTCTGTGGTGAGGACTTTTGTTTTCTTATGTTGAGACACAATCCATACTGAAGGCTGCAGTCCTTGACCCTCTGCAGCAAGTGTTTAATATTCTCCTCACTTTCAACAAGTAAAGTTGTATCATCTGTGTGATGCAGGCTGTTGATGAGCCCTCCTCCAATCCTGATGCCACAATTTTCTTTTAGAGTCCAGCTTCATGAATCATTTGCCCAGCATACAGACTGGATAGGTATGGCTTCTTGATTTAAACCATAGTGTTCCCTTGCTCCATTCGAACAACAGCTTCTTGGTCTAGGTATAGTTTCATATTAGCACAAGTAAGTGTTCTGGGATTTCCATTCTTCTCAGTGTCAGCCATACTTTGTTATGAGTCACACAGTCAAATACCTTTGCGTGGTCAGTAAAACACAAATAGACATTCTTCTGGTATCCTTTGCTTTCAGCCAGGATCCATCTGACATCAGTAGCGGTCATAAGACAATCAAAAGACATGTTGTATTGGACAAATACGCTCTCAGGTGCCTCTCCAAAAAGCTAACAAGGATATCAAATTAAGGCCAACATATGCCTGGCACAAGCAGTGCTGTGTTCACTTGCTTCCTACGCATCTAGAAGATGGATCATGAAGAAGGAAGACCAAGGGACAGCCAATGTCCTTGAACTGTGATGTTGGCAAAGAGTATTGAACGTCTCATGGGCTGTCAAAAGAAACAAATATGTCTTGGTGGGAGTGCAACCTCGGTGCTCCTTAGAGGTGAGACTCAACCTCACAGACTTTGGGCAAGATGTCAGGAGAAAGACCCTTGGAAAAAGATGTCATATTAGGTAAAGTAGACGGTCAGTGGAAGAGGAGAAGACCTTCAGCAAGATAGACTGACACAGTGACCACCACCCTGGCCTTGAACATGGCTGAGATGAGAAGCGTGGTGCAGCATAGGGCAGGAAGAACCTGGACAGCACCTAACAACTACAGTTATCCCTGAACTGAGCCCAGGTCGATAGCATTATGGCAACCACACGTGTTCAGAGCAGACCAGCTCCTTGGGATTTTCTTGGCTGCAGTCTCTATCGAGACGGATCAGCTCCATCATCTTCTGTAGCATCAACCGCCAGGGCAGGAGTCCAGCTTAGACGGCACCTGGGACCTTGACGTTGATCTTACGGTTGTTGAGTTGGTTCTAACTCATAGCTGACGTGTTGCTGTGTGTCATCGAGTCGCCTGCAACTCAGTGACTCTGTGTACAACAGCTCTGAAGCCTGAGCCAGTCTCACTGACTGACACACCTCTAAACCACATTACCCCAGTTACGGTGTCAATCCATCTCATCTGGGCTCTGCTGCTCCTGTGCTGTCCCTCCACCCTTCTGGGCATGATGTCCTTCTCCAAGGACCAAATTCCTCGTGGCCATGTGCCCAAAGTATGTAAGACGGAGTTTAAAATATCTTTGCCTCCAAGTAAAAGTACGGGTTGACCCTCTCCAAGACAGACTGTTCTCTTGATGGTTCTTACTCTCCAGCACCTCAACTTGAAGGCACCAATTCTTCTTCTGTCGTCCTTAGTCACTGTCCAGCCCTCTGAGTGCTTATGTTTTCTCCCATGAATGTTGGACTTGATGCCACAGAAGCACAGGCCCTTGAGTTAGCAGCACACCTCTCTATGGACTGTGCCACCTGATAATACAGTGGTGGTGGTTATTGTTGTGTATCGTGAACTAGAACCAACCCAGGGCTGACCCTTCAGCAGCTTTTCAGAGGCAGTAAATCAGGTAGGAGGAAGCTGCCCGTCTTTCTCCCACGGAGCAGCAGGTGTATTCGAACCATGTACTTTTGGGCCGGCAGTGCAGCTCCTTACCACAAAACTGCCTCCATCAGATTGGTTTTGACCCAAAAAAAGTCTGTGTTATGGACTCCAGGCCTTTCACCCCGCCATCTTTCTCCCCACCACTTGGGGTGAAGGAGCTGGGCCGGCTCTGCCAGCCTCAAACCCACACTGTGTCACTGCCCTTCCCCACCCCCACCCCACATTTCTTTCATTCGAGACACTTCTCAGCCAAGCAGGTCAGCTCCTCCTCACCCAGGAAGCCCTCCACTGTCATGATGCATCCATGTGGTGAAAACATGACTCTTAAAACTCTTGCCGGTCTCCGGAAAGATCTCACTTTTTTAGTAGTCACCCCAGGCCAGGCATCACCCTCAGATTTAATCCAGGGAGATTCTAAAAACCCTGCCTGTATTCGATCCCAGAAACTCAGACAGACACAGGGTGAGTCATGGCCAGCCAATTGGTGGCTTTTACCTCAATTTCACACACAGATCTTTACAACGGTTCTGGGGGGGGGGGGGTCCGTGTGGTCCTTGTCCCATGTGACAGCCTCTGCCCCCACGCTGGGCCACCGTCCAACACGACATCCCCAAACCACCCACCAGTGAGCCAACCTTGACCTGACCTCTGTGTGTCAGAGCAGAACCACTTCCCTCAGGGTTCACAGTGGCTAACTTTCTAGAACATTTCCAGGCCTTCTGAGGTGCCTCAAGGAGGACTCAAACCTTCAGCCTCTTGGTCAGGAGTGAGGACATTAGCCATTTGTGCCCACAGCACTCCTGCCCTGCACAGCAGTTCTGTTTATCAGCAAACACAAGGAAGGCGACCAGCGTCCTGGGCTAGGCCTCTCCCAGGCCCTCCCAAGAGCTGGTCACCTCTGAATCCCTTGACAGATTACTCGTTACAGAGGGTAGCAGCTGCAGGTTTGAGGGTATCTGAACAAACCCTGAACCACGTGAAAAGGGAGATGTTGAGGGCCTTAGTTTTCAAAGGAGCATTCACACCCCAGCCTGCCTGGCCACGTCCGCCCCTTGACGTACACACAGAGCTCTCCCAGCCCGTGCAGGAAGCAGGGGCTGCGGAACACTGGCCTGTGACAGGAAAAGGGGACTAATGTGCTAAGGGTCAGCTGCTGGAGGCGTGTGTGTGGTCCAAGGCTTTGCTCATTCAGAAATCATTCATGGCCCTGCCCTGCTCAAGGTCAATGCTTTCCCTCTACACACAGATAAGACAGTCAGTAAAAGAGCATTTTCATTTCCTTGTTAAAGTTGCATCCTGAACTTGAACGAGGGCAAGGAATCTCCCAGGCAGACCATCGTGATGGGAGTCACTGGACTTGCATGGAGGGATTGGGTTCGTTTAAGGCTCCCTGGTCTGGAAAAGTGACTGTTTTCTTTTCCTCCCAAAACCACGCCCTCCACTGCCTCCATCCACAATGTCTAGGCAGCTGCCTCGGTTTCCAGGCCAGCACCTCCGCCTCTGGGACTGACCCTGTGTAGGTTTGGACATGCCCCCTTGAAATCATAATGTCCTGCTTAGCGTGCTTACCTGTTGTCAGGACGGGGCAGAGGTATCATGCTGGGGAAGCAGAGATTTGGCAAAAGAGAGGAAAGTCCTCACCAAGCTGGACTGAGAGTGGCTACAACAGTGACCTTGACGTTGGCCCAGTGCATGACAGAGCAGGTTTTCAGTCTGCTATTCGTAAAGTCAACTGTTTTAGTCAACCACACCTAACAACATGTTCTTTTAAAATGGAATTTAGTGACATTCACCAAACATTACCACCACTACCCACTTCTGAAAGCTTTCAAACCAACCTATAAACTAACGGTCTCCCACTGTCACCACTCGGCTGTCTGTATTGGCCTCTACTAGATATTTCATGGTGAGCTCTGGTAGCCCAATAGTAAGGAGTTGCACTGCCAGCCAAAAGTCAGGTGGTTCAAATCCACCAGCTGCTCTGCAGGAGAAAGAGAAGCATCTCCTCCTATGTGATTTACCGCCTCTGAAAACCCACTGGAGGGTCAGCTGTGGGCTGTGCTGATTCGATGGTACATAACAGTGACAACGATACTCCACACCCGTGGGATCCACATTTGTCCTTGTGTGTGTGATTTCACATGACGTAACATGCTCACGGTTCTGTCAGGCGGCCGCATTGTGAGGATGTCTGTTCTGTGACCTTGCACTTCAGGCTCACCGGAGGTGCTGAGAAAGGCTGTGCAGATGGGATTAAGTCAGAGATCTTGCAATGTGGGATGATCCTGGATTATCAGGGACCCGATGTAATCACAAGAGTCCTTAGAAGAAGTTGAGCGGGTTAGAGGCTGCGGGAGAAGGGAGCTGCTATTTTCCTGACAGTGTGCCTAGAACAGAGGGTGTGAGCCAAGGCATGGAAGCTTCCAGAAAAGGCCTCGACTTCAGACCGCGAAGCCCATTTTGAACTCTGCCCTCCAGATTTGTAAAATAATAAATGTTGTTTGAAGCCACTAAATTGGTGGTGATTTGTTAAGACCAGAAGCAGGGCCAGGTCCGCCCTCCGTGTTGACAGCCGTATGCTCTGTGCGTGCCCAGACGCAGCCCCTTCCAATCTTCTCTGAGTGGGGTCACTTCCAGTGCCGCAGAGTCATGGGCCACCCCGCAGCACGCATGTACACACACAGAGCCCTCACCCCACCCCCGGGAGCCAAGGCCTCCTGTCCCGGCCGTCCACCACGCTGTTCCCTCAGCATCAGCCTGTCAGCTTCTCAGGGACTCCCTGGCCGCACGCGTCACCTCGGTCACAGAACAAACGCTGGGCCTGGAGCTGGGCAGGTTTCTTTCCATCCCCTGTCGGGGGTGGGGGGGGTGAACCCAGGACCTTCCTTGGTGTTGGGATAGCCACGGCATGAACAACAGATGGTGAGCGGACGGAAGAGCATGTCTGCTGGGGTCTCTCTGCATGCTGCAGGTGTTCTGGTGTAACCTGTGTTCTGAGCATGTTCTAGAAAGCTCCTCAGCGGCCACACACTGCCCTTTCACGTAACAGTTCCCAAACAGTATTAGTAAACCCCTGCTCCTGGTTGGTCCCAACCTTGGCCAGTTTTATACTGTAGACTCCTCAGGAGAAACCCCCGCTCTGACTTATGCTCGTGAACCCCGCAATCTCACAGCATCACCTCTCCTTTGACTGAAGGGTGGGGTGGCTGCAAGGTGACTAAAAGATGAACGAAAGCCAACGCTAGAATGTTCTACCCCTAAAATAGGACCCACAGCCTGTAGTCCCAGGAGCAAGGCCAAACACAGCTGTGGGTGGGCAGGCCCTAATAGTGCTTTGACAAGATGGAAATTGCTCTGACTTATGCTCGTGAACCCCGCAATCTCACAGCATCACCTCTCCTTTGACTGAAGGGTGGGGTGGCTGCAAGGTGACTAAAAGATGAACGAAAGCCAACGCTAGAATGTTCTACCCCTAAAATAGGACCCGCAGCCTGTAGTCCCAGGAGCAAGGCCAGACACAGCTGTGGGTGGGCAGGCCCTAATAGTGCTTTGACAAGATGGAAATTACTATAGAAGTGAAGACCTCCCATTTGCCCAAAGCTGAGAGGCAGACCGCTGTCCCCTACACCTGTGACCACTCATGGTCTCCCGTCTGGCGCCCCCTGTGGTCACTTGAATCTAGAGCCCTGACTTAATCAGATGTGTTTGTCTTACAGTGACATCACCCCTCCCGGAGAGCCGCTGAACAAGAACAGTCGCCCCAAAACAGCACCCCGCTTTCCCAAGCTGTCCCGCAGCCACCCCAGGGAGACACGCAACGTGGAGCCCCAAAGCGGCGACCTCTGACCTCAACAGACCAATGCGGGCCCCACGCACCGCTCCGGCTGCCCCTGACCACCACATCCACCTGGTGAACCCCGAGACCACACCCTCCCCACTGGACACCTGATTAAACTGGTCAGTCTTTAAGCTGCCCACGATCCCTGTCTCAGAGCAAGGTGGCCCTTTGCTCCACAGACTCCGCCTGGCATCGAGGGACACCCACCCGTCCCAACCAGGGTGGCAGGGGCAGCTGGGTGGGGTGGCCGCTGCTGGCTGCTCCACTCCAGCGTCAGAAGCTCCTCAGAATCCTCCTCGACTCGTTCCCTCACAGGAATCAGAACGACTGTTACTCTCCCCCCTTTTAAACATAACTGCCTGCTACAACCGGGGACACAGGGGGTCTTGTTCTGGCCCCACGTCTGCCACCATCATTCCCAGAAGGATGCCCTGCGGCCTTCTTGCCCAACAGCCATCATCTGTGGTGCCCGCTCTGGCTCTTGGTGGCCCCCCACCCCAGCATGGGCTTCAGTACGGCCACGAAGTCACCTACACCTTGTGAGGGGTCCAGGCATCCAGGCTGGTGGCCTTGAGTTGGAGCCCAGATTCATCTGAAAGTCAGTGGATCGACCTCGGGGCTGTAGAGAGACTGCTCAGGGACCTGCTGTGGACGGTTCCAGCAGCCTCAGGCCTCTGACCCAGCTCTAGCACTCCTGGCCCCACACAGCGCTCTCTGGACGAGACTCGCCCCTCGGACAGGCCACCACTCTCACTATAGACACATTCTCCAGGCCCCAACAGCCTACTCGCCTGTGCTCCCGGGGACCAGAGTCCTACCTGTCCCCAGACACCTCTCCCTCTGTCTCCAGAGCAGGGTCTCAGGGGCCAGGACAGGTCGTGTGACATCAGAATGATGGAGCCATGTCCCACCCGAAGCCACCCTCCTCAGCTACTGACTAGTTGAGACATTTGCATTGAAGAAGCTGAGTAAGAAAAGAGGTTAGGAAACAGCCACACAGAGCTGGCTGGCTGGGGACTCTGGACCTGAGGAGGTTTGACTAGTGAAGTCATAGTGCCCAACAGTCAATGACAGGCTGACCAGGTGCCGTTCATGCACGTGACCGTCAGTCAAGCAGACAGGCTAAGCTGGTGACCATGTACTGGAGGAGATCTCTGGGAAGGTGTTCACTAGAAGACGGCTTCTCAGGGGAAACCAAGGCAGTGACGCCCCAGCCAGCAGAGACTTCGCCAGGTGGGCACTGCCAGGTGAGGCAGAGGCGGCCTGCTGCTCCACATTGATGGCCGCAGGATGCTGGGCCGTGGAGACCTCACCTGAAAGCTGCCCCCTGAGGAACAGGCCACGCTCAGCTGCTCTGAGAAACGGAAAACCACCTCTCCACCTCCGACAGCACGTGGCTGGAGCTGATCCTCCTCTCCCCAAACGTTCTTAGGGCCACTGGGTGCTGTACAGACACCCTGCAGCACCCCATTCTGTGACGGTGCAGCATCCCTGGAGTTAGCCCTGCGGTGGTCGGCCCAGCCCCTCTGATTTGGGCTGTGACGCGCACACCCCCACCGTTCCTCAAGGACTTGCTCCTGGCACATACCCTCACAGCCCACGATGGCTCTGCCCCGTGTTCATACCCACCTGCTCTCCTGGGCTAACACACCCTGCAGGCCCCAGATGCATAAGGAAGGTCTAGTTCCTAAAACGGCCAACCTCCCCCCCCTCCCCAGGCCTGGCCAAGTGAGCTGGGAGCATGTGGTCACATTCCTTGAACCTGCGTCCCCTCAAAGATTGCTCTCCCCTTCCCTCTGAACCCCCGTGACCCTTCTGGAGAAAAGGCTTCCCGGCACAAAGGACCAAGTACTTCTCTCTCCTCGAGCCAAGAAGATTGTCTGTGGCTAATAAGGTTGGCATATACCTGGGCCCTCCTCTTGTGTCCCCCTCACCTCTCTCCAAGGAGTGACCATTACAATATCCTCCCCACCACAGGGACAGTCTGCTCTAGCAAGGACCAGACCTTGGACATCGCCAGGTCCAGCCCCTGGCATCACCTCACATGCTTCTCTGACTTTCCTTCAGATGAAACAAAACTCAGGTAAAGTAGGACAGGCCTCTCGCTGATGTTAAAGCGCAAGAGGGAGCAGAGGGAGGGGCTTCGCATCTGGCTCCTCCCACAGTGGAAGGACGTTCCCCCAGCACAGATGTCCCCTTTCCTTTAGGAGACAGCTAATGAGACTCCCCTTCCCAAGAGCTAAGACTTCTCATTATTAGCACAGCCTCACACCCAGGCCCTTAGGGGGTCTGAGTACAACGGGCCAGAGACCAGGGCGTGAGAGGACCAGGCTCTGCTCCAGCCCCAGGCTAAGATGAGCTGCTCAGTAACCACGGAGATGAGATGTTTCCCCGGGATGTAGGGGACACCCTCACAGCCCAGGGGTCAGGGGACTCGACTCAGCACTGATAAGCCGTAGCTGATGCAGGAGGACCACCCTCCAGAGTTGAAACAGGAATAAAGACCCCCCCAGCTTGCCTACTGTGGACACCAAATGCCACACTGCCTTCTTCAGAACACATCTATCTTCCACCAGAGCCAGGCCGTCCTGGGCAAGTTGGCCACCTCTCTCTCTCCACTTGGGGCGAGGACCCAGCCCCAGGATCCCAGACCTCGGCCTCTCACGTCCCATCCATTCAAAGTCCTCTTGGGACTGCAACTCCATCTTCCCAGCCAGGACTCCTCAGCAGTCGTCTCCATCCCCTCACCACAGCCACCTCCCTCTGGGCCTCAGTCTGGCCTCTCTGTCCACGCCCAGACGTTCAGTGTCCACCCTGGAAGCATCTTGGCACAAGAGAACAGGCTGAGGTTTCACCCGGAGCTGAGGCTGGAATCCCTCAGGCCGCCTGAGAAAGACCTGTGGGTACCCGCCCCCTGAGGGGCCCAGAGGCCTGTCCTGCTTCCACTTTGCTGGAGTCCCTCCCAACCAAAGGCAGACGGGTTGCTGCAGGAGGCGGCGGCCACGTCTAACAAGGTCTCTCGTCACCAATGCTTTTCACAATATTGTGCATTATTTCATTAAAGCCAACATTAAATATTTGCTTTGCAGAGCGGCTTCTGTGCTAATTTTGCACAATTATAGCACTGTATATTTTATGTAACATTTCCGTGCCAAAAAGTTCATTCGCTGTTTCTGTAACACCCGCTCTTGAAGATGTTTTCTAAAATCAAGCTTGAAGGGCTGGATCGATAGGAAGCGGGCATGGTGCTGGGTGGGCACCTGGTCACTCCAGCCCACCAGCCACCCTGGGAGTCCTCAGCACCAGCCATTGCCACCTCAGGGGCCTGGCTAGGTACTTCCCAATCTCACAGACCCTCCTTTCGTCCCTGCATCCAAACAGCTGCAATGCTAATGAACTTCTCAAAGTTCCCACTTGTTTCTACTGAGGAGGAAAAACCATCCCAGACCTCAGGCATCACCATTAGACATCACGAGCCCACCGCCCCAATCTGACAGCCGAGACCCCAGAGCCACTAGGAGAGGCCAGCGGAGGGCGTGGGGGTCACTATTAGGAGAGAGCACAGTGTCCTTGTAAACTCTGGGATCAGGAGAAAGGGTGCACACACCCTCAGAGATGCCAACCATCAACCCAGGAGCCCCAAGGACGGGGGACAGAGCTATTAGGAATTTTAGGATCAAAAAATGTTCTTAGGAGACTGTCCGCCTTGGAACCTCCATATCTCGGTCCCTGAACAACCAACTAGCAGAAAAACTAACAGAACATTCAACCTCCCTGGGGCCAGGAGTCCTTCCGTGCAGGGGCCCTGGGCTCTGGGACTCACTCACAGGCTCACCCCCATCTAGCCAGAGGGATTCTGAAGGCTGCCTGTGGGGGTCGTGAGGTGGGGTATCCAGGGACTCAGGACTCTGTGTGTAAATAAGGCCTAGAAGTATGCAAATTGGCCCCAGAATGCATAGTATTATCTTAACTGCCCTCCTCTGTTAAGGTTTACACAATAGACTTTTTAAACAAATATGTTTAATTTTTCTAAAATCTCTTGTATTCAGATTTTCTTTTGGAATAAGCTGTGGTAATTTTGTTACAATCTGGTTGAAATACACCTCTTTACAAAGACAAAATAAAAATAGTGACATTTTATAAATTAGTCGATCAGCAGCCTCTGGTCTCTGTTTCTGTGTCCAGGTCTTTTTCTCTAACTGAAGGTTGAGGTGAACTTGTAAAAGATGTGCTAGGAAAGGCTGAATTCACCCTTTCACCCTTCACATGAGGTCTGGACACCAGACCTTGAGTGGACTGGCGATACCGCGGGGAGTAAAGGCCTGGAGACCATGAATCAAGGCCAGTAAAGGGCGGTGAGGGGTTTCTATTCTAACAGGGGACCTAGCATCAATTCGATGGCAACTAATACTAACGCCAAATTTATTTACATTGAAACGTAGCTAACTCCCATTTTGAATTCATTCTATCATTGGATGGTGGTGGTTATGTACTGTCAAGGTTGAACCGACCCATAGCTGATACTCCAGCAGGTTTGTAGAGGCAGAATATTACGCGTGAGAAGATTTTCCATCTTTCTTCTATAAAGCAGCTGACGGATTCAAATCGCCTGCCTTTGGATTGGCAGCCCAACTCCTTACCACTAAGCCACCAGCGCTCCCTATATTATTTTGTAGATTTAGATAACTTGAAGCTATAGAGTCTAAATTCTGTACAGGGGGAAGAAAATCCTCATTATGAGTTCCTATTAACTCCTGTCAGAAACTGATCATCACTGTGTGATAGCGTGGTTCATTATGTGTTGCACTGTTAACTGGAAAGTCAGCGGTTCAAATCCAGCAGTGCTCTGTGGGAGACAGGTGGGCAGTTTTCTTCCTGAAGAGATTTACAGCCTCAAAATCTCCATGAAAGGCAGTTAGGGGTTGCAATTGACTCAACAGCCATGGGTTTTAGGTTTTATTAGGGTTTTGGGGTTTTTTTACTATATGCCAAGCAAGCCTGATGGCACGGTGGTTAAGTGCAGTCACCTTCTAGTTATAAGGTCGGCAGTTCAAACACACCAAGAGAATAACATGGGCGATCTGTTTCTGTAACAATTTCATCTTGGGAAACCCTGTGTGGTGGGTCTGCTCTGTCCTGTGGGGTCCTGGGTCAGAATCAACAGCAATGGGTTTTTTTCCGGTTTTCCCGAGACCAGGAGTCTGGCCAGGCACCAGGCTTACACCCGTGGACAGAACAGATGAAGTCTCCCTTTGGCTTCTAGGAATTAGAGTCTAGGTGAGGGGCAGGACAATGGGAAGGTAACTGCAGACCGAGGCAGTACAGGAAGAATACCCAGCTCAGAGAACAGAACCAGGAGAGCGACCCTGCCCTGCTGACGTTTGGGGTGGGCTGTTCCCCTGTTGTGGATTGTAGGATGTTTGGCGGTATCCCCGGCCTCTGTGCATGATGTGCCAGCAGCAACCCTTCAGTTATGACCAAAGGTCCCCAGACACGACCTGGCACCCCCATCCTGCTGTCCCATCGCCATCGAGTGGATTCCAACTCAGCGACCCCACAGGAGAGAGACCTGCCCGCAGAGTCTCTGAGACTCGTCTGCACGTGGCCCCACTGCCCTCCCACAGCGCAACCAGAGGGTTTAAATCTCTTTTCAGTTAACAGCCCAGCACTTAACCACTGTGCCACCAGGGATCCTCTGGCATCTTTAGTGTTTAGTGACGTAGATCGCCAAGAATCAAAGTGGCATTTAAGCTGAAACCTGCGGAATGAGAAAGCGGCACCCATTGTCCTGCAAAGTCCCTTACGGCCCATTTAGCGAGGTCAGGGTACTTAGGGGATGATGGGAGAAGAGCTCTCAGGACAAGGACGTGAAACCCCCACCACAGAGCCCTGAGTATGTTCTGTCTCACCAGCCCCCCCAAAGGGGTGTCCATGCAGCGCCCGGAGCCCAGCGCTGTGGGCAGCCTGCTACGGGGCTGAGGACCTGGAGCAGGAGGTGCGGGCAGCCCTTGTTGAGGGCGCGGGACGTGGAGGGCGTGGGCCAGGCTCCCTGCAGTCTCAGCTGTGTCCTGTGACAAGCCTGGGCGCTGCACATGGCTAGTGTGCTCCACTGATGGCCGAAAGGTGGGTGGTTCAAGTCCACCTCTAAGTGACTCAGAAGAAAGGCCTGAAGATCGACTTTTGAAAAGTCCATCACTGAAAAATCCTCTGGTGCCCAGTCCTACCCATGGGGTCACGTGAGTGAGAATCCACTCAGTGACAGCTGTTTGAACGGAAGGGACAACCATGCACAGACAGAGCCCTGTCCTGCCTGACATTACCTGGCTAATCTCTGACGTCACCCCGTCCTGCCTGACGCCACCTGGCTAGCCTCTGACGTCACCCCGTCCTGCCTGACGCCACCTGGCTAGCCTCTGACGTCACCTCGTCCTGCTGATGCCACCCAGCCTCTGACGTCACCTCGTCCTGCTGATGCCACCCAGCAGCATCTGACGTCACCCTGTCCTGCCTGACGCCACCCAGCAGCATCTAACGTCACCCTGTGTCCTGCCTGTTACTTAGCTAGCGTCTGACATCACCCCATCTTGCCTAACACCCCACAGCTAGTCTGTCACCTCATCGTGCCTGACGGCCCCCAGCTAGCCTCTAACATCACCCCGTCCTGCGTGACGGCCACCCAGCAGCGCCTAACATCACCCTGTCCTGCCTGATGCTCCCCCAGCTAGCCTCTGATGTCACCTTGTCCTGCCTGATATTACTTAGCTAGCCTCTGACGTTACCCCGTCCTGCCTGACGCCACCCAGTAGCGTCTGGCGTCACCCCGTCCTGCCTGACACTACCCTACCCTGCCTGACACCACCCAGCTAGCACCTGATGTCTCCCTGTCCTGCCTGACGCCATCCAGTAGCGCCTGACATCACCCCACCCTGCCTGACACCACCCCCCACCCAGAGTCTGATGTCACCCCGTCTTGTCTGATGCCACCCAGTTAGTCTGATGTTACCTTGTCCTTCCTGACGTCAGCCTGTCCTTTCTGATGTGACCCACCTAGTATCTAATGTCAACCTGTACTGCAGGATATCACCCAGTTAATCTGATGTCATCCTGTCCTGCCTGGTATCGGCCACATAGCATCTCAAACAGCTGCCCTGCAGTCATGCCTGTCTCAGCCGTCACCCAGCTCTGTGGCCTCGGGCAATGCTCTTCATTTCTCTGGGCCTCAGAGGCTTCATCTGTAAGATGGGGACGACACACACCTTCCTCGGTGTCGCTGACGTCAGGTTTGTGCACTGCCAGGCCTCTACAGGTGGCCCCGAGTTCCAGCATCTGCCCCACCAATGGCCGCATACTTGAATTCAGTCTGTCTCCTCCTGTCAGCTTGGACCCAGGACACCACACAGCGACCCCGGAGCATCTCTGTGGCCACACGATTCTGTGTGGGGAAAGCCCATGTGCACCTCTCCCCACCTTCTCCACCCATAATCCTCACGGTCCTGCAAAGTCATGACCATTCTGTCGCTGCGTCATGAGCGGAGGCCACTGAAGAAGCTGGACAAAGATACTGGAAAGACCTGGGGTCAGGCTTAACAGGTGCCCTCCCCTCTGGGACCTCAATTTATCAGCCAGATGAGAGGAGCAAGCACCCCACCCCCAGGCCTGTCAGGAGGACCAGCGGGAGAGTGGGCGCAGTGGACAGCATCCCCACCCCTTGGCATGAAAGCAGGCAGCCCTAGTAAACTTCCTTTAATGCACACAGAGGCCTACCAGCTGTAATTTTGGGGTACACACGTGGCCTGTACTAGGGATCAGTCCTATTGATGGAGGCCCAGCCATGGCTAGACAGCACTGACGGTCAGTGATGGAATCCCCACCTTCTGTACAGGAGACCTGGGTTCGAGTCTCCACAGTGCATTTCGTGCACAGCCACCACCTATCAGCCAGTGGGAGGTGCTGTGATGCTGAAAGGTGGTGCAGCCAAGCCTGCAGACCAACAGACTAGGAAGAATACACCCCAAAAGACCCACTGCCATTGTGGGGGACTGAGTGCAACTCACAGCCACTTCCCGTCAGATTTCTGAAGCTGTGAATCTTTACAGGATGAGACACGCCCCCCCTCCAACTGAGAAGCTGGCGGGTTTGAACTGTAGACCTTCTGGTTACCAGCCTGACACATTTTGTACTACGCCACGAGGGCTCCTTTTCAGGAAGAAGGTCGTGGCACGCCACTTCTTCCAGTCACCCAGGGACGGTGGGGGACTGACGGGGCCACATCTTGTGTGAACCAGTGGGCTCTGAGCACCGGGAACCGAGGTGAGTGAGTCACACAAACATCTCCCGTGAACCTTGACACTTCCAGGGGAGGAAACCGAGGCCTGGAGCCTGGAGCCAGGTGGGCCAGGTCTTCACAGGAGGCAATGTGCTTGCTTGCGGGGGCTGTGGACCTGACAACTGAGTTGTTCTCTTTGCTTCTAAGAACTGGACTCGCTCCCATGTGGGGTCAGCAACCCACATGTCCACATGGAGAGATTTCCTCTATTTTTTGTTGGTATCAACAAATGTCCTGATTTCCACCTGGCCTGGGGGGTGCTCCCTGGTGGGGGGTTGGTCCCTCCCCATGAGTATTTCCCACGTGATCTTCACGTGATCAGTGAGTTCTCAGGAACACCAAGTGATGTAGCTGGTTGGGCTGTGAGCCCAGGACACGCTAAGGGATTTCTTTAATCCTCACAACAGCCCCAGGAGGAGGCTAACAACATCATCCTCCCAACAAATGGGCCGCCGGCCCAAAAGGGCTAGGAGCAGAGGGGTGACCTGGGGATGAGCCCCGCGTCTGGCACTGTGTGGACCCACGTGTCCTCAACACGGCCCAGTACTGTCACCATGTGGCCCTGAATCAAAGACTTCTCCCCCGTGTAGTCACAATGGGTTTCCCAACCACGCGTGCGTGTGCCCAACCCCAGTGAGCTCGGCTGCATGCCAGGCCTGCTGCGGGCACATGGAAGGAGACGGCCATGGGGGATTGGGCTTCTGTGAGGGACACGCGGGGAGCTGGATGCCCCAAGCTCAGCAGACAGATGAAGTTGCTTAATGTTTTGAGAAGGTTTTGAAAGGATTGGATAGAAGGGAAGAGGAAGAGAGGGAGGAGTAGAGTCAGGTACTGGGTAGAGCTGGCATAGGATAGGAACATCAAGATCAAGGCCAAGAGAGTCCCTGAGGCCTCAGACTTTGATTACTCAGCCCTCAGGCAGTGAGAGGGTGGAATCAGACTGAGAGATCAACCTACCACTTAAGTCTAGATTTTGGTGTCCCTGTGGCATCCTGTTGACATTTACTGAATGAATGAATGAATGAGTCTGATTCTAGGCATGAATGATTCTGGGAGTGAATGAATGACCCTCCCCCCTTAGAGAGCACTGATTCAGCCCCCCAGTGGGTGACAATGACAAAGCTTCCACTTTGGCAGACTGCTCCATTCCAGAACAGTGTGGTGAGCTGACCTCTCCTGACCTCCAGATGCCCCCAGTGTCCCCAGGCAGGGCCCCAAGAGCACACACAGGCCCCCCGGGGCTTGCCCACATTGCTTGCTGGGCAGGACTGAGGCCAGGACCAAAGGGCAATCCTCACCAGTGTTTGCATCCAAGTGTCAGGGATACTGAGGTGCTGTCAGCATTTTCACAAGTCCTGGGATCCCGGGAACAGCATGCCATGCCTGCCCCCCCTTCCTGTCCTCCCTCCCAGATTGTCTTACTCTGGCTCATGCCCCCTTTTCAAAGCCCATCTTGTTCCTCTCCCCCTCCCTGCTAACCTCACACCCACCTTCCTGATCTTCCTGCTGTGAACTGAACACATCAAGGCCTTTCCTGCCCCAGGCCCTTTGCACACACCAGTGTCCTGCTTAGATCTCTCATTACGAGACCTGACTCATACACCACTTCCCCAGGGCAGCCTTCCCTGGCACCCCGGCCTACCATCACCCCTCATTGTCACTCTGTCATAACCTCCTCTGACGTGTATCTGTGTTTCTATTTATTTGTAGGTTGGCTTCTTGATTGAAAGCAACAATTGTCAGACTAAGTCTAGCAGGGAGGGACCAGGAGGTGGATTTATTCACACTGCATGTCCACTGCCGAGAGCAGACATATTCTTGTGAACAGAGTAAGTGAACGGATGGATGGATGGATGGATGGATGGATGACTACTTTCCCTGGGCCCTCATGGAAGCCAACCATGAAGACACCAACAGGATCCTTGGCTTTAACCGTGAAAGCCCAATAGCTGCACGCCACCTACATCTGGTGCTCCAGGCATGAGGGGCACTCTCGTTCTTCCCAGGCTCACCTGTCCTCAAAGATTCTGCTCAAAAGGCTAAGAACTCTGGCCAGGCCTCGAGTCAAGAGAGGAGGATACTTCTCAGCAGGTGAAACCTGCATTCGCCCCCTTCCCTGAGGGCCCCCATGGAAGCAGAATGCTGGGGGAAGCGCCTCTATTTTGAGCTGGAGAAATCCTATGTTCACTGCAGTGGGACAGGACGGGGGGATCCTCTTGGCAAGTTCCTTTTGTGGCTGCCTTGCCCTGGATGTAGGGTTCTCTGGTAGCCAAATGGTAAGGCACTCTACTGCTAACCCAAAGGCACACAGTTTGAATCCACCAGCTGCCCGGAGGGAAAAAGATGGGCAATCAACTCCTCTGATTTACCACCTCTGAAAACCTGCTGGAGGATCAGTTATGAGTGGGCTCCAACTTGACAGAACAAAACCACCACCACCCTGGCTGTAAGGAAACATGCCGTCAAGGTGACTCCCACTCGTGGCGACCGAGGGTATGTGAGAGCAAAGTCGTCAATCATTCATTTTCAGATGTAGGTCACCAGGCCTTTCTTCCAAGGCACCTCTGGGACTAACCTTGACCTTTCCGTTTGCAGCTGCATACAAACAGTCATGCCCCAAAGACAACCCTGGCTGGGGAGAGAGAAGATGAAATCTGGTTCCATCTGGGGCAGGACATTTTCTGATACCACACCTAGAATAGCTTTTCTGTCCTCTAAAACACACAAAAACTTCCTTCTCCACTTAAAAGCAACTGGGTGAATCGGAGTAAGTTTCTCCAGGTGCATGAACATAAGGAAAAGCACTGTGATTCGTCTCTGCAGTGAAACAGCATATATGCATATACACACTACTCCCAGGGAGTCAGTCTGTCCTGACTCACAGAAGCCCTGCATCAGGTTTCCAAGGTCATAAATCTTTCCAGGAGGAGGCTGCCCATCTCTAGCCCATAAAGCGGCTGATGGATTTCACCTGCTGACCTTCTGATTGGCAGCTCAATATATTATGTGCTGTGCCTCTGATGTCACTGTTGTTGGATACCGTCATGTCAGAGCTGACCCTCCGGTGGGTTTTCAGAGGCAGTAAATCACACGGGAGGAGATTTCCTATTCTTCTCCCGCGGAGCAGCTGGTGAATTTGAACCGGGTGACTCTGGGATTACAGCGCAGCGTCTCACCACTAGGCCACCAGAGGCCCTGATGCTCGACCTGTGTCTCTGAGATGCATAACAAGCAATGAGCAGCCCTGTGATGGATGGAGCAAAGGTGGACACCAGCAAAGATTTCGTTTTACTTGTACTCAATCAATCCTCATGGAAGCAGCCATCAGGAAATCGGATGGCAAGACACACTGGGTAAATCTGCTTCTAAAAAGACCTTTTAAAGTGTTTCACAAAGTCACTTCAAGGACTAAGGTGCGTCTGGCTCAGGCCACGGTATTTTCAATCTCTAAGTGTGTGAAAGCAGGACAATGAATAAGGGAAGAAGAAAGAAGAATCGATGCCTTTGAATTCCAGTGTTAGCGAAGAATATCGAATATCCATGGACTGCTGAAGAACTGACAAAATCTGGCTCGGACCAAGTACAGTCAGGACGCGCCTGGAAGCCAGGACGGTGAGACTTCATCTCATACCCTTTGAACCTGTTGTCAGGGGAGAAAGGCACTGGGCTTGAAAAACTAGAGGATCGGGGGGAAGAGGAAGGGCCTGAACAAGACGGACTGACAGTGGCCTCAAGCCTGGCCGAGGCAGAGGATGGCGCGGGATTGGGCAGCGTTTCGCTCTTTTTTTGAGTGAACGTTTAATCATTGCTTTTCCATTCAGTTGTTCATACTGTTTTCAAGCACTGGTCGCAATACCTGCAATGTAATTACACTTCTCGCCTCCCTGTTACTCTCATTTCCATTAATCCTTCATTCTTCTACTCTCTTCCTGCCGTCAGGGCTTTATCGTTGAGTGAATGCTACTCGTTCCATTTTACATGGTTGGCTCATCACTGCATTCCTGGTCACCTTGTTATGTACCACGGAGTAAGAACCCTGAGCCTCCGGTGAGATCTGAGAGGCAGTAAATCACATGGCATGAGAAAGCCCATCCTTCTCCAATGGAGAAACTGACGGATTCAAACTGCCTGCCTTTGGTTTGGCATTACAACTCCTTACCGCTAGGCTACCAGAGATCCCTGGTCCCCTTCTAGGCCCATCTAATGTTTAACTCCAGCTTCACAAATTATGTGCTCAGCATACAGATGGAATAGGTCTGGAGGACACATCTTTGACACGTCCTTCCTGATTTTAAACCAGGCAGTTGTTCCCCTCATTCAAACAGCTTCCTGGTCCAAGTGCAGGTTTTGCATGAGCACAATTAAGGATTCTGGGACTCCCATTCTTTTCAAGGTTAGCCACAATTTATGATCCACACAGTCAAATGCCTCTACATAGTCAATAAAGCAGAGATTCTTCCGGTGTTTTCGGCTTTCATCCAGGATCCATCTGACATCAGCAATGATATCCCTGGTGCCATGGTCTCTTCTAAATCCAGCTTGAACTTCTGAAAGTTCCTTGTCAATGTACCGTTCTAGCCACTTTTGGACGCTCTTCAGCAACATTTTGCTTGCATGTTATATTAATGGTATTGTTTGGTAATTTCCAAAAAATTCTGTTGGATCACTTTTCTTGGGAATTGGGAAAAAATATGGATATTTTCCAGGCAGCTGTTCTCTAAATTTCCCCCCACAGACCTATTCAATCTGTATGCTGAGCAATTAATGAATGAAGCTGGCCTCTATGAAGAGGAATGTGGCATCAGAATCAGAGGAAGGCTCGTCAACAATCTGTAATATGCAGATAACACAAACCTGCTTGATGAAATGAGAAGCACTTGAAATACTTGCTGCAGAAGATCAAGGCCTACATCTTCAATATGGATTACATCTCAAGATCAAGAAAATAAGAGTCCTCACCCCTGGGAAAATAGGCAACACCATGATAAGTGGAGAAAGGACTGACATTGTCAATGATTTCAACTTGCTCAGATGAACAATCAACCCCCTGGGTAACAGCAATCAAGAGATCAGAAAACATATTACAATGGGCAACGTCCGCAGTCAGGGACCTCTCCAAAATACTGCAGAACAATGATGTCAGTCTGAAGACCAAAGTGCACCTGATCCACGTCATGGTCTTTTCAATCACCTGCTATGCATCTGAAGTCTGGACAATGTAAAAGAATAACAGAAGATTTGATGCCTATGAATTGTACTATTGGAGAAGAATGCCAATTATCACATGAATTGTCTGAAGAATAAACATGTCTTGGAAAAAGTCCTGCCACAGTGCTCCTTGGAAGCAATGAGGGTGAAGTTTCGTCCTTCATACTATGGGCGTGTTGCTAGGAGAGATTATTCCTTGGGAAGGAACATCATGCTTGGAAAGGTAGAGGTCAGAGAAGGAGAGGAAGACCCCCAATGAGATGGACTGACACGGTGACTGCAGCGATGGTCCCGGATGTGTCAGAGATTATGAGGATGGCACAGGTTAAGACAGGGTCTGTTCACAGGGTTGCTGAGTCACACACTCCTCAACGGCACCTCACAAGAGCAGCAATGCCCTGGGCAGCTCTGGTAGCGCAGTCTACACTGATTTGCTAACTCCAATGTCGTGCTTCTCTGGAAGTTCAAATCCACCTGCTCCCAGACAAAAATGGGCAAACGCCTCCTGTGTTACAGTCTCTGGGAAGAGGGTCCACTGGAGGGTCTGCTATGGGTTGGTTCTGACTCATTTGCAATGAAAGAAATGAATGCTTGACTCAAAGTGGAGCCATGGGGGGAGTTTTGTTCCAGATTCAAAGTACACCTAAGGTCATAGTTTCAGGGGTCCCACCAGCCTCCAATGGCCCCATAAGCCTGACCTTTCTTAGGCTTTTTCATCTTGTTCCATATTTTCCCTACTCTACCCAGGATCTTCTACTCGAATCCCTTTTAGAGTCCCACTCACTTTTTAAAATTATTATTTTATACTGGTTTACTTACAAAGTTTGTATGCATTGTATTTTACACTATCATTCCTATTGTTTCATACAATCATTCTCACACATTATGTTTAATAAAATCAATCACCACTGGACCTTGCCCAACATTACCCAGTCTTTTCTGGTCCCAGCCAGATCCTTCCCTTTTCCTTCACCACCTTTTCCTCCCCCCCTAAAAAACTGTGCCACCCTGTGGTTCCATCTCTACCCATCCTCACCCCTCTGCTCCCACCCCTTCCCCTGCTTCAGCCCAGCATTATTTTCTATCTCAGGAACATGGAAACAGCCCAAATGTCCAAGCACAACTGAGTGGATCAAGAAATTGTGGCACATTCACACAAAGGAATGCTATGCAGGATGTAGAAGCAATGATTTAAAAAAAATACTATGTAACTTAGAAGAGACTGGAGAGCATTTTGCTCAGTGAACTACCTCAGTCTCATAAGGACAAATACTGCATAAGACCATTATTGTAAAAATAGAAAGCTGACTAATAAAACCTGTATGGGATCCCACTTCTCACTGTGGAGGCCCCAGGACTCAGTCCCATGCGTCGTCTTTCCAGGTCTCTGGGGACTCCATTGGTTCCATGGCTTTAATGATTTCTTTTAAATTTTCCTTTACCGGAGCAAGATTCCTGACAGGTACAGTGATGTATCTACTAAATGAAAGACCTGTACAGAGAAATTGCTGCGCTATCCATCTCAGCAAGTTTCCTTATACTTTGTTTCTTGATGGATATAACTTTAAACAAGGTTTCTACATCAAAAGCTTTGAATAGGCTGGCTGCTGATTCATCTCTGAGAATATAAGTGGCATTGATTTAGCTATTGTATTTTTACAGCATTTTAAAAGTTTATGTATCAGGTAACTTCTCAAAACCTACTTTATGCACAATGGCATTAGCAGACTGAGCAGTATCCACCATATTCACAGAGAAGTCGCATTTGATAACTTTACGCAGCAGAGCTGGTATTTGAGACAAGTCGTCCTAACCTGAAGCAGGAGTGGCATCCACTTCCTAAACCACATGCCTCTGGAAACTCTATGAACTTGGAGAAACAATGCTAGCTATGGAAAGGCATTAGGTCTTTTGTTCATAGAGTCGCTATGAGTCAACCTTGACTCAACAGCAATCAACAACAACAACTCCTGAGTTCCTCCCCATCAACACGGACTGAGAGGCCGTCTCTGAGGCACTTTACGACATCACTGTGCCAGTGAAGACATGTCAGCAACTGCTTAGCATGTCTCCACATTCTAGCACCAGGTCTGAGAGGGCTGGCAGGCACTGTTATCACTACATATGAGGATCACTTTATTAAAAACTGACAATTTGAGAGAAAAATCAATGGTAGTGGTGGTGGCTCTGCACTGTCAAGTCGTATCTGACCCATAACTGACCCTCTGGTGGGTTTTCAGAGGCAGTCAATTGCATAGGAAGAGATTGTCCATCCTGCTCCCATGAAGCAGCTTGTGGGATTCAAACTGCATGTCTTCTGGATTTCAGTGAAGTTTCTTGCCACTAGAGCTCCCTTAAAAAAAGACAAAAAAAAAACCCAACAAAAACCACCATAAAAAACAAAACAAACAAAACAAAACAACACAACCCAGCCAAAGATACACACACTAAAAACTTGAGCTGGATGATGGCTAAGGATGATAAAAGAGGAACTGATGCCTTCAAGTTGTGGTGTTGGAGAAGAGTCTTGAACATATGGACCATCAAGAAAACAGAAGGTCTATCTCAGAGTGAAACCAAGTTTCTCCTCGAAGGCTAGGATTTTGAAGCTCCATCTCACATACTTTGGGCACATGGCCAGGAGGGACCAATCCTTGGAGAAGGACATCATGCTTAGAAGGGTGGAGGGACAGTGCAGAAGAGGAAGATCCTGGATAAGACGAATGGATACAGTAACTAGGGCCATGGGGATAGATGTGAGACCTGCTTAGGACAGGGCAGGCTTCAGAGCTGTTGTACCAGGGTCACTATGAGTCACAGGTGACTTGATGGCACATAACAATATCCCCAGTGATGTGAGCATTTCCAGAAACCCATGGCAAACCCAGTGTTTCCCACTTAGGAAGTCTTTAATATTGGCTCGAATCTCTTTACTCAATCCACATAGTCCTAAGGTCAACTCGCAAAGTGTGCATCAAAAAACTGAGTTAGGATGACAAAAGTTGACGATGGTAGATTAAACAAATCAAACTTGTTTATTGGTTCTGAGAGAAAAGCAGGCCCTATGGCTTTAAATAGCAGCCACGTGCTGACAGCTCTCCCGCTTCTCTGTCTAGACCCCACCCTCTCCTGAGCTCCAGACTTAGGTTCCAACGGCTCTCACGTCACCCACATTCAGTGTCTTGAGGGAATATCACAGTAATGATACGTCCAAAACCAAGCTCCTTCAACGCAATGGACTGACGTGACCACCACAACCGTGATCTCTAGTGTATCATGTCCATGAAGATAAAGCAGGATTGAACAAAGTTCTACCGTCTCGAATATGTTACATCTCTAATCCTTCCCATCTCAAGGTCCCCAAGTAACTACAATGAGCAGGCCAGAAGCTTCCAAATAATCTTTAACTTGTCTTTTTCCCCTACTAGTTTATTTACAAATTTCAAATACAAATTTGAACAAATTCTTTCAATTTCCCTCACCCCCCACCCATCAATTTGTACAACCCAATGACTAATCCCAAGCTTGTATTTTTATTTATTTTTTTTTAAATCCCTCACCTTCACTGTATCAGCAAGTTCAGTCAGAATAGAACCAGGATCTAACCACTTCCGGCCAATACCTTGGACGCCATATTGCTCCAAGTCCTTTATGCTTGAATTTTAATTCACGTGAGTTATTGCATTCTCTTCAGGTCTGGCCTGCCTTCTATTATTTCCCCCCTCTGCTTCTATTCTTGTCACTACTGATGAGTCTCACTAGCCTATAAGATCCATCAGAAAATGTCCCTCATTTACTTCAAATCATTTCTTGTTATTCACTTCTCTCAGTTTGAAGTCTGCAATGGCCTATAGATAGTCACCATCCAGGCCCTTGTGGCCTCGCTGGCATCAAGCCCTCCGTTTCTCTGCCCACACTGACCTCCTGGGGCATCCTGCCCCAACCCAGGGCCTCTGCAGTAGAGACACCTTCTGCTTGGAACACTCTTCCCCAGTGTTTTTTCAAATATCACCTTCTCAACGAGGACAACTCTGGCCAGTCTATTTGAAATAATAAGCAAGCAGAATCCTAAAACGATCCTAAAGCCATTCTAGAAGATGTGGGCCCTGGGAGTGTAAGGGAGGGATCACTCCTGTGATTCTACCCTAAGGAAGGAAGGGTTGTTGCAGATAGAATTACAGCGATGCATGCAAAGCAGGGCAGTGAGAAAAGACCAAAGAAGAGTGGATACCTTTGAACTGTGGTGTTTGCAGAGTGTCAAGTCCCATGAGCTGCCAAGAGAACACACATCAGTCTTGCCATAAGGGCAAACAGGGTGCCCCTTGGGGGCAAGGACGGCGTGCCTTCATCTCACACCCCATCAGCATGTTATCAGGAGGTGTCAGGACCTGGGAAACACATCATGCTGGGGAAAGCAGAGTCAGAACCAAGAGGGTAGACCCTCACAGGACGGATGGAGACGGGCGCCTGCAGGAACGGGCGTGAGCATGGTGGACATCGTGAGGGTGTGCAGGACGGGGCGAGGTCTGTTTGTAGGGTCACTATCAGCCACAAATGACTCACAGGAACCCAACAACCACAAATACAGTTACAAATAGGTTGACATTAATTTTTTTTTTAAAAAAAGTCTCTTTGGTGGGCCTAGCCTAGTCACCTGAGCCCTTTAATTCTGAAACTAGAGGGCAGAAGTGGAAGACAGACTCTAAGCATGAACTTGTATGCCCACTGCTGCTGTGGCTTCGTGACTGGAGGGGGGTCATGGAAACACAAGACGCTGACAGCGGGCCCAACTAACTGGCAGTGAGCAATGAAACACAGTTCTCATTCCTGTAGCTGCAAAGAACTGAATCTAGTCAATAAGAATGAACTTAGAGGTGAATTCCTCCCCACCTCCCGAAAGATCCTCTGGGTAAGAACTCAGCCCAGCTGACATCTTGATTTAGCCATGCCGTACATGGAGCAGAGGACCCTCCCCTCTCCAATGGGCAGCCTTCTGGTCTCCCCAGTGTGGGCTAATCACTGTATGTAGAAAACACAAGTCATAGCTTTTCACTTCCTAAAAGGGAAGATAGTGTCTGTATCTCCCAAACTGCTTGGATTCAGAATATACGGAAATGCAAAGCAGTAAGGAAAAGGATGAGAAGCAGATTTAAAAATGTTCCAGGGGAACGCACGCTGCCGCCCGCCAGACTGGGGGAA
>NW_006399895.1:1416302-1421582 GCF_000299155.1 Elephantulus edwardii
GAGGGTAGAGAGAATAGTGCAACAATGAATGAATGGAAACCCAAAATCTCTGTAAATGTTTATGAAAATTAATAAAATATAATTATAGAAAAAAAATGTTCCAAAGAGCTTAATAGAGCTCTCAGGTTAGAGGACACAGAAGTGACCAGCAAGACAGCAGTCGGACACCAAGAAAATGCGAAATAGAAGTACACTGAGACAGTGCTGTCAAAGAATAAACAAGACCACCAACTGCTCCTGTGGGGGTGCTGGATAGAGTTACGAACTTTAGACAGCTTTGTCCCCTCCTGATGTGCTGTTTATGTATTTATTTGCAGCATATGCTAATGTTGTTGTTATTAAGTGCCATCGAGTTGTAGGCAACTCATAGTGACTCTATGATTGAAAGACCTGGACATTTGTATAGCTTTCTTCCTTTCCCCAGGTTCGTAGTGTTTCCGGAGGCAAGCTTTTTCGGAAGTGGATGCCACTCCTGCTTCAGAGCTTGTTTTAATCGGGGAGCTCCACCCAACACCGTCCACCATGGGTAACCATTATCGCATTTGACACATCAGTGTCACAGTGTTCAGCTTCACAGCAACCACGAGTTACCTCTGTACAGCAAGTGGACAGATCAGGGCTATACGGCCTAGAAGAATGTGTCACCAAAAACAATTAAAAACAAGCCTGAGCGCCAAGGATGAAAGTCACCACCTTTGGCTTGGTAGCATCACTTTCTGTCCACTAAGTCAACTCGACTCTCTCTATGCTGTTGTTAAATTGCCATGAAGTCATAGTCGACTCATAGCAACCCTATGGACAAAAGACCTGAATGCTAGCATATACTACAATGAAAGCAGAAATATCACCAGCTGAACCTCTCTGTGGTCATGGGTGGAGTCTCATCTGTCTTCACCATGCCCATCTTGCCGGTCTCGTCTATAAATCCACTTCTAGATTAATGTGTATTACTGTGGATACTGGAGGGTTGTGCATGCTGTCATTTGTAACTGTGTTGACTGTCGCTGCGCACCTCACCCAGTCTGTGCTGTCTTTCGTGACAAGGATCATCCTTCCACATTGCACCAGGACTATCCTGATAGCCCTGTTCACCCCCAAAACCAAAGCCCGAGCTGTTGAGTTGATCCAGCTCACAATGACCCTGCAGGACAGAGCAGAACTGGCCCCTATGGCTTCTAAGGTCACAGTCATTACAGACACTTTGCAGATGACACAGTCTTGCGTGCAGAAAGTGTAGAGGGACTTGAAGCATTTACTGAAGAAGATCAAAGACCACAGCAAGGGATACAGCTCAAGAAAACAGAAATCAGAGCTCTATCAACAGGCACCATGATCAACAGAGAAAGGATTGAAATTGTCAATTATTTCATTTCACTTGGGTCCACGATCAATACTCATAGAAGCAGCAGGCAAGAAATCCAAAGATCTATTGCAATGGGAGAGAGTCTTATCAGGACATCTTTAAAGGGCTAATGAGCAAAGATGTCAGTTTAACGACGGAAGTGGGCCGGACTCAAGCCATATTCTTTTCAACAGCTCCGTGAGCACATGGAAGTTGGGCAATGAGTAAGGAAGACCAGGGAACAACTGATGCCTTTGAATTGCGGCGTGGCGGAAAGCACTGAATAGGATGGAGACTGGAAATCAACAAGCAAATCTATGCTGGAAGAACTTCAGCCAGCAAGCTTGGAAAGCGGAGGGTCAGTGAACGCGTGGAAGAGCCCCAAGGATACAGACTGATGCAGAGGCTGCAAGGATAGGCTTACGCCTGGTAGAGATGGTCAAGCCTGCACGGGAACTGGCAGGGTTCCGATCTGTGGTACATGGACAGGGCTGCTGGTAGCAGGAGTTGGCTCGATTGGCACCTACAACAACAACCACCTTTTTTTTTTTAACTTTTATTGGGAAAAAACAAATTGGGGGTACAAGGAGGTGAGGGTTGGGGGCAGAAGGGTGAGGATGGGGAGGGATGCAGTTGCAGAGCTGCAGAAATTGGTTGGTGGGGGGAGCAGGTGAAGGAACTAAAAGTGATCCAGTGGAGACCAGATGCTACAGGAAGATGACAAGCTTTTTCCAATGGTAGTTAAATCAACTGTCTTACTGATTTGGGAACTGGATGCCGACTCTCTAGCTTCTTCATGCTGAACAGGGGCGAACAACCACCTTTCTAGAAGTAGATTTCCTCGTCTTTCTCCCGTAGGGTGATTGGTGGTTCTGAACCACTAACCTTTTATTTAGTAATCAAGCACTTACACATTGCATCACCAGGGCTCCCTTGATAGAAAGACACACTCACCAAAATCCTAAAAGGATTATCAAGTGCTAGCCAGGATGTGGTGCAACGGAAATTCTTTTTAAAAATTTTTATTATTTTTTGTGTGTGTACTGTCCAATCAGATCTGACAGGTACAGGAGGAGATTGGCCCTCCTTCTCCGGCAGAGCAATCCAGTGGATTCAAACTATGTACCTCTGGGATTGAGGTACAGCTTCTTGCCACTAGGCCACCAGAGCTCCCTTCAATGCAAATTCTTATTCACTACTGACAGGAGAACAGATTGGTCCAGAGAGTTTGAAAACTGCTTGACACCAACTGCTGAATCTAAACATCTGCCTACCCCGCCCTGGGGGTTTCCACCCAGGGGACACTTGGCAATGTCCCCAATGTATGGAGAAATCTGAGTTGTCATAATTAGGGAAGAGGGTTGCTGCTGGCATCTATGGGGTAGAGACTTAGGATGTAGCTGAATATCCTAGAAGGTGTACAATACACATACACAAAACACACTAGTTACCTACCCTCAAGCCCATTCCAACTCCTAGCAAACCCACGTGCTACACAGCACAACTCTCTTCTGTAAAGCTTTCAAGACTGAGCTCTCTAAGAAGCAGAACATCAAGTCTTCTAAGGAACCACTGGGGTGGGTTCAAACTGCCAACCTTTCCACTAGGAATTCATTGCTTAACCCTTTGCATCCCCCCAGGGACTCTATGGCCCACCTCATACACAGACACACACCCTAGAATCATACAGCCCAAGATGTCCTAATACCAGGGTTGACCAGCCTGTCCTAGAGACCACTGCAGCTCACTCCCTTCCCTCCCTGAAGTCTTCGTTTAAATGTCACTCTCCCCCCTTTAAATTGTAAGCCACCTTCACCGGGCCACTCCTTCTCCACTCCCCTGTCTGCTGGCCTCACTGCTGTGGTTACGCTCCATACATTTTATGAATTACTCTATCCCTGCCTCTCTCCAGCCCTAAGCTGCATACTCTAACAAGGCAGGGTCTTTTGTCTGCTTTGTTCTCTGATGAATTCTTGGCCCCTGGAACAGGTGCTCAATAAATATTTGTTGTACGTTTGGGTGAATGAATGAATGAGTGGATGCCAGGTCAACTAAGAGGAAAACAATAGCCAAGCTCTCAGCATTGTACACCATGGATTTGGGCTCCCACGCTAAATGTAAAAATTACCTTCAGAGGGAAGACTATTGTGGAGAAAGCATCAATAACTATATTTAACTCTCGGGAAGGACAGCTTTTCATCTGCCTATATTTTCCTTGTTTGCAAACGGTTCACTTTCAAGGTCTAGTGCTTTGCTATTGAAATTCAGACTTTCTTTTTTTGTTCAAAGCCGCTTACAATTATTGTCAATAAAACAAACTGGAGTGGAGCAGGGATAAGCAGAGGCAAAGACCACGCATGGTCAGGAATCTGCTCACAATAAGATACGGCTTCGAGCCTTCGTGTGTCCTGGGACGAGATTTGGCAAGGCAAATGCTTTCATTTCTTATGTTACTCATCTTGAGTTCCTGAGTTAAAGTGTAAAATTTACACTGCTTTAAACTTATCAATGGAAGGAGTGCTAGTTAATCCTCTGAGTTAACTTGCCTAACCTGGTCTAACTGCTATTTCATAATGTAAACTAATGCACACTGTGACTTTATTATCTCCCATGGAGTAATGTAACATAATAAATCTGATGAAAAGACAATTTCTCTAGGGTGTCTACCCTCAGAATTTTGCACTCTCCCTGGTTTTTGGGACATAAACCTGCAGGAAACTCATCTGTCACATGATCTACCAATGTTGGACTTGCAGGTATCACACGGTCATGAAAGCCAGTTTGTCGAACCTTAAGGTCAATCATTCTCAACCTCATTCTCTTTCCTTTTTAATGTAGTTGGAGATATGCAGCTATTGATAAATGCTTCTGTTTCTCTGAAAAATATGGAGACAGAAGACACCCCATCTACTATTCTGACTCAAGAATTGTAGGGCAGGGTTCAGTGAGTCCTGGGCCAGTTGGGATGGACGGCCAGGAGGTGCGAGATCTGTACAGAAAGAACCTCAGGTTACAGAGGATTGTTATGATGTCAGCTTCTCTCTGGTACAGTACGTCCTTGTGAAAAGACATTATGCTGGGAAAGGGGGAGGGTCAGAGAAAGACGATGTTCTTCAACAAGATGGACTGACAGAGTGACTGTTGACAACGGGCTTGGGCACAGCAGAGATTCTGACGATGGCACAGGATGGGACTAAGGTCAGATCTATCATTCATGGGGTTGCTATGAGTTGTTGACTCACTGACACCTAACAGCAAATCAATCATTCCTTATATCTTCTGTGTAAAATACAACTGACACAGTATTTGCTTGCTGACCTTGTAGTCTATGACTTGCTAAACTCATTTATTAGTTTTAGTGGTTTTGCTGTTGTTCTTATTTTTTGTGCATGTACCATCAAATCAGATCTGACTGGTACAGGAAGAGATTGTCCCTCTTTCCCCGGCAGAGCATCTGGTGGATTCGAACCTTGCGCCTCTGGGATTGTAGTTGCAGCTCCTTGCCACTAGGCCACCAGAGCTCCCCAACTGTTGTTCTTAATTGCAGGTAATAAACACTTGCCATTTGGGCACTTTTATGTGCACTCCCCAAGTCATCCCGATTACATGCCTTGTCAGCAAAAATCTTAACCATGAATTCACAATAAAGTGGGGTTTTTTAAAAGAGAAATTATAAAACATGTTCTAATAGAATTTTCTACTTATATTAGAGAACCTAGCTCCAAAGAGAAATTTTTAAAAGATATTTTTAAGAGGAAAAGTCTCGGGGAGCTCTGGTGGCCTAGTGGCAAGAAGCTGCACTGCAATCCCAGAGGTATGTGGTTCAAATCCACCAGATACTCTGCTGGAGAAGGAGGGGCAACCTCTTCCTGTACCAGTCAGATCTGATTTGACGGTACACACACACACAAAATAATAAAATTTAAAAAAAATTTTTA
>NW_006399895.1:1426237-1426775 GCF_000299155.1 Elephantulus edwardii
TCACCATCTATCAACAATCTCAATCTCATCACCATCTATCAACAATCTCAATCTCTTCACCATCTATCAACAATCTCAATCTCTTCACCATCTATCATGATGCTGCCAATCGGTCCAGTGGTAAGAATCCTTGTTTTCTTGATTATGAGCTTCAATCCATACTGAAGACTGCAGTACTTGACCTTCTGCAGCAAGCACTTCAGGTCTTTCTCAGTTTCAGCAAGAAGGGTTGTGTCGTCTGTATAATGCAGATTGTTATTTGCCTCCAATCCTCATGCCATACTTCCTCCAGGAGCCCAGCCTCCTGGATAATCTGTTCCACATATAGCTTAAAAAGATTTGGAAATAGAACACATCCTTGATACACACCCTTCCCAATTTTGAACCATGCCTTGTTTCCTTGTTCTGTTCTGATGACTGCTTCCTGGTCCAAGTATAGGTTTTACATAAGCACAATCAAGTGTTCTGGAATTCCCATTCTTCTCAAAGTCAGCTACAGTTTGTTGTGACCCACACAGTCAAATGTCTTTTTTTTTTT
>NW_006399895.1:1426875-1428885 GCF_000299155.1 Elephantulus edwardii
TACATTTAGAGAAAAAAAGAGGAAAAGTCTTACTTAAATTCCTATTTTTTCCCCTAAGAATTCCTCTCTGGGTGCACAGGGACTTCATTCTGGGAATTCATGGATGAGATAAAACTTGGGTGGGTTTTTTTTAACTCTTTGACTCCATAGGAACAATCAAAGCAAATGAACCAGAGCCCCAAGAACAAAGAATTTGGTCCCAGGAGGGTCATCTGTTTGTGATCAGTCATTGTCACGAGGAGTGCAGCACCGAACTGAGAACAACTGAACAGGATTAAGAGATCTGGTTCCATTGCCATCCTTCCTCTTCATTTATGCATATGCATCCTTGACCTTTTCTTCTACTACTTTCTAGAGCTTTCTTTTTAAAATGACTCAATTTCTCAAGAAGAGATGTGTGTATCAGTGTTCACTGCAGTGCTATTCACAATAATGAAAAGGTGAAAACTGCCTAAACACCATCAATAGTTAAATGAATAAACAAAATGCCTATTTCCAGGAGGTGAAATGAAGTCTTGATAACATGCTATGGGATATATTGACTTATTCTGTTCACCAGAATGCTTCCAAGTCTATCACAAAGGGATCAAGAACATTTGGTTTCACTTGTAAAAAAAAAAAAAGAAACAAACTGTCTAAATGGAGAATGTTTTATGTATATATTAGTAATAATAAGAACAATTTAAAGAAGAAAAAAGAAAAATGTTGTCTGGATTGGGCTGGGCTGGTCAGGTGAGCTGAACACATGTCTAACGGGCAGCTTGCCCATGTTAAGACCTCTCTTTGCAGTGGCCAGGCAATGAGTTCCTGGAGGTCACTGTTTCTCAAAGCCCCAGAAATCAGTTCTCATGCTTCTGTAATTACAGGACACCCAACATATAATGAGATCCATGACCACTCATGACATAGATTGCATTTTCTGAGCCTCTTGGCAGTTAAATGAGGACATGTAATTAAGCAGTGATAAAAATAATGCAAACAGAAGTGAAGTATGCGAGTTCTGGGCTATGCCTTTGAAAAACCTATTTTCTCTTTTCTCCTTCCTCTTGGCTGAAATGTGGTCATGGTTGGGAGGGGTGGGATGGAGTACCATCTTGGACTATACTTCAGGGACAAGAGAGCAACAAGATAGAAAGAGCCTGGGTCTCTGACATCTGTGTAGAGTAAGAAGGATATCACTCTTTTTTTGATCAATGTTCTTATAGGTCTGAAACTATGTCAAGAATGCAGACACTGCAAAGCAACTATGAGATATCATCTCATCTCATCTCAGCAACAATAGCAAAATTCAACAGGGCAGCAAACACTGAGGAGATTGTGGAGAGATTGGAACTCTATTACCTGCTGGTGGAACTGCAAAGTATGGAAGGTTGTCTGGTGCTTTCTCAAAAAGTTAGAAATAGAAACACCATTTGATTCAGCAATTCCACTACTGGGTATATACCCCAAAGAAACCAAAGCCATGACTCAAAAACATGCATGTCCATGTTTATTGCTGCCTTATTCACAATAACAAAGAGATAGAAATAACTCAAGTGCCCGTCAACAAATAATTTAAAAAAACCCCTAGGACAGTCACCCAATAGAATATTACACAATGCTGAAAAAAAAAAAACCCCAACAATGAACTTGTAAAATATTACACAATATGAATGATGGAGGACATTATGCTGAATGAAGTATCTCAGTCACAATAGGACAAATATTGAATAACACCACTTTTATAAAATAAGACTTAAATGAGGGGTTAGGAGTTGTTTTTGTTGTTCTGTGCCATCAAGTTGACTGCGACTCATAGCGACCATTTGTACAACAGCCTGAAACCCTGCTCTATACCTTGTCAATCTTATTGTCTGACACACCCATCCCCATTACCGCAGAGACTAACTCAATCCATCTCATCAAGGGTCTTCCTCCACCCTCCCAAGCATGATGTCCCTCTCCAAGGACTGATTCCGCCTTGCAACATGTCCAAAGTATGTCAGACGAAGCTTCAGAATCCTTGCCTCC
>NW_006399895.1:1429565-1433890 GCF_000299155.1 Elephantulus edwardii
ATGTCTTTGCACTGTCAATGAAACACAGATAGACATTCCTCTGGTACTCTCTGCTTTCAGCCAAGATCCATCTAACATTAGCTATAATATCCCTAGTGCCATGGTCTCTTCTAAATCCAGCCTGTGCTTCAGGCAGTTCTCTGTTGATGTGCTGTTCCAGTCGTTTTTGTATGATCTTCAGCAGAATCTTGCTTGCATGTGATATCAGTCATACTGTCTGGTAATTTCCACACTCTGTCACATCCCTTTTCTTGGGAATGGGGACAAATATATATTTCTTCCAGTCAGTTAGCCAGGTGGCTGTTCTCTTGACACAGCTTGGTGGTTGGGGGTAGAATAGGAAAATAGGGGATAGACAATGAACACTGCATTGGAACAGATGAAGGGAAGAACTGTGTGAAAGGAACATATGATTAGGCCTATTACATATTATGACAACTATCTGGAACAAGAGGTGCACTGCAGGATAGGCTAGGGGAGGGAGAATGGAGAAGGAAAGAGGAAAATGTACAACAATGAAAGAATAAAAAGAAATGCATTTTGTTGCTGTTATTGTGCCACAGAATCACCTGTGACTCATAGCGACCCTATGTACAGCAGCTCTGAACCCTGCCCTGTCCCGAGCCAGTCTCACTGATTCCAACACATCAACCCCCACAGCCCCAGTTACTGTATCGATCCATCTCATGCAGGGTCTTCCTATCCTGCACTGTCCCTCCACCCTTTCAAGCATGATGTCCTTCTCCAAGGACTTGTTCCTCCTGGCCACATGCCCAAAGTATGTAAGACGGAGCTTCAAAAATCCTAGCTTCCAAGGAGGAACTTGATTTCATCCTCTCCAAGACAAACCCATTTGTTTTCTTGGCAGTCAATGGTAAGTTCAAGACTCTTCTCCAGCATGACAATTCAAAGGCATTGATTCTTCTTCCGTCATACTTAGTCACTGACCAGCTCTCTGATGCATAGCAAGTAATTGTGAAGACCATGGCCTGGAACAGGAGTGCCTTAGTCTCTAGGCTAACATCATTGCTCTTCAGTACTCTGGATAGGTCCCTGACAACAGATTTTTCCAATGCAATTAGTCCTTTGCTTTCCTGGTTGCTGATACCAAGAGTGTTGATCATGGAGTCAACAAAGCTGTAATTGTTGTTACTAAAATTTTAAAAAGTAATGCAGGCAATGGTACTTTAGTGAAAATTCTAGAATAAAGTCATAGACAATTGGGGACTGAGAACTGTGTCTTTACATCAATGTTTGAAGGTTTAAAAGAAGCTTAGTTCAAGGAACAGATGATTAGTGTGCAACCTGGTGACTGACTTCAAACACCCAAAAGATTATCCCTGGAAATAGAGATAACAAGCTAAGCTTTGTGGTACTGCAGATTGTCTGCTCAGTGTAAGAATGGAGCACTGAGTGAGATAGATACCTGGTGGAAGTTTCAGGGAAGTATATCTTGTTTCCTAAAAGAAATATTCCTTTTAAGTAATTAAGGTTAATAGAAAAGGGAAGCAAGTAACTTTAATTAGAGGACCAACTTTGTGCCAGAAACTGTGTTTAGTCCTTAGTCTCCTGTTTATGTTATTGCATTCTAATCTATGAGCCAGTGTTAACTTTCCAAAAGACAAATCCATTTACCATGCGTAGCTGAAATAAATAATCCTTCAGATTATTTCTCCCAAGAACTCTTAAGCACATAGAAAGATGCCTTAATTTAAAAAAATGATACCAAAACAACTATGAGATATCCGCTCACTCCAGTAAGAATAAAAAAATTTAACAGAACAGCAACCAACAAATGCTGGTGAGGATGAGGTTGTGGAGAAACTGGAACCCTTATTCACAGTTGGTGGGAGTGTAAAATGGTGCAACCACTGTGGAAGGCGGTATGGCGCTTTCTCAAAAAGTTGCAAATAGAGATACCATTTGACCCAGCAATTCCACAACTGGGAATATACCCCAAAGAGACCATAACTGCCACCCAAGCAGGTATGTGCACACCCATGTTTATTGCTGCTTTGTTCACAATAGCAAGGAGTTGGAAACAACCTAAATGCCCATCAACAAACGAGTGAATAGATAAGCTGTGGTATATTCACACAATGGAATACTACGCTGCATTGAAAAACAAGGAACTCATATTATTAAAAATGGGTGACCCTGGAGGGCATTATGCTGAGTGAAATATCTCAGTCACAAAGGGATAAATACTGCATAGTGCCATTGGTGTAAAACGGGACTGACATCAGGGTTCGGGGGAGACTCGGGAGGTGCGTGTGGTGACCCCAATCTAGTTAAAAGTGCTGTAGTCTGGCCATTCTGAGCTGAGGGATGCAGGCATCCTTGCTGGTGCCCTTGGCAGGCAAGTGGCACAGCCCCACTGAGACTCCCTGGACTGTGGCCTCTGGAATCCTCCAAGAGCATCTGTTGCCTCGACTGTCAGTGGAGGTAATGGGAAGGGCACGGGAGGTTACCTGGAGGCTGTTGTTGTTGTTATGTGCCATAGAGTTGCCTGCGACGCATAGCGACCTTATGTACAACAGCCCTAAATCCTGCTCTGTCCTGTGCCAATCGCACTGTCTCTGACACTCCCATCCCGATTACCCCAGTCACTGAATCAATCCACCTCATAGAGGGCCTTCCCCTCCTGCGCCGTCCCTCCACCCTCCCAAGCATGATGTCCTTCTCCAAGGACTGGTCTCTCCTCACAACATGTCCAAAGTATGTTAGACGGAGCCTCAGAATCCTTGCCTCCAAGGAGCTGCCCAGTTTAACCCTTTCCAGGACGAATCTGTTTGTTTTCCTAGCAGTCCATGGTACCCTCAATACTCTTCTCCAGCACCACAGCTCAAAGGCATCAATTCTCCTATCCTCTTTGGTCATTGTCCAGGCTAGAGAATGCAAAGAAGGTGCTGGAATCTTGTGTAATGGAGTGAATTGTATCCCCTCCCATCCAAATGATAGGTTTCTCAAAGGTCTGGATTCAAGCCATGATCTCAGTTACTTGTTTTGTATCTGAAAGTTGGATGATGACTAAGGATGACAGACGACCCGATGCCTTTGAGTTGTGATGTTGGAGGAGCGTGAATATCCCATGGACTGCCGAAAGCAGACAAGTGTGTCTTGGGGAAAGTGCAACCAGGGTGCTGCTCAGAGGTAAGGATGGCCAAATGGCATCTCAGAACATTTTGGGTTTGTGGCTAGGAGGGGTCAGTCCTCGGAAAAGGACATGCTTGGAAAGAACAAGGGTCAGAGAAGGAGGGGAAGACCCTCAGGGAGATGGACTGACCCAGTTATAGGAACAAGAGGCTCAAATATATCCAAGATGGTGAGGAAGGCACAGGAAGGGCAGGGGTCCGAGCTATTGTTCGTAAGATAGCCGCGAGTCCTATTTGATCTGATGGCACCCAAGAGCATAAAGCAGGGTGGGAAACTCCACTGAGTGGTGTCCTGATAGAAGACAACACCACAGAGGCAAGACCTTCAGGGAGGCGTCCTGTGGCTGCCAGCCAAGGGGCACCTGAGGCCACCAGAAAGTGGGACAGTAGCATCATTTAAGATCGGCACCACCCCGCGTGGTAACTCAGGATGTCACCTCCCCCATAGTCCTCTCTTACTCGACCATTCGGAGCCCTCAGTCAGGCCTACTGTCAATCTTAATCAGAGTAACATGTGACAAGTACAGTTACAATCAGATTGTTTTGTAAAACCTCCCGACGGTAAATCACAACATGATCAACCACATTATTAGCAATTGAGCGGAAATGGTTTTAAAATTTTTTTTCCTTGTCCATAATCACAACTTCATTCTCAAAAAGGTTATGGATACAGTTCACGAATGCTAATTATCTGGGCACTGGAACGCCCACACACGCCAGAACACGTGACAAAAATCAGCAACCACAGAAATACTGGCAGCAACAAGAAACAGCACCGTGCAGATGAAACCAGGTGATTCGGCACGTCCTAATAACTGTGGGACGACAGCTCTGATTAAGCACGTTAACCCCCAAATCCGCTGTTGTCAGGTGAAATCCAACGCGGAGCAAGCCGTCACCCCATCTCCGATCTTTCAGTTAGCACCTCCACACTTTACACATTACGCCATCAGAGCTCCTTGTGCCAAATGCCTTCGAAGGTTCAAGAAGTAACTCAGCGAAGCGTTCTAGCCTTCGAGGTTTATTTACACATCCAAGCGGGGCTGACCGACAAGATTGCTGCTGTTGAAACCAACGATGGGTACTAAAACCAAGGACTATAAACTTCATTACAGAAAAGCTAGGAACAACACTAGAAGTCCTAATCCACAACATAAACAGTCTTCCCAG
>NW_006399895.1:1435335-1447010 GCF_000299155.1 Elephantulus edwardii
ATTAATAAAATTTAATAATAAAAAAAAGAAAAGAAAAAAAAAAAGAAACCAACAATGGGATCTTTTGGGTTGGCAATGCAATGCCTTACGGACTGTATCATCAGAGTTCCAGTTACAGGGATGTTTTGAGGAGGGAAAGAATGAACCTCTGCTGAACAAGGAACAAAAAAATTGACATCGCATCCATCTCTGTTTACAGAAGTCATCATGTCTGACAGAGAACTCTAGTGGCCTAGTGGGTAAGGTGTGGCACCATCAACCCAAAGTCAAGTAGTTCAAATCATCTAACTGCTCTGCAGGAGAAAGGTGGGTAATCTCCTCCCATGCTATTTACAGCCTCTGGGAACTTGCCTGGGGGGAGGGGGCAGCTATGGGTCTTTCTGACTCCATGACAATGACCTTTGGCCTCTGACATGTCTCCCAGGGTGGCCTGCACTATCTTACTGAGGCCTTTGGCCGGAGGAGACAAGCAAGGGGCTTCCTCCAGAAACTTCTGGGAGAGCACAACTCTGCCAGTGCCCTGAATTCAGACTCCTGGCCTCCAGAACAGGAGACAGTAAATGCCTGTCTTCCTAAGCATGTATTTTGTGGTACTTTTTCTCAGACCCAGGAAACTTATACAGGAGCATGAATACGTAAGACGAAGAGATGGGATGAGAGTCTATAGCCACAGCTCAAGCACAGATTTGGGCGAAGGGACCTCTCACATCATTTTAAGCAGGAATACTTTTCTAGGCAAAGTTGAAGATGAGAATTGAGAGGTGAACAGTTACCAGATAATGTCAAACTCTCCAGAGATTAAGCAGGTTTTTTTATTAATTTATTTTATTTTATTAGTTTTAATGAACAGTTACAGAGATTTTGGGTTTTCATTCATTCATTCATTGTTGCACTGTTTTCACTACCCTCCTCCCAGTTTAAGCAGCTTTTTAAAACTTAGTTTTTACAACAATATCGTGAAGGAGGTGAGTTTGATTATTACTTCCGTTTTACAGATGAGGAAAACAAGACCCAGAGAAGTCTGCAGCTCCTATTTCATACAAGGAGATTTGGAGTTTCCTGAGAGGAGGCCCCACGTTCCAGAGCTAAGGCTCTAGGATGACCAACCCACTAACCCTCAGAGACACACTGAGCTCACAGCAACCAGCCCTTGTTGGCTGAGTCGGTAACTAAAGGAACTTATCCCATCCATTCTGACAAACTGTGATAACACAAACCTCAACTCAGGAAGAAATTGTTGCTCAAAGTCAGAAGTCAGCAAACTTTGACCACAAAGGGTCATATAGTAACCACATTAAGTTTGTGATGATTTTATCTTTGGCAAGGACTCAATTTGGTAAGTGGGAATGGCTGTGTTCCAATAAAACTTTATTTACAAAACAAGCAGCTGGCAGATTTGTCCCAGGTCCAAACGTTTGTTGACTGTCTCTACCCCTAACCACACACACACACACACACACACACACACGGTAAGTAACTTATTGTGGGTCAATTATTGGAGGTGGTGATCAGATCTCAATGAACAGTTATTGTTTATTCTTTTCTGTAAAAACCAGAGAAGGAAGTTAAGAATGGTAAATATTTAGAAAACCAAACTAACATTCTGTGAGCTAGAAGTTATTCCAACCATAAAACAGGGGTTTTTGGTTTTTTAAAATTTTACCCCTACTTTAATTTTAGTGAAAGTTTACAACGTAAATTGGTTTTCCATTCAACCATTCATACACATTGTTTTATAACATCAATTACAATGTCCACGATAGAATTTTATATTCCCCACTTTCTCCCCTGAACTTCTCTACTACTACTACTTCTTAGAGCACACTGCCTTTCCCCTCACTCATCTTTGTATGTGCCGATCATCTATAGAATAGGCAGAGCTATGGGAATTAGGCGCTCTGGTGGCACAGTGGAGAGGAGTTTTGCTGCCAATGCAAAGGTATGTGGTTTGAATCCACCATCTCCTGTGTAGGAGTAAGATGGGCAATCTCCTGTGAAATTTACTGCTTCTGTAAACCTGCTGTTTATTTCATGTATGGGTCAGTTCCAACTTGATGGTACAACACAAGAAAAGTGTTAAAGATCTGTCCTTGGGATTATTTATGTTTCTGTGTGTTCTAAGATACAAAGTGTACTTATGGACTTTACCTATTTTGTAAGATTAAGTAGTATCGTGAGTCAATCATAAAAGAGATTCAACAGAGAACCAGCAGATATGAAGGACCTCAGTACTTCAAGGAAAGAACAGGAAGTAGAGAGCACTCTTTGGATCCAGGGTCCCTGAGCTAGGAATATCCTAGACACAGGGATGACTCCTGCCAAAACATATCTAAGGAACACCAAGCTTACAGATGTTGAAAAGACACAAGGACCATCCTCCTGAAGCCATTTCCTCTAGACTTAGTGTCCTGAATTTGTACTTCCAGCATTCTTAAACTATGAAAGAATAAATCTGTGTGTGTTAAACCCCTTTACTTGCATAGCCAGGAAACCAATTCTCTAACAGAATTATTATTAGAGATTTTGTCAACTGTTTTTGGAGGAGTGAAACCAGGTTGCTCCTTCAGGACAAGGATGGTGAAACTCCAGTTCACATACTTTGGACATGTTGTCGGGAGGAACCAGTTCTTGAAAAAAAGACATCATGCTTGGAAAGAGGAAGACCTTCAACAAGATGTATTGACACAGGGACTATAACAATGCACTTGAGCATGGAGGGGGTGGGGAGGATGGCATTGGTAGGGCAAAGTTCTGATCTGTTATTCATAGAGATGCTGTGAGTTGTGGTCAGCTGAATGGCCCATAACAAGCATGACTTCTTGTTGTTATGTGCCATCGAGTCGCCTGCGACTCATAGTGACACTATGTACAACAGACCTAAACTCTGCTCTGTCCTGTGCCAATCGCACTGTCCCCGACACTCCCATCCCAATTATCCCAGTCACTGAATCAATCCACCTCATAGAGGGCCTTCCTCTCCTGCGCCGTCCCTCCACCCTCCCAAGCATGGTGTTCCTCTCTAAGGACCGGTCTCTCCTCACAACATGTCCAAAGTATGCTAGACGGAGCCTCAGAATCCTTGCCTCCAAGGAGCCACCCGGTTTAACCCATTCCAGGATAAATCTGTTTGTTTTCCTAGCAGTCCATGGTATTCTCAATACTCTTCTCCAGAACCACAGCTCAAAGGCATCAATTCTCCTTTTATCCTCCCTGGTCATTGTCCAACTTTCTGGTGCATAACAGGTGATTGCGAAGACCATGGCCTGTATCAGATGCACCTTAGTCTCCAGAGAGACACCACTGCTCTTCAGTACTTTGGAGAGGTCCCTAACAGCAGACTTTCCCAAGCATGACTTACTCACTGAAAATACTTCCCCCTGCACCAACAAAAATGGTCACTCTATATGTGGACCTCGTCGTGTGGGATACCTAGAAATTAAACTGACTTCATCTATGGAAAAGGAGATGATAAATATCAGTCAGAACAAAGCCAGGATCAACTTCAGAGCAGATCAATTTTTTTAATGCAAATTCAAATTGAAGCTAAAGAAAGTAAGTCTGTGGAAGTCAAGGCCTCTTATTTTGAAACAGTTGGAACATTATTTGTTTCCATTCCCAAGAAAAGGGATCCAATAGAATGTGGAAACTATTAAACAGTATCATTAATATCACATGCAAGCAAAATACTGCTGAAGATCATTCAAAAACAGCTAGAATAGTACATAGATAGGGAACTTCCTGAAATTCAATTGGGATTTAGAAAAGGCTGTGGCAATAAAGGATATCATCGCTGATGACAGATGGAGCCTGGTTGAAAAGGAATACCAGAAGAATATCTATCTGAGCTTTCTTTATTGACTATGCAAAGGCTTTTGACTGTGTGGATCATAAAAAGTTGTAGCTGACACTGAGAACAATGGGAGTCCCAAGTACTTAATGGTGCTCATGTGAGTACCTAGACCAGGAGGCTGTTGTGCAAACAGAGCAAACGAACACCACCTGGTTTAAAATTAAGAAGGGAGTGCATCAGGGTTATATTCTCTCCCCCCATACCTATTCAATCTGTATGCCAAGCAAATTATTCTAGAAGATTGACTATGAAGAAGAATGTGGCATCAAGATCAGAGGAAAACTCATCAGTAACCTATGGTATGCAGGTGACACAACCTCGGTTGCTGCAAATGAGGAGGACTTGAAGCACTTGTTGCAGAAGATCAAACAACGCAGCCTTCAATATGATTGCATTTCAATGTCAAGAAAACAAAAATTCTTACCACTGAACTGATAGGCAATATCATGCTAGCTGGAGAAAAGATTGAAATGGTCAATGACTTCATCTTGCTTGGATCCACAGTCAACCACCCTGGTGCTAACAGTCAGGAAATCAGGAAATGTATTGCACTGGGAAAGTCTGTAGTTAGGACGTCTCCAAACTACTGAAGAGTAATGATGTCAGTTTGAGGACCAAGGTGAACTGATTCAGGCCATGGTCTTTCTGATCACTTGCTATGCGTGTGAGAGCAGGACAATGAATAAGGTTAACAGAAGAATTATTGATGCCTTTAAGGTGTGGTGTTGGAGAAGAGCACCAAATATTCCATGGACTTTTTTTTTTCCCCCCTATAATTATATTTTATTACTTTTCATAAACGTTTACAGAGATTTTGGGTTTCCATTCATTCATTGTTGCACTTCCATGGACTTCTAAAACAACAAATATGTCTTGAGAGGGTGCAACCAGAGTGTTCTTTGGAGGCAAAGATTATGAAGTCTTGCCTCACATACTTCAGGCATGTTGCTAGGAGGGACTAATACTTGGAGAGAGATGTGATGCTTGGGAAAGTGGAGGGTCAGCAAAGGAGAAGATGACCCTCGACCAGTTAGATTGACATGGTGACTGCCACAATGGGCTCTCATGTATCAGGAAGTGTGAGGATGGCAAAGAATAGAACAGGGTTCAAAACTGTGATTCACACAGTTGCACCTAACACCACCACCATGGAATAATACAACATTGAGTAAACCCCACCTAAATTCAGGTACTATATCAAGCACAGATTTGATCCTGAACATGAATGACTGAAGAGCTAATGAGTCAAAGGATGACAAGGGCCTCATGCTTTAATAAATCTAAGGTCATTGAAAAGACAGGAAAGAGCTAAGCAAATGTCTAAAACAATCTATAAGTTGCTCTAGGGTGTTGAAAAGTTAAAGGAAAAAGTATTAATAAATAAGGCTGAACAGAAGAATTTAAAGAGTGGCTCAAGAAAATGAAGTTAGGGAGCTCTGGTGGCCTAGTGGCAAAAGCTGTACTGCAATCCCAAAGGTACGCAGTTCGAATCCACCAGATGCTCTGCTGGAGGAGGGGCAATCTCCTCCTGTAACAGTCAAATCCAATTTGATGGTACACACAAAACATTTAAAAAAAAAAAAGAAGTAAAGCATTATTACAAAATGTGCACATACCTAAAGTTAGAAAACCAAAAGGCAAGGGCACACTTGACATTTCTCAAGTTGACAGAACTGAAGAAAAACATTGAAGCTTTGACTTGCAACACTGAAGAGTTCTATGGACAAAATATTGAATGATGTAGGAAGCATCAAAAGAAGATAGAAAGGATACAAAGTCTCTGTACCAAAAAGAACTGGTTGATGCTGTACTATCTCAGGAATTAACATGTGATCAAGAATTGATGGTACTGAAGGAGGAATTGCATTCAAGGAATTGGAAAAAATACAGGTCCCAAGAATTAATGGAATAAAAATGGAAATGTTTCAACCAATTCAGACAGCACTCGAGATTCTCACTTGTCTGTGCCAAGAAATTCGGAAGACAGTCAGCTGGCCAACTGACTGAAAGGGACCCTATTTGAATCCATTCCAAATATAAGTGATCTAACAGAAAGCAGAAATTATCAAACAATATAATCAATACCACATGAAAGTTAAATAGTGACAATTATTTTAAAACAGTTCGAGTAGTATATGGACAGAAAATAGCTAGAAATTGAAACTTGATTCAGAAGCGGATATGGAAAAAGGGAAATCATTGCTGACACCAGATAGCTCTTTTCTGAAGGCAGAGAATACTAGAAAGACATCTGTATCTTATTGATTGTGCAAAAGCATTTGTCTGGCTCATCATACATACATATTGCAAAGAATTGGAGTCACACAACATTTTGTTCTGCTCATGTGGAGTTTGTATGTAGATCAAGAGGCCGTGATTTGAATAGAACAAGCTGCCAGTGCATGGCTTAAAATCAAGAACTGTGTGTATAATGGTTGTATTCTTTCACCATACTTATTCAATGTGTATGCTAAGTAATCTGAGAAACTAGACTATATTAAGAAGAACGTGGCATCAGGTCTGGAGGGAGATTTTACTTGTGATATGGAGAAGATACAACATTGTTGAAAAGTGAAGACTTGAAGCACTTTTTTTCCAATCACCATACATTTATTGAGCATGTGATACACATATAAAGCACTATATTTTTATGAAAACCAAGTGAAGGGTCAAATTTCCTTACCCTAAAGTGCACTTGCTGGGTAAATAAATGGGTTTTGGGTTGTTGCTAAGTTCTGTTGAGATGGAGATGGCTCATAGCGACCCTATGAACAAAAGACCTGAACACTTGGATAACTTTGGTTGTTTATCCAAGTTCATAGGATTTCTGGAGACAAGCCATTTTGGAAGTGGATGCCACTCCTGCTTCCAAGCTTCTTTTAATCGGGAAACTCCACCAAACACTGTCCACCATGGGTAACCATTATTGCATTTAACATATCAGTGCCACAGTGTTTAGCCTCAGGAAATTTATCTATCTGTCTTGGATAAAATGCAACCAATGTGGCGAGCTCTGGTGGCCTAGTGGCAAGAAACTGCAACTGCAATCTCAGAGATGCATGGTTCGAATCCACCAGATGCTCTGCTGGAGAAGGAGGAACAATCTCCTCCTGTACCAGTCAGATCTGATTTGACGGTACACACAAAAAATAATGAAATAAATGGGGGGAAAAAAGCAACCAATGTGCTCCTTGAAGGCCAGGACAGTGAATCTTCACCTTCTATGCTTTTGGCATGCTGTCAGAAGGTGCTAGTCCTTGGGGGGAAATCATACCGAGAAAAGGAGACAGTCAAAGAGAGGAAGACTCTGAGTGAGATGGAGAAAAACAGTGACTGCAACAGGAGATGTGAACATGGCAGAGACCTTGAGGACGGTGCAGGTTAAGGCAATGTTTGATCTGTTGTTCACAGGGAACTCCAAGTCCTAGACAACCCACTGGCAGCAGCAACATGTCTATAACCTGTAAATTCATTCTTTTAAGTGGATTATACTAATTTTTTTAACTGAATTCAAGAACCACCTCAATGTGCTGGTCTCTTATTTTTCACTGTTTCAATTACTTGAAAACCAAAAGTTTTGTGGCTTCATTGTGATTAGAAAAGATTTATAGATTTCTGTTTTCACTGAACAATATGCCCACAAAGAACCAACTTTCACACTCTGTATCTAACCCATAATAAAACTGTTCTGAACGTGCACTCTGTGGAGAGAGCCAAGTGTTATGCAGCCTGTATTCTCAATCTGGCACCATATTAAAATGATTGGCTGCGTTCTTATTTTCATCTGAGGAAAACTCAGTGCTCAACGTTTTGGACTTTATTATTTTTTTTTAAATGTGGTTTTAACAAAAGTTTACAGAGAAGTTGGATTTTCATTCACTCACTGTTGCATATGTTCCTCCCTCCCCACACCTTTGAAGCAGTGGAAGCTGGTTCATGCTTTCTGCCAAAACGTTGATCCAACAGAAGGATGGAGTTCTAGCTCTTTGACTCCTTCTCCTCACAACCTTCGTCCCCAAACAGCCATCAATTCAACAAAGTTTTTACTCAATTACGCTGTAGGTTCAAGGTCACGAGGAGAATTCACATTGAATTGTTATTACGTGCCATCAAGTCGCTTGCGACTCCTGCTCTCTCCTGTGCCAGTCCCACTGTCTGACACACCTTCCTCCATTACCCCAATCACTGAATCGATCCATCTCATCAAGTGTCTTCCTCTCTTGCATTGTCCCTCCACCCTCCCAAACATGACATCCCTCTCCAAGGACTGGTCCCTCCCTAGAACATGTCCAAAGTATGTCAGATGAAGCCTCAGAATTCTTGCCTCCAAGGAGCAGCCTGGTTTCACTCTCTCTAGGACAAACCTGTTTGTTTTCCTAGCAGTCCATGGTATATTCAAAACTCTTCTCCAGCACCACAGCTCAAAGGCATCAATTCTCTGTCATCCCTAGTCATTATCCAGCTCTGACGCATAGCACGCAATTGTGAAGACTATGGCCCGGATCTGGAGCACCTTAGTCTCCAGCATGACATCATTACTCTTCAGGACTCTGGAGAGGTCCCTGACAGTTGACTTTCCCAATGCAATTTATCTGTGAATAAAACCTTACTACCAAGGACAGACCCCCTCTTTTTGCCATTGTGTCTTGAGAATTCTTATGAGCCACGGTGATCCAGTGGCCTAATGGTAGGTAAGGAATTGCATTGTCAACCCAAAGGCATGCAGTTTGAATCTGCCAGCTACTCCTTGGGAGAAAAATAAGCAATAAATTCTTGTACAATTCCTTGCCTCTGAGGGTCAGCTGTGAGTTGGTCCCATCATGACAGGACACAACAACAAGAAGAGGCAGGTGATTAAGGAAGAAGCTCTGGTAACATCGCAGTTAAATGCTCAACTGCTGATTAAAAGATCAGAGGTTCAAACCCATCCACTGCCCTGCAGGAGGCTATGTGGCCTTCTGCTACTATGAAGAGTTACAACATTATCATTCTTACAGGACAGACCTACCTTGTCCTCAAGTATTGGTCAAGGTCAGAACTGACCCACAGCAATGCGTTTTAACAGGTAGTCTGCCAAATGACTGTCAGAGCAGGAAAAGATAAGAATTTGAACGCTTCATTTCCCCCCCCCATGGAGCCACTCAGATTGACTTCCAATTCTTGTAGCATTGGTCACACTCATAACAACCTTCTCGTAGGTTTCCCTGGGAGTTTTTGTGGGGAGGTTCATTGGGAATTGTACTAGTAACTCGCAGGCCAGCTCATCTGACTGTTCAGATCTCTGAGTAGCTCCTTAGGGAGAAAGACAGTCCTCTCCCATTACAATTGACAACCCCAGAACCCCAGCGGTCAAGTCGGCCTCAGTGAATTATGTTGCATGTCCCGGTTTTGCAAGACTGCAAAGCTCCACGGGAAGAGATTGCCCAGGTGCCTGCCAGGTGGATTTGAACCCCTGGCAGCTTGAACTGGCTGAGAAGCTGAACTCACTATGGACCACGCTAACTGCACCCTCAGGGAGCGACTTGTTAGGCACAGGTGGATGGGAACGAACCCATAGCGAACTCTCAAGGGGGGTTTAGAGGCAGTAAATCTCACTGGAAGAGATTACCCATTTTTTTCCTTCGTGGAACATCTTGTTGTGTGCTGCTGAGTCAGAATGGACTCAGAGTTGACCCTCCGGCGCCTTTTCAGAGGCACTTAATCCCATCGCAGAAGATTGCCCGTCCGTCCTTTCGTGGAGCGACTAGTGGGTTTGAACCACATGCTTTCTGGATTGCAGTGCAACTTCTTACCACTAGGCCACCAGAGCTCCCTTATGGACTGTCATGTGCTGTCCAGTCAGAACCAAGGCCTAGCTGATACCTCCCCCAACCCCCTCACCAGCACACAGTGGGTTTTCAGAGGCAGTTGAGGCCATGATCAGACGTCATGAGATTTGGTAATTTGGCAAGTGTAACCTGAATGTCTAAATCAATCTCCAGAGGCCACATCTTTGGTGCTAGAGCTCTGAGCCAAAGCTTAATTTATAAAACTGAAAAAGGAGTCAGCTCTGACTGAAACAAGAGGAATTGGGCCCAGGAAGGAGCTGACTCCTCTGAACAAAACCCATGTTAAGCCAATGATACCGGTTAATTGAAGCTTATTAAACACACAATTTGCAAATCTGAGTAACAATTCTAGAAAGGAATAAAAAAGGTTTATACATGAAAGGAACGTCCAGAATTCTTATACCCTCGTTTACTGGCATTGCCATGGAAACAGGATCAAAACAGTGTTTATGTCATAACATTTGATTCACAACACAGCTTCTGGTCTGGCCTCGGAGTCTGTTCCCTGAAACTGACAGCACACAGATGACCCTTTCACCAAAGTCCAGTGCTTAATGCAAGCCAGTTCTCACTACATCTAGACCAGTGTTTGATGAAAAGATGACAATTGCTGAAAAAAAAAATAAAGGCTTTGTCTACATTGGTTAGCCCAACATCTATAAAAGCTGGAAACTTGGGGTCCAGTAGAATTCAAACCTCACTCCATTTGTTCCTTGCCCTGGCATTTTTTTTAACAAAGACAAATATTATTTTGGGTTGTTTTTTTTTTTAATTTTTATTTTGTGTATGTGTACCATCAAATCAGATCTGACTAGCACAGGAGGAGATTGCTGTTCCTTCTCCAGCAGAGCATCTAGTGGATTCAAACCATGTACCTCTGGGATTGCAGTGCAGTTTTTTGCCACTAGGCCACCAGAGGTCCCTCATAAATATTATTTTGATACTAAAAAATTCAGAACATTGTTTAGGATAAATATTTTTCAATGCTTATACAGAATGAATGCTCTAAAACTATCATCTTCCCACACCACCCTTAATTCTTCTACTATAGCTTGACTAATTTTTGTTTCATGGCTAGGAGAGATCGGTACTTGGAGGAGGACATCATGCTCCGAAGGGTGGATGGACAGTGCAGGAGAGGAAGACCCCAGATGAAATGGATTGATACCATATCCGGGGCAATGGGGTTTGGTGTGTCAGAATTAGTGAGACTGGCTCAGGACAGGGCAGGGTTCAGAGCTGTTGTACATAAAGTCATTATACATCACAGGCAACTCAACAGCACATGATATACTCTATTTGGTTGGTTTTTCATTTAAGCCTCTTGTTTAAAGTCCACAGGACCTCAAGAAGGGCCTTTGTATTTAAAAGTCGATTGTTATATTTTGGAGGAACATTCTTTTAAGTGGTACAGCACTCTGTCAATATGCTGTACTGAGGTAACCTGGGTTTGCTGTGATGCTGAACCTTGTGCCACTGGGGTGTCAAATGCCATAATGATTATCCAACAGTGTTGGTTGGAGCCCCCAGGTTAAGACAGGTTTGGAAACAGGAGTGGCAACTACTTCCTAAACAACATGTCTCTGGAAACTCTATGAACCTTGATAAATGATGGCAGTTACAGAAAGACTATAGTTCTTCTCTTCATAGGGTCACTATGAGTAGTGCTTGATTTGATAGCAATGAACAACACCATGACAAACATATCATACTTTAAGTTTTAGACTCTCAGTGTCTATCAAGGGACAGGAGAAAAGAAAAAAAAACACCAAACAAATGCAAACCATCCAAGACCTAAATAATGCACAGAAGTCATAATTATGGGGGAAATGCTAACCCCTAGCCTTCAACTCCCTTCAGAAGGACAAAGTGCTTGGTAAAATAGTCAGTGAAAATGAGAGAAACCTTTCACAAGATGGTCACACAACAACAATGGGCTCAAACATACTAACAATTACAAAGACGGCTCAAATATTGGACACTTATTCTTTTTTTTT
>NW_006399895.1:1447545-1448814 GCF_000299155.1 Elephantulus edwardii
GTGAGTCAGAGCCAACTTTGAGAACAAAGACTGTCCAGACTTTCTTCATCATTACAACATAGACGGTTGTTCTTGTACCGTCGAGTCCGAACCAACACACAGCAGACCCTCTAGCGAGATCTCAGAGGCTGTTAATCGCACCGAAAGAGACTGCCCAGCCTTCTCCCGCAGAGCATTCTGGTGGCCTTGAACTCCATGCCTTCAGAATTACAGCGCAGCCAGAAGAGAACTCTGCACAAGCCAGAGACACAGGGGATGACTCAACAGTATACAAAAATGTGAACTTAAGAGAGTTCTGGTCACATAGTGGTAAGGAATTGGGCTGCCAACTCAAAGGTACACAGTTCAAATCCATAAGCTGTTCTTCAGGAGAAATATGGGCAGTCTCCTCCCTTGGAATTTACAACCTCTGAAAATGCCCTGGAAGGTCAGCTATGTGTCAGTTCTGACTTGACAGTGCATAACAATGTGAACTTACTGAGAACCCAGATTCTAGAACAAAACAGGTGTTTGTATACAGCAGTGCCTTTTCATGCTCGAGCCCCAGTTTTCTCACCTTCCTGTTCACATTTCACAGTCAGTCAGCTTGATTTCAGGGCAATAAACAAAGACAGTTGAAGGTATTATTTGAAGCTGCAAAATAGTTCTCATTATACAGATCAGAAACGTCACCGTAATAAAAATCCGTGAAAGGGTTTGAAACTTGGCAATGCTTTTACACTGTGAAGATAAAGTAAACAATTTTTAAAGTATCAAGCAAGATAAAAGAAAAGCTAAACACAGCAGTCCACAAAAATTTTCTGAAAACAAAATAACCAATCAAATTCTTGACTAGAATGGAACAAAGACTAAAGGATTTTAGGATAAAAACACATGAAGGAAACATTTTATACTCAGCCAAATCGTTTTCATATTAAGAGAAGACAGCAAGTAGCAGAATGATAAGTTAGCAAAGTGAGGTAAAAAGAAAAATAAAGATTAGTAACAGCTGGTAATTCTGCTATGTATGTATTAAAATGATATAAAGCTGGAACGGATAGGGCAGATGGCATAAGCCTAAGAGTTAACTCTCAGATCAACTGCATTAATGGCCTTTAAATAGAACACAGTATAATTTTCTTAAGTCAGGAGCAAAAAAATGATGCATGCCAGCACGGTTATTTCTCAAAGTTGTACTGAAGGTTGTAATTAATACGGTAAGATAAGAAAAACTACACTTAGTTACAAAGGAGATACAGTAAAACTTGCAAAGACCAGAAAATATATATA
>NW_006399895.1:1450146-1455349 GCF_000299155.1 Elephantulus edwardii
AGTATTTTCTGCATCTCCATAATGTTTCTAATTGAGGGCACACTGAGCTGTTACAGCTGTATCCGATCAAAGGCCAAAGACTTGTGAGACCCAGGGGGGTAAAAGCTAGTCCCATCGAGTTCAGGCTAACAGATTTCTGTGCATTAAAGTCATTCTTTTCAGGTGCCCATGATCCTTGGTAGCATAGTAGGTCCAGTGCTGGACTACGAACCAGAATACCGGCTGTTCTGACCCACTCGCTGCTCCGTGAGGCAAAGATGAGGGAGCAAAGATGAGGGGGTCTACTCTCATCAAGCTTTACCGCTTCTGAAAACCCAATGGATCGTCTGCAGGAATTGGAGTTGACGTAACAGCAGTCAGCTTGGGTTTGCTCTCTATGGAAGTTTAGCTAAAAAAAAAACCAAAATTCTAAACCAAAAATCAAAACCCAAACTCACAGCCCTCATATTCATTCCAACTCATAAAGACCCTCCTTTGGATTTCTGAGGCTGTAAATCTTTACAAGAGGTGGGTGCCTATCTTTTTCCTGTGGCACAGCCAATGGATTAGAACTACTGACCTTATGGTTAGCAGTACAGCACATATTTTATCACCAGAGCAAAGTAGCAAACCATTTAAAAAGGATAGAGTTCAGCAAAGAGGCCATAGATACCAGATCAATATGTTTTTTCACTAAATAAATACCTTTTCTATCTACCACCATCAAAAAATAAGAGATGTAACAGGGAAATTTTAAAAATGTTGACAACAGCAACAAAACTTTAAAGTACCTAGAAACAAACTTTACAAGAAAAAAGATTCTTTATAGAAGAAAAACAAACACCAATCCACCTATAAGCCTTTATTGAACAGAAAGTTGTGTAACTGGAGAGATACCTTATTTTTTGTAAATAGTGTGCCCACAGACAACTTATTGTGACCCTACGTACAACAGCCCTAACTCCTGCTCTATCCTGTGCCAATCTCACTATCTTTAACACAGCAAACCCAATTACCCCAGTCACTGAATCAGTCCACCTCATAGAGGGTCTTCCTGTCCTGTGCTGTCCCTCCCCCCTCCCAAGCATGACATCTGTCTCCAAGGACTGGTCCCTCCTTGCAACATGTCCAAAGTATGTCAGACAAAGCTTCAGAATCCTTGCCTCCAAGGAGCATCCTGATTTTACCCTCTCTAGGGTGAACCTGTTCATTTTCTTAGCAGTCCATGGTATATTCAATACTCCAGCACCACAGCTCAATTCTCCTTCTATCCTCGCAAGTGGCTTGATGGCACAAAACAACAGTGTGCCCACAGAAATAACACAGCTGTAATAGACTGGAATGATGAGAATATTTTGGGTGTGATTTTTTTTTTAAAGGTCCAATATAAAGAAAGCATGCATGCATTCAATGTGCACGGTCCAGTATAAAGCATGCATGCATGCAATGTGCATTTGAAGCCAGGTGGCAGGATAGCATGGGTGTGGGTGTGCCCTGCCCTGGCTCCCTGGGTAGTTAGATCTGTCTTGACCTGTGACCCCTCTGCACCTGTGCTCTCAACACCATAACCTCACTCCCCCCCCCAAGATAACCACATAGGTGAGAGTCAAATCGATTGAGCACGGTGCCTGGCCAACTAAATGGTGGGCAGAATGTGAGTGGCTGTGATGTGCCAATCTCACCCGCCTCAGTGGCCTCTCTGGATGAGAGTGTGCAGGCCTGTGCTATCCCTGCTGGGGCTGGTCACCCTCGATGTTTACCGAGTCGAAAAAGTGATTTCTGTCTGCACTAGAGAAAGGTTTGCAGGACAGTCAAGGGATCCTGCTGGAAGAGGGGGTGCTTTAGAAAGGTGAGAGTAAGGTGGAGAGGATCAGCCATTGGGGACAGAATCTCTGCATCAGTAGACACCAAGATGGAGACGAAACAGTAAATCCATCAGACATTTAAAAAAGGCGAAATCAACAACATGTTAAAAAATATCAGTATAGCTCACTTATGAAAATAACACACAGGGGGTTGTGTAATGTGCAAAAACGTGTAACTCACATGCGGCTTAAATGAAAACACAGCATCCTGACTGAGGAAATATTACAAAAATGTCAGTCCCCAGATTGTTCTCTAAACTTAATGTCATCCCAATCAATGCTCCAAGAAGATTCTTCCCTCATTGAAAAGACAAACATTGCAGTAAATAATATAACACATATTAAAGCTAGGTAATTATTATTTAAATATATATATTCCAGGGGGAAATACTCTGCATTTTAATAAAAGGCCAAAAGGTCAAGAAACAAATGGGTAGTTAGGGAGGGGCAGTTCCCAAAAGAGGAAATGTAAATTCTCAACGACTCCAATGACCATGCAAAGACAATCTTATTACTAATCAGAGAAATGCAAACTGCAGCAATGAAATATACCTACTACATTACCAAAACCTTAAATCTATTGTGTCTTTTTATATTTAACTGGTAGTAAATAACTGTTCTGGAGACTGTTTTGAGAGTCAAAGAGGAGGATACCCCAGCATGATGCAATTATCAGTTTTCTTTTTAAAGCATTTTCCCATTGAACAAGAGGCCTGGGCAGGGCTGCTCATCAGGGTATGCGGGTAACAGTAAAATCAGCAAAGAACCCAACTGCCCATCAATGGGCAAACATTTATGCCTTCAAATACATGGACCGTAACAGATTTTGTTCCTCACTGTCATACGTTATACCTATGTATGTTGATACAGCTCTGAGATATAAAAGAGAGAAAGGTAACTCACAGAATAATGTATGCATCCTGCACAATGCTATGTAAATAAAACCCTACAGCAATAATTCTAAAGATAACTGTGACACTGATGTGCCAAATGCGATAATGGTTACATGTGGTGGACAGTGTTTGGTAGAGCGTCCCAATTAAAACAAGCTTGGAAGCAGGAATGGCATCCACTTCCGAAATGGCTAGCCTCCAGAAACTATAAACAGTGCTGAGGTCTTTCGTTCATAGGGTCGCTGTACGGCACTTAACAACGATAACAAAGATATTAAGATCTAGAAAGGTACACACCTAATCAGTGACCAGAATGTTCCTTGGAAACAAATATGTTAAGACTCTGACTTGCTTAATTTGGACATGTCATTAGCAAAGACCAATCCCTAAGAAAAAGGATTCACTTTTGACAGCATCTCAACAAAAACTTACTGTTGCAGGTTCCAACTCAGCAACTCCACATTAAGTTTCTGATTAAATTTTTAGCAAGAGAAGTTCTTTATCCTCAGAGCCTCTGGTGGAGTGAAACCACCAGAAATGTCCAGCTTTTGGGTTAGCCTCACACATTTGCTGCGTACTGAGGGCCAATAAAAAAACTAGGGAAGCTCTCAAGAGGGATTGGCACAGAAGCTCCAACAATGGACTGAGTCAAGGAAACCAGCAAACATGCAGCAACATTTCCCTCTAGTATACACCAGGGGGCAGTGATTAGAGCTGGGGCCACCACAATTAACCAATAACCAGAGGCCAGCCCTAGGGCTAGCGGAGGGTGAGGAGGCCAGGAATCACAGAAATCTTGACTTTCATGAGCAATCTTTCAAAACCCAGCTTGAGGTAGGCACACACTCCAAGGAATTAAATAGTCATTTAAAACATCAAATCACTTTTTCACCCAAAAGTTCATCAGTTGAGTCCTTAACTCATTCTACCCTCTAAAATAAAATCCTACATAAATAATTAGCCAAATGATAAACGTGAAACCATCAAAAACTCAAATACGGTTCCTAAACATAATGAAAATGTTTACTATATTTGATCACACAATTCCAAATCTATTCATAGTGAATTGTACCATCAGCAAATATTAAAAGTAATAAATCCCAAAAGGTAATAAATGTCATATTTCATAGATTTTTACCAAACTAGTGTGAAAAATAGTATTCCTCAAAGGAAAAATAGCTATAAATGCACACATTTCAGAAATGTACCTCAATAAACCTATAAAGATATTTGATCTCATTGGTAATCAAGATAAGAAATAAATTAAAACTAATGAGGTTTAACATTTTTAACTACTAAATTGGCCACAACATGAAAGAATGCTAATACTTAAAAGGTTGACAAGAATACAACAGACCATCTAGAATAGGAATGTATAAGGAAATATACATGTAAGTAATTTAAAAATGTCTGGGACCCACATTAGCAAGGTAAAGAGGAATTGGTGAAATTAAGTTTACTATTTTTAACCTGAAAAAGCCCTGTTGACACAAAATTTAGTTTAATGAAAAGGCTACAATCTTAATCCCCCACGAACTTAGTGGGAGAAAAACGTGGCAGTTAGCCGTGGACACCCTCAGGGGAGCAGCAGTTCTACCATCCTACAACGTGGCTTGGAGCAGGAAGAGGTTTGGCAGATCAAAAATATTATAGAATTGGAAACAACCCAAATATCCATCAACAAACAAATGGATATAGAAGCTGTGGTATATTCACACAATACTATGCAGCACTAAAAACAAGGAACTCATGAAATATTATACAAAATTAGTCACCCCGGAGGACATTATGCTGGGTGGCATATCTCAGTCACGAAAGGACAAATACTGCATAATGCCACTGTTATAGAACAGGACTGATAAGGGGATTTGGGGGGAACTAAGAAAAGAGGGGATAAATAATGTATATAGCATTGAAACAGATGAGGGAGAGAACTATATAAAAGGAATATATGATTAGGTATTATTGGCATGACTGGAATCCAGAATAAGAGTTGTATATTAAAGTGGTCGGGGTGGGGGATTGTATAACAATGGAAAAACTTTTTTCCAAAAAAAACCCAAAAACAGCAAACTGGGGGTGGGAGTGGACAGGAAGGAAAATGTGCAACACTAAATGAATGCAAATCCAAGTTCTTTATAAACTTTCATTAAAATCTAAAAAATAAAACAAAATCATTTCCACTCTAATCACTACAGGGAGCTCTAGTGATTTAGGGTAAGGACCTGCACAGCCACTCAGAGACACAAGGTTCAAATCTACTAGCTGCTCCCCTGGAAAAAAGATGGGCAACCTCCTCTCATGCAATTTACAGCCTCTGAAAACTCAGAGGGTCAGCTATGAGTCTGTTACAACACAGCTGTATTTGTTGTTGATGATTACTCTTAAGTTGAGCTCAACTCATAGCGACCTTATGAACAAAAGGCCTGAAGCCTTTCTGTAACTATTGTCATTTATCAAAGTTCA
>NW_006399895.1:1459874-1461049 GCF_000299155.1 Elephantulus edwardii
TCGCTATGAATCACAAGCGACTCGACGGCACATAATAATAACAACAACCACCTAAGCCATAGCATACTAAATTGGTTCATATGCACGTGAAAGTCGAACAATGAATAAGGAATCCAGAAGAAGAATGGATGTCTTTGAGTTGTGGTGTTGGCAAATACTATTGAATGGATTATAGATTGCCAAGAGCAAACAAATCTGTTCTGGAGGAAGGGCAACCAGGGTGTCACTTAGAAGTAAGGAGACTGAAACTTGTTGGGGGTGGTCAGTCTTTGGAAAAATACATCATACTTGGACATGTGTAAGATGAGCTAGAGAGAGGAAGACCCTTGACAAGGTGGGCTGGCAGAGTGACCACACCAGTGGGTGTGAGCATGGCGGAGATTGTGAGAATGGCACAGCATGGTCAAGGTCATGATCATATTCACAAGGTCACCAGGAGCTGCAGTCAATTCTATGGCACCTAACAACATATTCTCTTATACGTTATAAACTTACCTTAAATAAACTATCTTCTCTGACCTCAAGGAGCTCTGGTGTCCTGGCGTGTTAGGTGTTAAAAGTCAGTGGTTTGAATCCACCAGTTGCTCTGCAGGAGAAACATGGGCCATAATGATTGACCGCCTTGGAAATCCAATGTGGGTCACCATGAGTCAGACTCGTCTTGATGGTTTTGGTTTGTCTCTGACCTCACTGCTCCATTTGTAAAATTAAAGTCTGATGTGATGCCAAGGATTGGTACACAGAAGGCCTGACTGTGCTCAGTGCACCGTCACCTTCTGCCGTCAGCACTGTCTTAGTCCAAGTCATCACCAGCTGGCCTAGTTAGGGCTGTGGGCCTTACAATCCAGAGCAGTTTCCCTAAAGATACTTGGTTTCCATCAGCCTGCAGCTAGAGCGATCTTTAAAAAAAGCACAGCTTGACACCCAGGCAGATATATGCACACCCATGTTTATTGTAGCTTTGTTCACAATAGCAAAGAGTTGGGAACAATCTAAGTGCCCATCACCAAAGAATGGGTAGAGAAGCTGTGGTGTATTTACACAATGGAATATTATGCTGCATTGAAAAACAAGGAACTCCACACCCATGTTTATTGCAGCTTTGTTCACAATAGCAAGGAGTTGGAAACAACCTAAGTGCCCATCAACAAACGAATGGCTAGAGAAGCTGTGGT
>NW_006399895.1:1461149-1468124 GCF_000299155.1 Elephantulus edwardii
ATATTTCTTTTTTCAGGAGGGCGACTTCTTACACTTTCTTAAAACTTTTTTTTATACTTACAGTTTCTCTTTATTTAGATGCTAATTCTTTTTTTATCAGAAAGACTGGAATTATATTGAAATGTAAAGAAATTTTCAGTTGAAAATGTGGAGTCCCATAGCCACAAATGTGGTAGGCATACTTGGAAGTTTCACAATCAGTAAATTGAGCAGCCTTTAAAAACTTAGTTTTAGATGAATTTAAAAAAATACCTCTGTTCCTCTGTTAGGCATACATGGCTGGTGGGGCTCCTAGGGGTGCATGTTCCCCCGCGCCTCCGGGACCAGACGAGTCTGCTCACCGCACTCCACGCCCTGGAGCGGGGCTCACTCTTAATATAGACAAATTCAAACCCGCTGCTCTGAGGACACAGGTGCTTCCGTTCTTCCTAATCCTTTTGCCTTCCTGCTGTGCCCACTTGAGCATCAACCAGAACACTTCAGGTCCCACCCTGAAACAGTAAACAAGAGGAATAATCAACATGGTAGTGAAAGCCAACTCTCTGAGCTGACTGCGATGAACCAAACGCTATCCATTCTGGTAATGTATTTGCAGGGAGTTCTGGCTTAGTAGTAAGGAATTGTGCTGCCAATACAAAGGCAGGAGTTTCAAATACACTCTCCGCCACTAGGGAGGAAGATGGACAGTTTCCTCTTATGCGATTTTAGACCCTCTGAAAATCCACCAGCGGCTTAGCTATATGTCAGGTCTGACTCGATGGCACATAACAGCAATACTGTATTTGTGTATACAAAACTTTATCATCTGTGCCCTTCCCGTTTCTAGAGTGAAGCTTAGGAAGTCGTGTGTTGTAGCTGCAACAGTCTCTTGGCTTATGGAAGTTCCATGCACGAGGGGAGGAAACGGTGCCCAGGTCTGCTCCAGCTCTGTGATCACTTGTGATTCAGACTTCTGGGATCCATAGGTATTTCACCCGGTTCAAGTTCTCAAATAGATCACCAGGCTTTTCTTCCTAGTCTGCCTTTCTCAGACGCTCCACTAAAGCTTGTACAGCCTACGATCATTCCACAAGCCACCACTAACAGACAGATAGAGACAAATGGCCAGTGGCTACATAGGAGATATGCTGGCCAGAATGCAAACCCAGGTCTTCCTCCTGGAAAATGACAGCTTGACCACTGAACCACCATGAGCTCAGGGGAGCTGGTTAGAGGTACAGATTCTCAGGTCTCCCAGCGCCCCTAGAACGCTTAACTAAAAATGTGGGTCCCAGTCCAGTGTTTAACAAGCCCTCAGGGTGACACTGAAGCTCTGGAGTCCAAGGCCCCCTGGCCAGGGAAGCGAGCTCACAGCCTCCAGCTCCACAGGTGGAAATTGTTCCGCTGCCCCAGGTGACAATCTTTCAGCTAAATTGTTAACTAACTATAACAATTAGAATGCACTCTGACCCTGCAACAGGTTTGTGGAGGTTAGAAATCACGTGGGAGGAGATTGCTCATCTTTCTCCATGGAGCTGCAGTTAGATTCAAACCACCAGAAAAGCAATGCCTTTGGGTTAGCAGTGCCACTCGCTATGGTCTACCAGAGTTCTCTCAGTGACAGTTGTTGCTATATACCTTCGAGTCAACAACTAAGACTCACAGTGACCCTATGAAGAATAGCTTTGAACCTTGCCCTGTCCTGTACCATCTTACCTCCTCTGACGCACTTGAAGTCATTGATTACGGTCCCCGTGTCAATTCACCTTATTGAAGGTCTTCCTCTCTTAGTCCCTCTCCCTTTCCCCACATGATGTCCTTCTCCAACGAATGGTCTCTCCCTCACAACATGCCCAAAGTATAAGACACTGAGTTTCATTGTCCTTGCCTCCAAGAAGCACCCTGGTTTCACTTTCTCCAGGATAGACCTATTTGTTCTCTTGGTGGTCCATATACTCAGCACTCTTCTCCAACACCACAACTCAAAGGCATCGATTCTTCTTCCACCACCTATAGGCACCGTTCTGCTTTCAGATGTGTAGTAACTGAAAAGACCATGATTCAATGACAGCTGTTGTGTTGATCACCATCGAGTCGGCACCAACCCATAGCTGACCCTCCAGTGGGTTTTCAGAGACAGGAGGAGATTATCCATCCAATGATAGCTGGGTGGGTTTACTCTTCCAAGGAATGTTGTAAATGTTGGCACCCATTATAATAATGCTGTCCATCTTTATTATTTGTAAGTTTGCCTCTTGTTAATATTTATTCGTGACGTTAAAATGAATACTTACAGCATTTTTGTTGTTGTTACCTGCTGATAAGCCCAGAGTAGCAGAATGCTTGAGCTGTCCGATGCACACGTTTCAAGCGGAGGTGGAGTAAAGAGGCCCTCTGTCTTCTTGCTTCAGTTTGCAAACAAGCATCCTGCCACGGTGGTTTGAATCTCCTTCCGCTAATCTTTGTGGATGATTCCACTGTTTAAAATGTTTCCACCAAAGTAATGCTAGAGTTCAGCATCCTTCTAAGAAGGCTCTGGTGTGCCTGCTGGGGAAATAGCAAGCATTAGAGATGCTTCATCCAGGCAGGAGTGCTGTTGGTTGTAAGTTCAATGCTAACAAATTAGCAACATATAGTAAGTAAACAAAGAAATGACCAAGTCCTTTCATTGTTATACAGTGTCCCCAGATCCCTTTACTATGCAGCTCTTATTCTGGACTCTTGTCATGCCAATAATACCTAATCATATATTCCTTTTGGACAGTTCTCTCCCTCGTCTGTTTCAATGCCATGTGGATTATTTATCCCCTCTTTCTTAGCCTGGGGGTGGGGCGGGGTGGGGGTGGGCAGGGTGGCAGAGGGGAAAATGTGCAACAATGAAGGATTGTAAACCCAAGTTCTTTATAAACTTTCATGAAAATCTCAATTAGAAAAAAAAAGGAGAGAGATCATACACAGACCGGGGTCCATTAAAATTTTTTTTTATAAATCTAGTTTTGGCAGAGGCCTGACTGATGAAAGAAATAGTGTTATAACAAGGACCACAACGCCTGCACTCTTTGAGAAAGTCTTTGAGAATGGTAAGTAGTTGTTATTCCTTCTGGCCCGCAATTAAAAAAAAAATTAATGGAGAGAGAGGGAGGGAGGGAAGGAAGGAAGGAAGGAAGGACGGGCCAAGTCAGTGGTTGCCAGATCAGTTCCCATTCATAACAAGCCCATAGATGCAGAGTAGAACTTCTCCACAGGGTCCAAGAGCTGTGACCTTTCAGAAACTGTTGTTACCCTTCTGACCCACCTCTGAGTGGACTGGAACCTCTAACCTTGCCATTAGCAGTCCAATGGCTTACTGTACAACCCAGAGACTCCTATCCGTTAAATAAGAGGTCTTTGAACAGAAACACACACACAACAAGGATACAGGCTGATGAGTGGATAAAAATGAGACTAGATGCTCCGAGGAAGCTTACCTCTGTGTGTCTCCCCCCAGAATACAGGGCATAGTGTTTGTCTACGGTTCCACAGTTACTAATTGATGTTCAAAGTGACTTTATAAAACGGAACTACTGCAAATAACAGCAATCAACTATACTTTTTTCCAAGCAAGACTCTTTCATCAAAGCTGAAATGAATGGGTGCCACTTTGAGAAAAAAACAGGATGTTTACCTGGTCTCAGAATATCTACCACACAAATGACTTGTTAATTACCAAGGGCAGGGTAGTAATTTTTACAGTGGTGGAGACTGGCAGGCACCACCTTAATCAAGGGATCAAAGCTAAGGGCAAACCCACACGCTGTCCTCCTGATGTGACGGGCTAAAAACACAGGCCCCATGTGTGATAATCCTGCCAAAGGTGCAGAACCTGACCCTAGTAACAACACCTAGGCAAACCCAAATCGAGGGTGGTGGTAGTTGTGTGCTGTCCAGTTGGAAATGACTTCACAGCTGCCCCTCTCTCTGGTGGGTTTTCTGAGGCAGTAAACAGCATAAGAGGAGAAAGGCCATCCTTCTCCCACGGAGCAGCTGGTAGATTGGAACCTCGTGCCTTCGGGATTGAGTGCAGCTTCTTATCATTGTGACTGTGTACTGTTGAGTCGGAATCAACCCATGGCTGACCCTCCTCCAGTGGGTTTTCAAAGATTTCCCCTCCTGCTCCTATGGAGCAGCTGGTGGGTTTGAACCACACGCCTTTGGGATTGCAGTGTTGCTTCTTACCACTAGGCCACCACAAAAATCACTGCTTGTGCTCTTCAAATTGTCAAGGTCACAGAAGACAAAGCAAAGCTGAGCATTACTTGAAGATAGAGATGAAAGAGAAATGCAGCATTTAATCTTGGATTGGACCTTGATCTGAGGGAAAAAGTATTTTGCCACAAAGAGACATTACAGGAGAAACTGCTCTGTAGATTAACGATTATTGGGATAATTGATCTGTAAATAATTTCTATTTAATGCCCTGGCTTTTATTAATGTCTTGTGGTTATACAGTTTAATACCTTTGTTTTTTATGAAATATATATTGTAGGAAGATGCATCAACAATCTGCCTTACGCAGATGACACAACCTTGCTTGACAAAACTAAGCAGGACCTGCAGTATTTGCTACAGAAGGTCAAGGACTGTAGCCTTCAATATGGATTGAAGCTCAGCATCAAGGAAACAAAGATTCTTACCACTGGGCCAACTGGCAGTATCATGATAGATGTGAAGAAATGGAGGTTGTTAAAAGCTTCAGCTTCCTTGACTCCACAATCAACACTTTTGGTACCAGGAGCCAGGAAATTAAAAGACAAATTGCATTGGGAAAGTCTGCTATCAGGGACCTCTGAGGAGGAGCAACAATGTCAGTCTAGAGACTAAGGTGTGCCTAACCCAAGCCATGGTCTTCCGAATTACTTGTGAAGAGAGCTGAACAATGACTAAGGATGACAGACGAAAAATTGATCCCTTTCAGTTGTGGTGTTGGAGAAGAAGAGTATTAAATATATCATGAACTGCCAAAAGAACAAATAGATCTGTCCTGGAGAGGGTGAAACCAGGCTGCTCCTTGGAGGCGAGGATTCTGAAGCTCTGTCTCACATACTTTGGGCTCTTTGAAGGGTGGAGAGACCGTGTAGGAGAGTAAGACCCTGGATGAGATGGATCTACACAGTAACTGGGGTAATGGGGAAAGGTCTATCAGAGACAGTGAGATTGGTTCAGGATAGGATAGGGTTCAGAGCTATTGTACACAGGGTCGCTATGAGTCACAAGTGACTTGACGGCAGAAAGCAACAACAACAGCACACTTGGAAACTTGAAAGAAGTGAACATTGTATCTGCATCTTACCTCTGAGATGGCTAAGAAAATGCAACTATGCCTTTATGTATAGAACGGCAGAGGCTGAGAGTCAGAGAAAAAGGAAGTGCTAAAGCCAGTGTGATAACCTTAAACATGTGAGAAGAATTGAAGGTGTAAAAGAAGTCCTTATCATTTTACTGTAAGTCTGGAATTATTTCTGAAATCTTCTTAGTGGAGACAGCCTCTTAGAATAGGCCACAAGTAAAACGACCTATGTCTATTTTGTGTACCTTCGAGGTGCAACCCAGGCACAGCTAGACCCTCCAGCAGGTCTTGAGAGTAATTCACACAGGAGGAGATGGCCCATCTTTCTCCTGAAGAGCCTCTGACAGATTAGAACTGCCGGAGAGGCTTTGTTTTTTTGGATTAGCAGTGCAGCTGCCCTTGGACGTCACCACCAGGAGGCTAGAAGTTCCCTTTCAGGGTGTCGGTTCTGGAGGAAAGTCCCCGTTTCCTTCAGCAGCTGCAGACCTGACAGTCCCTGGAGATTCCTCCTATGTGGCCTTTCCTCCCTTGGTAATAAAAAAACCCCCAAAGACCCCACACCAATCACCTTCCTTATACAGAGACCAGGTCCAAAAAGAAGCACTCCACGCTCTTCTTTCTTGACAGTACAGAGGGCCCTCCCCTCTCTTGGCAGGCTTCCCTCTCCTGTTATCTCTAATGAGATAAAGAGGATTACAGGCCACACTCCAGGGGCACTCCCCTTACATCTGATTCAGTCTGTGATAGGATTAAGGACTGTTGTGTTCTGCTTCTACAATTACTTGGTTTATCAGATTATGAAAGATCATTACAGAGCTGCCACATTACCATTATATGGGGGGACACAATTCAATCCATGAGGCTCAGAAACTCAAAGGCAGTTTGCTATGGGTGAGAATAGACTTGATGACACTGTTTTGGGTTTGTTTAGTTGTGGTGGTTTCGTGTTGTTTTAAAGGAAGTCTGAGCTGAGAGCAAAGGCAGTGAGGTGGGCCTGTGGCAGCTCTGTCTTTCCAGGTGATCCTGGTGGGTCTTGGCACCTCTGTCTAATTAGTGAGCGAGCACGGTGGTGTCTGGTGTCCCTGTGCACCTGCCACGGGTCCCACTGCAGCGGGAGGTATGTGTCCTAACTCAGAGAAAGCAAAGGTCCTGTCAGCGGGGCTGCAAGGCTGAGCTCAGGCTGCATGCTTCCAAACTGGCTCTCAGCTCACCAGGCTTCGTCCTGTAACAGACGTAATAGGCAGGTGGGCATTCCTCCGCCTTCTGTACAGCCTGGGCTCTTTTCAGTACTGGACACGCGCCGTCTTTTGTGTGTGGAACAGCTGCTCCACGTCAAGAGGGCGCTGGCGAGCCGGTGGTAGGATCCTGCTTCTCTTCCCAGCGAGGGTACTTCACGTGGGTCGGTGGAGGCTGTGTGTTAACAAGTGATGCTGAACAAGTTTCACAGGCGACTCAATGGCACATAACAACACCACCACCAACCACAACAATATTATTCCTTGTAATTTTCTTATATACTAATTATATAGACTTAAACACACAAGTCCAATTGGTCCAGTGATGAGAATCTTCGTCTTCTTGACATTGAGCCTCAATCCATATTGTAGGCTGCAGTCCTTGACACTCTGCAGCAGGCACTTCAGGTCCTCTTCAGTTTCAGCAAGCAGGGT
>NW_006399895.1:1472924-1483727 GCF_000299155.1 Elephantulus edwardii
AATATAATTATAGAAAAAAAAGAAAAAGTAAAACAAGGAACTCATGCAATATTATTCAAAATGGGTGACCCTGGAGGACATTATGCTGAATGAAATATCTTAGTCAAAAAAGGACAAATACTGCACTGTTGTAGAATGGGACTGACATCGGGGCTGGGAGGAGACTGAGAAAGGGGATAAGTAAAGTATACTGCATTGAAACAGATGAGGGAGAGAACTGTTTAAAAGGGACATGTGATTGAGTCTTATTGTCACGACAGGAGTCCAGAACAAAGGCTGCATAGTGAAGTGGACTTGGAGGGAGGGACAGTATACCAATGGAAGAACTTTTCTTTTACTTTTCAAAGAGAAGAGTGAACTGGGGGAAGGGGTGGGCAGGAAGAAAAGTACCACAATGAATGAATGGAAATCTAAAATCTCTATAAATTTTCATTAAAGTTAGTAATAAAAAAATATTTTTTTCAAAATGCACAGGTTGTCATGTTGTCTGTCCCACTGCCTTCCCAGCCTTCAGCACCCACCTCTCGAGCATGTTTCAGGACCCCATGCAGTCCAGCTCCCAGTGTTATATCGTGTGGTCCCCTCTGTGTCGTACAGACCTGGTGTCCATGAGGTAAAATGAATGCAGATGTGATGGTGTGTCACTTCTGAGATTAGACTGTAAAGGGCTCTGGCTTCCTGATTGGGAGTTCTCTCTTGGGTCACTTACTCTGGGAGAAGTCAGCTGCTTTGTCATGAGGACACTGCAGCAGTGAGGGAGAGGCCTGTGTGGTAGCAGCTGAGGCCGCTGGCCAACAGTCAGCAGAGTGAGGTCTCCAGGCCACAGGATGAGCCGGAAGTGGTCCTCAGCCCCTACTGGACCTGAGATGATCAGGGCCGCCATCAGTTTGACCATGACAGACCTTAAGTCTACTCAATAGACCTTCCACCCCTAAATCCTACTCAGCTACACTGCCCTACGGCACTGGCCAATGGGAAATGCGTAAGGTAATTATTGTTTTGCTCTAGTAAATTCTTTTTTATGATTGCTCCAATTTCATTATAATTACCACCATTATTACATTGATGTGTTTGTTTTGATCAGATAAGAAAATCACAGTGTACTGAAATCTCATTAATTTAAAGCATTTAAAGCGTAAGATTGAGTTGTCTTGTTTTCATATACTGGTCCCCTGAGAAAGGTTTGCCGTGACTCTTGAATGAACAAACATTTTAGGAAAGAATGTATTCAATAGTAACAGTCTCTGTGATGATATGAGGCATTGCAGGCGAAGGAAGCCTAGTAGTAAGTAAACTCGTAGATTTGTGGGTAATTTGGATGCAGCAATTAATAACAAATACATCCTATTCTTGCCTGAGACCAGACGACCCAGATAGTGTGGAGTCCAGATAGGACCACTGACCAGAAACACAGTGGAAGGGTCGAGTTAGGACAGGAGAGAAATGTAGATGAAAACTCCAGCTCTGGGAAGGCAAGACTTACTAGACTTAGAGGAACGCCCGAGACTATCACCCCTAGACACCTATTTAACCTGGAGCTGAATCCACTCAGGAAGACCACCTTCCAGCCAAATCGCAGCTTGAACTTTAAAGGGAGCTCTGGTGGTCAAGTGGTCCGGGAGTTGTAATACCAACTCAAAGACAAGCAGTTTGAATCCACCAGCTGCTCCAACATTGGTGGTCTCCTCCTGTGCCGTTTACAGCCTCTGAAGACCCACTGCAGGGTCAGCGATGGCTTAGCTCTGACTGAACAACACTGAGTTTGAGTTTTAAAATTCAATAATGAAAATAATGAAAAGTGATAAAATCCATGAGGAATGTGCTTCTTAGAACAATCACCCTTATGATGTCCAATAGGCAGTGTTTGCTCAAAAGTAGTGTCGAGACAGCAAAGAGAGGGACGGGAGGGTGTAAGAGGGAGAAAACCACGGAGGTCGAGTCAGGTCTCATTTACAGGGAGGCTGTACAAATTTTTTTAAAAAACTTCTTATGTACAGTTTACATACAGAATTCGTATACATGGTGTTTCATTCATAGTCACCGTTTTTCACACATGCCCTCATCCAAACTGCACATCTTTCTCCCAAGGAGCACGCTGGTGGATTTGAACCACAGACCTTTCGGTTAGCAGTCTGACATGGAATGCACTGTGCCCTCAGTGGAAATGAGGAGAGTGTTGCCACATTACAGGGGTGGCAGCCACTGTCACAGAACTATTGCGTATGAATTGTTGAATAGGAAACTAATTCACTGCCTCAGCTTTGACCTAAAATGCAGCAGGGAGCTCTGGAAGCCTCGTGGTGAGAAGTTACACTTCCAGCCCAACGTAGGCGGTTTGAATCCATCAAGCTGCTCCGTGGGAGGAAAGATGGGCAGTCTCCTCCCGTGTGATTTACTGCCTCTGAAAACCTGCCGGAGGCTGAGCAATGAGTTGACACATAACAACAACACAGTGCACCAACGTGTTCATATAATAGGATCACTTTTACGGAGCTCTGGTGGGTATAATTGTCATGACAGGAGTCCAGAACGAAGGCTGCATAGTGGAGTGGACTTGGGGGGAGGGATTGCATAAAAAATTTTACTTTTCAAAGAGAAGAACGACCTGGAGGGATGAGGTGGGCAGGGAGAAAAGTGCAAAATGAATGAATGGAAATCCAAAATGTCTGTAAATTTTCATTAAAATTAATAATTTTTTTAAAAAAAAGACAGTTTCCTCCTTTCCTTCTTTTCCCTTCTCTCCTTATGTGCTGGCCCTTCTTTCAAATGCTTATCTCTTCAATCAAAGTTCCAGGTGGGTCCACCAATTCATCCCAATGCAAGTCTCCTCAGAGCACTGGGTGGGACCCCAACTTTGCCCTTGACCAATTCCTAACAGCCTCTACCAGATGCTAACTGTGACAAGCTTGTCTTCTGGGCAAATCCTCCCTTTTTATACTTCAAATCCAGTACTGTTAGCACCTTCTGAAGAGCCCATCTTGCACCAACTGGGTGTTATGATTACCAGCCCTGTTGGGGAGGTGTTGTCAAACTGTCTGCCCAACACCAGAAAGCTTGTTGTCTTAAATGATAATTAGAGCCCCTCTGTGGGTGTGCTGCTTCATAAAGCCACTCTCTGGGCCACCGCTTCTTCCCCACCAACCCACCAGATGCACGCTGTGACCAGGAGGCCAGAGGCCACCTCTAATTAGACATGACGTCAGCCCTGAGCCTCTGCGGGCCTGTTAGATCGGGAGAATAAAGCTAATGAAACTTTCTTTTCATTTGTGCTGGGAACTGTGGGGTCTCCTTAGGTAAGCAAGGTTGGCCTAGAAAACCCACCGCTGGGGATCTTTCGGGAGAATGTACGACTTTATTGCTAAAGTCCTTGGGAGGGAAACAGGATAACAATAAACTTCCCTAAGTCGAGTAATTAAATAGATCATCTCAGCTCCATTTGCCAGTGGAGATATAATTTTTAGGACAGGAAAACGTGGTCTCCCAGTCTGTGAGTGTGTGAAGTAGCTGGAAACCAGACACCAGCTTATGAAGATGGCTGACCTCATTCGGCTAAGGACACGGGGTAGAAAGTGGGGACAGTGGGTTCCAGAAGGATACTGTTTGGGATTTCAATCCCAGCACTGCCACTTAGGAGCTAAGCAACTTCTGGCAAGGCCCTACATTGCTCTGGGCCTCAGTTTCCTGCAAAATGGGGAGAATTAGAAGTTTTAACCTCACAGGCTGGTTTTCAGTATCCAGTGAGGTCTCTCCTTTGCCTGATTTCCCCTCTCGTCTCTGCTGTTCCAGCCCTTCCACACAGGAGTGAGGGCTCCAGGCAGTTATGGTTTAATTATGTTTTTGCTGTTCTGCTCACTCATGAACACGTTAGAGGCCAACCAGAGATGTGCGTGAAGCTTCTATGCACATGAAGGGATCCCATCCCAAGGTCTCTTCCTTCTGGATTTCCTCATTCCCCCATAGCTTTTCTCTGGACAAATGAATGGACAGTGGAGTTTTGACAGAAATTATAGCCATACTCTTAGCCACTGTGCTGTGCCCTAGAGAGAAAACTCAATCTCTGATTTTCAGTCTCGAGTTAGACCTCAGTCATTGAAAGGCCAATTGCAGGGCATGGCATATTACAATAATATATGTCATATTGATCTGGAGGTCTAGTGACCATTGGGAATTACACTGCTAACAAGCCACATCTCTCTGGTTCTCCAAATCCATCAATGGCGAGGAAAAGATGGCAATTTCCTTCCAGTGTGACTGGTAGCCTTGGAAACCCAGTGGAGGGTCAGCTATGAGTCAGTTCCAACTTGACATCAGTAAGAGGGAGGGAGAGATATCTTTAAAGTTGCCATTTCATACTTTCATGGAGATACTAGACAATTTCATCTCTTAACCACGGAAGACTGTCTTGAAGCATACAACCACAGGTCCTCCTTAGAGGCAAGGACGGTGAAACTTCATTTCACGTACTCTGGCAGGTCCACAGGAATCAGCTAGAGCCAGTTGGTTCTGAATTATCTACAGATGGTGGGACACCATTGCTCTCACTTGACAAGACAGATGTGAACTGTGCATAAGTCCAGGATGTTTCACCTGCTTCACAGTGAAACACAACACACAGAGCCTGTAAGAAACACACTTCGTGGAAATGAACACTTATCAATCAATGGTCAATCAGACCACGTGCCCTCAGCCCCTGACTGTCTCTGATCCTCAACACTGCTTTCATCCTCTTTATTCTTGTCTCTAGAAGAAAATGCCTTTTGTCACTGTCCAGGCAATTCTCCAACCTCTTCTTTCCTTTTCCAATATTCTCATCAGATCAATCATTTCCCTTTTACATGTTCATTTTTATCATCATTTTCTTTTTTTTTTAATAAAATTTTCATTTTATACTGGTTTACTTGCAAAGTTCGTATACATTGTTTTTCACGTCGTATCTTTCTGCTGTAACACTCCCGACCCTCCTGTGTTGTTCTTTGCTTATTATTAAATCTGTTTCTCCTGCTTCCCTTCCACACTTCCTGTGGAAATTGTTCCTTGTTCATTCAACTCTCTTCCTCACTCACTCCTTATCAATTTGAAGTGTGACTTTCAAAGCATCAATGAGATGCTTTTCCAAAAGTACCAGAGTCCCAACTCTTCACACACCCTGTCGTGTTTTTTTTTTCCCCCTTGTGACACTGTTGGGCTGTGTCATAGCGACTTCTGGCCAATGGGGCCTGAGGAAAAAAATTGGTTGAGACTTCTAGATCATGTCTTCTCAGAAAAAATGAATCCTGAAAGAAAGGCCCCCTCACTTCTTTCTTTCTATCTTTGGATATTGCTGAGTATTCTTGGAATTGGTGGTCATTGTTGTTGTTAGGTTGTTAAAACGTCTTAATTTCACTTCTGATTTCCTCTATGACTCATTAGCATATAACATGTTATTTAGCTGAAAAGGAAATATTTTCCTGTTATTGATTTCTACTTTCATACTATTGTGGCCAGAGAAGATATTTTGTAGAATTTTAATAGTTTTACATTTATTGGGGTTTACTCTACATTCTTTATTCTGTATTTCTATAATCAGTATGGATTACATCAAGAAAACAAAGGTCCTCACCACCAGGCCAATATGCAACATCGTGATAGATGGAGAAAAGACTGATGTTGTCAGTGGTTTCATCTTGCTTGGATTAACAATCAACACCCTTGGTATTAGTAGTCATATCAGGAGATATATCTTTTTTTTTCTTATTGGTGAAGCCTGCTGTCAGGGACTTTTCCAAAATACTGAAAAGTGAAGATGTCACTTTAAAGACTAAAGTACACCTGACTCAGGCCATGGTCTTTTCAATCCTTGCTACACATAAGAGAGCTGGACAGTGAATAAGGATAACAGAAGAAGAATTGATGCTTTTGAGCTGCGGTATTACAGAAGAGTACTGAATATCCCATAACCTGCCAAAAGGTTAAGCAGGTATGTCTTGGAGAAAGTGCAATCAGAGTGCTCATTGGAGGAAAAGATGGCAAAGTTTCATCTCACATTCTGTGGGCGTGTTGTTAGGAAAGGCTACTCTTGGAGACGGACGTCATGCATGGAAGGGTGGAGAGTCAGTGAGAGAGAGGAGACCCCCGATGAGATGGACTGCCATAGTGGCTGCAGCAAAGGATTCAAGTGAGTAATAGATGAAGAGGATGGCACAGGATAGGAGGGGGTTCAGGTCTGTTGTTCACAGGGTTGATAACAGCCACCACCACATCCCTTAGTTGCATTCCAAACCCCCGTTTCCAGAGGCCATTGATTGAATTGTGCCCCGTCCCCCCAAACATATGCATATAACATGTAATGTGGAAGGCATGTAATTATTCCTCCAGGATCTGAGAAGCCAAGTAGTCATTAAAGGAGGTGGGGGTGGGATGCCACACCCTTAATTCCATCAGCAGTCTTAATCCATGTAAGGGGAGTTCCCTGGGGTATGGCCCACAGATTAGAGACAAAAGGAGAGAAATGCCAGCAGTTGTTGATTGCTGTTATTATGTGCCATGGAATCTCCTGCGACTCATAGTGACCCCATGTACAACAGCCCTAAACCCTGCTCTATCCTGTGCCAATCTTATTGTCTCTGACACACCTACCGCTGTTACCTCAGTCACTGAATCGATCCATCTCCTTGACAGTCTTCCTCTCTTGTGCTGGCCCTCTCCAAGGACTGGTTCCTCCTTGCAACATGTTCAAAGTATGTCAGATGAAGCTTCAGAATCCTTGTCTCCAAGGAGCAGCCTGGTCTCACCCACTCTAGCACAAATCTGTTTGTTCTCTTAGCAGTCCATGTATATTCAAGTGCATTTTCAATACTCTCCTCCAACACCACAACTGAAAGCCATCAAGTCTCTTGCTATCATCCTTAGTCATTGTCCAGCTCTCTGATGCATAGCAAGTAACTGCAAAGACTATGGTCTGGATCAGGTGCACCTTACTCTCCAGACTGACATTGCTGCTCTTTAGTACTTTGAAGAGGTCTCTGACAGCATTTTCCCAGTGCAATTCCTCTTTTAATTTCCCAGCTGCTGGTACCAAGAGTGTTGATTGTGGAGTCAAGCAAACTAAAGCCATTAACAATGCCAACAGAGAAAGGAAATTCTCAGTATCACCAAGAAAGAAGGCCTCAAATGGAGCATTACCATTGGGTCCAGGCTCCTCTGCTACAACGCTCCTAGAACTGTGAGAGAATAAATCTCTGTTTGTTAAAGTCATTGAAAACACAGGTATCTCTACTATAGCTGCACTAGATAACGAAAGCATCAGTCACTTCTACACACAGTCTTAGTCTAGAATTAGGATCTATACTTGCTTTGGTAATTGACCCAATACAGACTCATCATTCCATTCTTCAGATTCATGAGTCCAGATGACTAGTCATTGCCTCAAATCTCTTCACTGTTAGTAGAGAATCATGTCAGTGATGCTGTTATTTAGACACCCTGTGAATATCCACCTCTGAGGATATTCCCAAATGAACGACAAGACTTAAGATCATGGTCTCTTTTCCTTTCTTCTCTTCTCCTTTCTGGAAGGACTCTCCATTGGATGTCGACATTGATAATCAGTGTGCTAAAGGAATGCCAACTTTAGTATCGACTTGCCATTGTTGTATGTCTTAGTTACCTACTGCTGCTGTAACAGTTCTGGTGGCTTAATAGCAAGGAGTTTCACTGTCAATTCAAAGGTGAGTGGTTCAAACCCACCAGATGCTCTGTGAGAGAAAACAGGCAACCTCCTCTCTTGTGATTACTGCCTCTGAAAACACACTGGAGGGTCAGCTATGAGTTGGTTCAGAATCAACAGTACACAAAACCAAGAAGCAGCAGCAATAAAGAGATAACACAAGTGGATGCTTTTAACCAACATAAATTAGCCTGTGATAACCTTCTGCACCACAACAGAATACTGTCCAGTATCATAATGGAAGTCAGTCTCCTCTGTTGGAAAGAATACAGTGACTGCAACAATGGATTGGAGCATAGCAAGGATTGTGAAGATGGCACAGTCCAAGCAATGTTCTGTTGTACATAGAGATTTGTGGCTGACTTGATAGCAGTTAGCATCATACATATAGATGGAGAGCTCTGGTGGTCTAGTGGTTTAAGGAGTTGTGCTGCCAACCCAAAGGCACCTGGTTTGAATCCAAGGGTCTCTACAAGAGAAGAAAATGGGCAATCTCCTCCTATGCAATTTCATAGCTTTGAAGACCTGGGAGAGGGTCAGTAATGAGTTTGTTCCAACTTGATGGCACATAGCAACAGCAACATATAGATGGAGATATCAATGTACACCTCTGGAAATACAGTGTGGCATGGTGCATCTTATGTTGTACTGATAACTTAAAGGTCAGCAGTTCAAATCCACCAGATACTCTGAGAGAAAAAGATGAACAATCTTCTTTCATAATAAAGAATTCAAGCTTCATGAACCTGATGGAGAGTGGCTATGGAGTCAAGACTTGACTTGAGGGTACTGGGTAATAGTCACTGCTGCTAAAAAAAAAAATAAAATAAAAAAGGAAATAAATGTCCCCTGGAAGGAAAGGGAAACTTGTCTAGTAAAATCTCTTCTAGAAAATGGCTCAAACTCGAACTCATTGCTGCTGAGTCTTTTCTGACTCATAGCGACCCTTTATTGTGCTTCTGAGGCTGTAAATGTTTCCAGGAGACCGCCTGTCTTTCTCCTGAAGTGAAGCCTGTGGATTTGAACCACTGGAGACACAGCCTTTTGGCTGGCAGTGCAACACTCTTTAGACTAAAACTGCTAGAAGTTATTATTCCAAGAAAAGAATCCTCTATTTTTCCAACATAACATATGTATTAAAAATATCCTAGAACTCTCTCATGTCATAAGACAGTATTTTATGAAGTTACATATAAGAAAAATCAATATTACCTGTCAAGTACTATCTCCTACGTGCGCAACTAAAGCCGCTAAGGTTATCTCAATGAGAAACCCCTGGTGCCTGTTACAGATGGCTTTTAATAGAATTTGCCTTGACAATTTTTTCCTAAATCTTCTTTTTCTCCCCAGTGCGATACAATATTGCTGTTTAATTTTATGACTGTACAAAGCCGTTTTAGGTAGCACAGTTGGGGAACAAATATTAAAAGTTCAAGTAAGTATAAGTGTTTTGGTTACCTTTTTCTCCAAAGGGACTGTGCATTGGAATACAGGCACATTGGAATATTAAACTATATTGTATTTATATGTTCTTGTTGGGTGCTGGTGAGTAGGAGCCGACTCACAGCTGACCCTCTAGTGGGTTTTCAGAAGCTTTAACTTGCAGGACAGGAGAATGCCCACCTTTCTCCTTAGGAGCAGCTAGTGTATTACAACATTGTGCTGTTCTGTAGATGTATGCAGTAAATGTCCCTGTTACTATTCTGTCTTAAAATTACTGTTTGTCTAGTGACTCTTGATGAGCAACTGATCATTGTACGATGCTGAAAATCACAAGATGTGCAGACGCATTCTATCTAAAGGCTACTCCATAAACTACCAAGAACTGAACATAAACTTACTGATTGCAAAAAAGCACCGGACAGCTCAATGAAACTACTTTCATACTGTTATCATATCATTTTCCCCCAGCATAGATTTTCTGGGTTTTGAACTATTTTATCCCCTTTCTCTTATTATATTTTGGGGAAGTCAGGGACCTCTCCAAAGTGCTAAAATGCAATGATGTCAGTCTAGAGACTAAGGTGTGCCTAATTCAGGCCATGGTCTTTGCAATTACTTGCTATGCATCAGAAAGCTGGACAGTGACTAAGAATGAAAAAGCAATGCCTTTGAGCTGTGGTGCTAGAGAAGAGTACTGAACACACCATGGATTTCCCGGAGAACAAACAGTTCTGTCCTGGAGAGGGTGAAACTGCTCCTTGGAGGAAAGGACTCTGAAGCTCCATCTCACATACTTTGTGTATGTGGGTGGGAGGGACCAGTCCTTGGAGAAGGACATCATGTTTGAAAGGGTAGAGGGACAGTATAAGAGAGGAAGACCTTGGATGAGATGAATTGAGACAATAACTGAGGCAAGAGGTGTTTTTAAGACAGTGAGGGGGACTCACGATAGGGCAGGGTTCAGAGCTATTGTACACAGGGTCCCTATGAGTCACAGGTGACTCGATGGCACATAACAAAATCAACAGACCTTTACTGCTACTTTTAATTATTATTCTAAAGCTAAAAGTCTCAATTCAAAATGTTCTACACATGATAGAGAAAGAGGCCTCTTCTGTGCATTTAAAAAAAAAATTTGGTTATTGATATTTGAGGTAAGATGCCATAATTGGAAGGGTTAAAGAACTGTGTAGCACTATCCCAGAGCCTTGAGGCTGAAGGACAGAGGGCTTTTGGGTAAAACCCACACCAATCCAGCTCGTTCTACAATTCAGTGGTATCGATTACATTGTTCGATTTGTGCAAGTATTTTCACTCTCCTTTCTCAATTGTTCCTCCTCATGACTATAAACTCAGACCCCTAGGTTTCTCATCTAATCTTGTTGTTACTATCACCTGGATCCCATGTAGACAGATCTTAAAGGGACAAATCTTCAGGGAAGGCATTTTCTATTGTTGTTGTTATGTGCCGTCGAGTCGCTTGCGACTCATAGCGACCCTATGTACAACAGCCCTAAACCCAGCTCTATCCTGTGCCAATCGCACTGCCTCCATCCCGATTACCCCAGTCACTGAATCAATCCACCTCATAGAAGGCCTTCCCCTCCTGCGCTGTCCCTCCACCCTCCCAAGCATGATGTCCCTCTCCAAGGACC
>NW_006399895.1:1483827-1484446 GCF_000299155.1 Elephantulus edwardii
TGAGGTGGATTGATTCAGTGACTGGGATAATTGGGATGGGAGTGTCAGAGACAGTGCAATTGGCACATGACAGAGCAGAGTTTAGGGCTGTTGTATATAGGGTCGCTATGAGTCGCAGGCGACTCGACAGCACATAACAATAACAACAAACACACAAGATGGCCACAAAGATAGGCAGGATGGAGATACATTTAGTTCATTTAGTTCAAGGTTGCCACGAATCTGACTTTATGTCATCTACTAACAATAAGGGAGCGCTGATGGCCTAGTGGGAAGAAGCCGTGCTACAATAGCAAAGGCACCTGGTTTGAATCCACAGGAGAAAGATGAGCAATCTCTTCCCGTGCAATTAACTGCCGCTGAAAACCCTCTGGAAGGTCAGCTATGGGTATTACATTGGGCAAATCTGCTATTAATGACTGTGAACGTGCTTAAGAGTAAGGTTGTCAATTTAAAGACTAAAGTGTGCCTAACCTAAGCCATCAAGTGATTGCAAAGACCATGACTAAGGAGGATAGAGGGAGAATTGATGCCTTTGAGCTGTGGTGCTGGAGGAGAGTATTGAGGGTACCATGGAGTGCTAGGAAAACAAACAGATTCATCCTGGAAAGGGTTAAAC
>NW_006399895.1:1489077-1494460 GCF_000299155.1 Elephantulus edwardii
GTGTCATCTGCATAAAGCAGATTGTTGATATATCTTCCACCAATCCTATTAAGCCAAAAAGTTGCTTAAGAAGACGTCAAGAAATATTTCTGGTTTAAGGTTGAAACATGGTCTCAAGGCAGCGATTTCAAGGGTTTGCCCACCCTCTGTGTCTCCAGCAAGTCTGTTGTTCCTGAGATTTTATGATTCTTTTCTGTCTCTCTGCTTCTGATCCCCTCTTCCTACAGAATCTTTGCTTGAGATGTTTCATAATAGTAGCCAGGCACCATTCAGTTCTGATATCATAACAAAGAAGTTAGCTGTTCATAGACCATACTAGCCACACATTCCATTTTCTCTTCCTGCCTTTTTTTAATTACTTTTTATTCTTTTTAATGTGTACCATCAAATCATATCTGACTGATACAGGAGTAGATTGTCCCTCCTTCTTCAGCAGAGCATCTGGTGGATTCGAACCTCACATCTCTGGGATTGCAGTGCAGCTTCTTGCCAGTAGGCTACCAGAGCTCGCCTCTTCCTCCCTTTTTTAAAATAATTTTTTTTAATTGTTATTTTAATGAAAGTTTACAGAAAAGTTAAGATTTTCATTCATTCATTGTTGCACCTTTTTACCTCCTCTCCCCTCCTCCCACTCCAGTTCACTTTTTTGTTTTTAACTTTTCCCTTTCCTCTATTGCTCCAGGTGAATAAAGACCAACTTTTGTGTCTTGGATGGTCACTTCAAGTTTCTAAGGCCTGTGGTGTAGTGGGTTGATTGTTGAAAATGGTTTACCTACCTGGTTTGTGTTTTTTTTTGTTTGTTTTAATTGGCTTTGACTCTTACCTCATGGTTCTGTCAAACTATGCTAATAATGTCAATGAAGTAACCAGCACCTTTTGCATGGGAACATGCAAATAAGGTGTGCGTTCTACAGAAGAGAGGATTAATGAGTTTTGCTATCCTGCAAGGTTTAAATTGAGTAGGTTCAGAGGCAGAAAACTGGAATCTCAATACCAGCAAGAAAGAATTAGCTAAGAAAGGTGTATGTGCCTAACCTTTTGAACCAGAGAATCCTGCCAAAGACAGACTGAGAGCAAAAGAAGTGGCAGAGATCCAGAGAACAATGTAAGACAGAGGTGAACTAGAATTGCTGCCTCACAGAGCCAAAGCAGAGGGCAAGCTGACTAACGGACTTGGGAGTGGGGACAACAAGATGCTGTAACTGGCAGAGCTAAAGAGCTGTGTAACACTGTCCCTGTTCCTCGAGGCTGAATGTCAGAGGACATTTGAGCACCATGAGAAGCTGTCCTGACTGAAGAATTGTGTTTCAAACCTGAACCGTAACCTGTCACTCCCCTAATAATATACCCCATCATTGTGAGCATGGTCTGTGTGGTCACTACAACAGATTAGGAGATGCAGCAGTAGAGCAGAGAATGCCCTAGGAGGGACAATTGGTGTTAGAATTGATAGAAGTAGGTCTGGCAAGCATGAGGGGCATGTCCGAGCGCACAGCCATCAGCTTTACACAGTTGATATTGTTCATGGGAATTCCTCTCCCTTGTGGTGTTAGCAGAAGTCAGACGAGGCTGCCCTCACACCAGCTGTCTGGTTTTTACAAGGTTCCAGGCAGCACATGCCAAGTAGGAGGTAGAGAAGCAGCATTAACCATGTTATTAGCTGTGATGTCTCATGAAACCTTGACTCTAAACTTCCAAAGCCAGGAACTAAATCCCATGAGATGTTTGGTTGTATCTAAGTAGCTGCCTCAGCTACTTTGCATATGTGACAGCTGTAAAAAATGTCTATCACACAACATGCGTCAGTTCAACTTTTCACAGGTGTCCAACTTATTGACAGCACTTATAATAATGGGCTGTGCAACTCGACCCTTAATCAATGCAATTTTTCCATCACTGTAAATGGAAACTTAAGAGTATCTGATATACAATAACACCCTCTTCTCAATCCCTACTGCCTCTGGTAACCCTTGAGAAACTTTGGTCTTCACACATTTGCCTTTTCTTTTATATAAATGTCATGCAGTGTTTGTCCTTCTGTGATTGTTTCCACTTGGCATGTTTTCTAGCTCCATCCACACTCTAGTGTCTATCACAGTGTGTCCTACTGGCTGTGCAGGACCCCATTTTCTGTATGTAACACGTTGTTTCTTCTGTATATTGTGATCAGCTCTCTTCATAACCCCGGGTGTTGCCACCGTGTCACATCCCTTTATGTTTAGGTCCCTCATCCTCCTTTCTATTGTGGTAATAACAATGGAAGAACAGATCTGCCATTTTAGTACATTTTACACTTATCCTTCAGCATCATTATTTATCATACTGTTCAAGGTTCACTACTATCAGTTTCCAAAATTATCCATCATCTTTAACCCTAAGCAAAGACTCCCTCCGTTCCCTTTCCCCCTTACACTTGCCGTGTAACCCCTAAATACAGTGTACAGGTTGCTGTACACTTGTGTGATGGCTGGGTGTCAATCTGGCTGCCTACTGATCCTCTGGTTTGGATGCTATGATGTAGTTTTTTCTTTTGATGAGTTTTGATGTGATGTAATCGTTCCTTTTATAGGATTTTCTGTGACCAATCAGTTGGAGGAGAGTCTCCCTGGAGGTGTGGCCTGTACTGAGTATATAAAGGAATCTGAAGCAGCAGGCTTTTGTTTGGTCTTCATCATCATGCACCTGGATCCTCATTTCTTTGTTTTTGTTTTTTTATTTATTGTTGCACATTTTTTTCCCTCTGCTCCTAGCCTACCCTGCCCTACACCCGTTGTTCCATACTGTTCTCAAATATATTTAATGCATAATTACATTATTTCTTCCAGGTAGTTTCCCCTATCTATTCTAATGCAGTGTTATCATTCCACTCTCTCCCCATCCCCTCCTCAACTCACCCATGTCTGTCCTATAACAGTGATATTATGCAGTATTTGTCCTTTTGTGACTGATATGCTTCACTTACCATAATGTCCTCAAGGCTCTCCTATGTTGTGCAATGTTTTACTATTTCATTGTTTTCCAGTGCTTTGTAGTATTCCATTGCATGGATGTATCATAGTTTTTCTATCTCTTCATTTGTTGATGGGCACTTAGGTTGCTTTCATCTCTTTGAATAATGCAGTAATAAACATGGGTGGGATACTTACCTGGCAAGGGAAGTACCATGATCACACAGGTGGTCTTCCCAGGGCAAGGCTTATCCATTGCACTCTGGATGTGCCAACGACTGTAATTTACCCAAATGTGCAAATTTCAAATTTGTGGTGGTCGGGGGACGGTGGTCATGCTTTAATATATTTTATATATTAAATAAAACAACAACACACCAAACCTAACACAAAAATAAGCCAACATGGGTGTGCACACATTTATTTGAACTGTGGCTCTGGTTTCTTTGGGGTGTATTTCCAATAGTGGAATTGCTAGGTCAAAAAGTATTTCTATTTCCAACTTTTTGAGAACGCACCAGATCACCTTCCATAGTGGCTGCACTATTTTACACTCCCATCAGCGGTTCCAATCTCTCCACAGCCTTGCCAGCATTTGTTATTTGCTGCTCTGTTAAACTTTGCTAATGTTGCTAGGGTGAGATGGTATCTCCTAATTGTTTTGATTTGCATTTCTCTAATAGCTAGGGATTTTGAACATTTATTTGTTTGCCATCTTAATTTCTTCTTTGGTGAAGTGCCAATTCATATCCTGTGTCATTTTGTGATTGGATTATGTACCTTTTTCTTGAGGTGCTTGAGTATTGGACCCTCACTTCTTTGGTTCATTGGACCAAAATCCCTGCTTTATCCACTGACCTTGGAGTCATCAGCCTCCACAGTTAAGTGCTGCAGACTGGGACTGAACCCTTTACAAGCACGTAAGTCATCTCCTTTAGATAAATCCCTCTTTCAATCTCTTTATGCTGTTGCTACTGTTAAGTGCCATCAAGCTGTAACCAAGTCATAGCTGACACTCCAGTGATTCTTCAGAGGTTGTAAATCCAATGGGAAGAGACTATCTTTCTCCCTCAGAGCTGCTGGTGGGTTTTGTGTGTATGTGAACCCAGCCCAAGAAAACTGGCATACTCTACATAGCTCAGGAAAGTGAGATCTCACAGTTTGTTCTTCTGTGACTTACCAATTTTCTCAGTATGTTTTCCACATTCATTCATGCTGGAGCACAGTTTAGGATTTAATTCTTTTTATGGTTCAATAATATTCCACATTATCTACTCCTTTGCTGATGGATATTTAGGCTGTTTCCACCTATTGGTTACTGTGAACAGTGCTGAATGAGTATCTGTTTGCACTCCTGTTTTCGATTCTTTTGGGTATATACCTAGGAGTGGAACTGCCGAGTCATGTAGTAATACTACATGACATTCATCTTGTGTGTGTGTGTGTGTGGGGGGGGGGTACTGAGAATGGGAATATTTGAAGAAGTAAGTTGGACAGTGGGGAAGGCAAAGAATATAATCCAATTCAAATGCAAGTTTCAGCCTAGCCATCTCAAGGCACAAATCCTCAATTAGTCCAGACTCCAGTTTAAGTTCAGCAAGCAGCTTTCCCTTCCATTATCAAAGACAAGAACAGCAAAACCTTTAACTGTAGGCTTTATTTCAGGGCTCCTTTGGCTAAACCTTGCCAGAGTTTACCCAGAGTCTCTCTACCTCCATCATCAGGGTCTTGTCACCAGAGTCTGGCTCTCATCAGCGGCTTGTGCCAGTCGTCCTCAAGTCTTGCTGCTCACTGTGGGAAGCACTCTATTATCCTAGTCCCACAGCTGTTAATGATTTGCAAGATTATGCATCTGCAGTCAAGGTATCAAAGTAGCTGGAGGCCAGAGGGGGCTAATGTAATGGCTTTTTAAAATCCCAACTTCAGACTAACATCACAACTACATGGGAGAATCTAAGTTGGGTGAACTAAGTCTCATAAGGATAATGACAAATACTGAAATGATCAGAACTTTTGAAAAAGAAGGATAAATAGTAAGATGTGTATAAAGGTCCAAAAGGGAGAAGGAGGTAAGAAAAGGGAGATGGTGGAATTACTGGGATATCAGAGGTTAGTGGGTGGACTGAGGGGAGGAATAAATGGATAGGAAAGATTAGATGAGGACTCAAAAAGACAGGGTCATAATAAGCATAAATCAATAGTAACTAATTACATAAAACACAATGTATATGAATAGTTGTATGAAACACAAAATAAGTGAAAGATTGTGTAAAACACACTATAGATGAATGAACATCCAGGGTCTTTCTTGGAGTTGTTGTTATAATGTGCCATCAAGTCGCTTGTGACTCATAGCGACCCTATGTACAACAGCCCTAAACCCTGCTCTGTCCTGTGCCAATCGCACTGCCTCTGACACACCCATCCTAATTACC
>NW_006399895.1:1494760-1520147 GCF_000299155.1 Elephantulus edwardii
AGCCTGTATCAGACGCACCTCAGTCTCCAGAGTGACACCATTGCTCTTCAGTACCCTGGAGAGGTCCCTAACAGCCGACTTTTCCTTCGCAATACGTTTTTTGATTTCCTGGCTACTAGTGCCAAGAGTGTTGACCATGGAAACGTTAGAATTCACTTACTGTGAAGTCACTTTTTGGCATCAAGTTAGAACCCAACTCAAGCTGAACTTCCCTTGGGTTTCTGAAGAGTGTTTTATTGCATGCTGGCCTAAGATCCTGAAGGAAACAAGGACTTTCTTCCACAACAGAGAGAATGTGTTCCTTCACCCACTTCATTTGGTCTTCAAGGTTCTAAACTTAGCAAATGGTGAAGAGAATTCTAGTTTACTTTCAGTTGCACGATGAGAGACTTCTAGTCTTCTCTTCCTAACCCTAAGAGATTCCAGCAGATCCTCAGCAAACCCAAATTCCAGGCCTAAAACACCCATCGCAGGCTGCCCTCTCCAGGGACCTGAGGGGCAGAGCCGTGACATTTATCTTTAATACGTAATTCTTGCTTACCTGATTCTCAGAGTGTTACTCCATCCCAAGCCTCAAATTAGTGGCTTATTAATTATACCACTTACTGATTCCTCTCCTGACCTCTTACATTCACACCAGATTTTAAAAAATGAACACAAAACAAGACAGTAAAACACTGAAAGAAGAGTATTCTATTTTTGAACATTTTTAGACTTCCCGTGCAACATAACAATAAGCTATCCTGTGCCACCAATCTGTAGTATAATTAAAGTCTTGCCTTTATCCCTTCAGAATTTACATATCCAATTATCCTTTTGTTTAATTTCCTATGCTTTTTGTTATGATGACCATAAACTTTTTAATGAGAAAGTCTCTTAATTTGATGGACATTGCAGTTTATTCACCTCATTATAAATAACTATGTGACTACACACACACACACACACACACACACACACACACACACACCCACACCCAGGATCCATACCACTATATAGATTCTTAGGTGTATATAAGACTCATTTGAGGATCTTATTTAAAAAGTAGATTTTGCGCGAGTTCTCTGTAAGGGATAAAACTGGAATAAACCAGTTCTAAGTTCTGGAAATTATGCAGTGTCAGGGACTGTTGAGATGATGCAGAAAGGTGAATTACATAAAAACAATGCTTATTTTAAAGAACACATCCTCACCCTCATGAGTGGTTACTGCACTGGTGCATTTAATTAAGAGAAGGCACCAATTAAAGCGCAAGAGCTGTTTGCTCCACTACAATCTCTGCTTTCTTATTTTTTTAGCAATTCTACATCTAGACCTACTTTTTTCCTGTCAAAGCTGGAAACTCCTAAAAGGGAGGGGCCTTCCAGTCTAGGCATTTCTGGGCAGTGTGAGTGGTTAACACAATCACCAGCTAAGGTTGGAGGTTCAAATCTACCTAGAAGCATGTCTACAGGAAGACCTGGTGATTTATTTCCAAAAACTCAGCCACCGAAAATTCTATGGAACACAATTCTACTCTCACACATATGGGCTGCCATGAATCCTAATCAACTCCTGGGAAATGGGTTCATTTATTCTGATTCAGTCTTGAAGACTCAATCTTTGGGTCAAATTCAGAACACACTGCTGGAGTGAACACAGGAGGACAGATGACCTGTTAGGACTTAAGTGTCATGTCTCAGATGAGAATTATTTTATCTGGCAAATTTATGTGCAAAAGTAACTTTCCTCAACAGCAAGAAAGCTACCTGAAGCTATGACCCTGTCAAGTGTACCCCACATTCCTATCTTCAGCAATGATGAACATCTCAGGATCTAACAGCAAATGAATGCCACATAGTTCCTTACTAAAATGAGACTGGTAATAGGAGAAAATCATTTTTGGAAGGAAAAAAGATCAATGTGTTTTGCTAACTTTTGGGGGAATGAAGACCAAGATTTAAGAAAATCTGAAACAGACAGTTCAATGAATTAACAAATAATGGACACTGGGGAGCTCTGGTGGCCTAGTGTTAAAGGGGCTGTGCTACCAACTCAAAGGCACATGGTTTGAATCCACCACCTGCTCCATGGAAGACACATGGGCAGTTTCCTCCTGTGTGATTTACTGTCTCTGAAAACGCAGCAGAGGGTCAGCCATGGGTTGGTTCTGACTTGATGGTACATAGGACAATGTAACACTTTAGTATCAAGTGGGGACTAAAGCATATAGACAGGAATGAGCTCACACGATACTGGAAAAGAATCTCACTCAAAAGCAGTTTGAAAAACAGTATGAGAATATACTCAGACACCAATAAAGAGATATTTTGAAGTAATTTATTTCTTTGTTTTTTAAATTTCCAGGCTCCCACCCTCTGTTTAAAAGGCAGGGCAGCTCTATCTTGAATACCATTTAGAATATGACCCAGCTCTCTGATTTATGCAAAAAGGCATAAACTCACAAATCTGCTTGGTCTACTTTCATTTTTCAATAAAAGGTTGTGTGCAGCTGCTGTTTCTGGGGAAATAAAATCTTGGGACATGGATAGTGAATAACTCAATCAATTCTTCTTCATTAAATCCATCAGGTCATCTTCTATTCCTTTCTCATTCAGCTCGTCTATACTGTAGTATCGATGAGTGATCTTGTCAGCGGTGACCACCACGACACGGAGCCCATGCGTGTCTTGGCCCAGCTGGCACCCGATGGCGGACGACACCACCATGTCGAGGTTCTGGTAGGTGCCCCCGGCATTCCTGTGGTAGTGGCCTGAGAACACAGCTTTGATACCTGCAGGGACAAAGAGGAGGCATTATGGGTTGTGAGGGGCTTCCATTTAGGTAACCAGGACCTCTGATGTTTTCCTTGTGGAAAATACAGAGTTTATGAAATACCTAATATTATGGAGTTCTTGATTGGTGTAAAATAGCAATTGACAACTAAATGAATGGTTGGTGGTTCGAGTCTACCCAGAGGTGGCTGGGAAGATAGATCTGGTGGCCTACTTCTGAAAGATCACACTGCAAACCCTGGAGCACAGTGCTACTCTGTTATACATGGGGTCAGCATGAGTTAGAATTGACTCCTTAGAATGGATCTGATTTCTTTTTCTTAAGTATTATTTTGTGGTTAAGGAGCAAGACAGCATACGTGACATCCAGGATATCTTCAAGAATAGTCCATATACACAAGATGGGGTAAATGAAGATGTCTGTCATAACAAGCATTAGAAAGTGTTAGGTGATGAGAAGAGAGAAAGAAGACAAAATGAACGGCTTTGGGAGAGATAAAGGAGCTGATGACAGTGTTCTGAGATCTACATCAGCAGGTACAGCTCTGGTAGCTTAGTGTGTAAGGAGCTGCTCTGCCAAGCCAAAGGCACTTGGCTCAAATCCAACAGTCAAGCCACTCCAAGAGAGAAAGATGGGTACTCTCTTCCTGTGCAATTTACTGCCTCTGAAAACCTGCAAAAGGGTCAGCTCTGAGTTGGTTCTGACTTGACAGCACACACCAACACCACAATATGCACTGAACAAAAGCTATGGGTTCATGAAAAGAAAAGTTTACAGAGTTCCAATCAAGATAGCACAGTATCCACTATCTGGCGCACTTCCTCTGCCTCAAACTCACAGCCATGACAAAGAAAATATAAAAAGAAAACCTAAAGATCAGGTGAGGCTCAAAACAAAATAAATAGCTCCATAGTTTAGAAATAAAAGTCACATACTGAGTGGGGTTAAAATATTGCTTGGGAGCTCGGCTCTTACAATGATGGCTGAGACTGAAGGCATTCTCTAAGAGACAGGAAGTAGAGCTGGGCTCCATATTTGAAGTAGGGCTGCGGAAGAAGGCCAAATAAAGTTCTGGGTGCTGCTGCTGAATGCCTGTAAGCCCCCCATGTAAAAAGGGATGAAGGTCTAATTTCTAATGTTTATTGTTTTTCATGGTGTAAACACTCCCACCATTGACAATTTAGTCAATGTACAAGGAGCTGGAGTCCGAAAATCAAAAGAGCTGAACTCACTCGGCATTTCTTAAGATGAGGGAACTAAAGAATAAATTCGAGCCACGAGTTGCAGTACTTAAGGAGAGCTCTGGTGGCCTAGTGGCAAGAAGCTGCACTGCAATCCCAGAGGTGCACGGTTCAAATCCACCAGATGCTCTGCCGGGAAAGGAGGGACAATCTCCTCCTGTACCAGTCAGATCCAATTTGACGGTACGCACACACACACACATAAAATAATAAAAAGAAATTGAAAAAAAAGTTGCAGTACTTAAGAATGCTACGGGCAGAATACTGAATGATCCAGGAAGCATTAAAAAAAAATATGGAAGGAGTACACAAAGTCATTGTACCAAAAAGAATTAGCTGACACAGAAGAATTTAAAGAAACAACATATGATCAAGACGCAATGGTGATGAAGGAGGAGGTTCAGGCTGCTCTAAAAGACTTGGCAAAAAATAAAGCCCCAGGAATTGAAAGCATACCAATTGACATATTTCAACAAACAGACGCTGTCCTGGATGTGCTCACCAGGTTGTACCAAGAAATCTGAAGGACAACTACCTGGCCACTGACTGGAAAAGATCCGTATTTATTCCCACTCCAAAAAAAGGTGACCCAATAGAGTGTGGAAATTATCGTACAAAATCACTCATATCACATGCAAGAAAAATCCTGCTGAAGATTATCCAAAAATGTCTGGAGCAGTACATCAACAGAGAACTGCCAGAAATATAAACTGGGTTTAGAAGAGGTTGTGACTCTAGAGACATTATTGCCAATGTCGAACAGACGTTGGCAGAAAGCAAAGAGTATCAGAAAAATGTCTGTGTTTCATTGACTGTGCAAAGGCATTTGACTGTGTGGATCACAAAAAATTGTGGTTAACCTTGAGGAAAATGGGAATTGCAGAACACTTGATTGTGTTCATGCAGTCCTTGGAACAGAGCAAGGAAACACTGCATGGTTCAAAATTAGTAAAGGAGTGTGTCAGGGATGCATCCTATCTCTACACCTACATACAGAATGGATCATTTGGGAGGCTGAATTTTATGAGGAGGAATGTGGCATCAGGACTGGAGGAAGAATCATCAACAACCTATGTTAGGAAGATGATACAACCTTGCTTGCTGAAACTGATAAGGACCTGAAGTACTTGCTGCAGAAGGTCAAGTCTTCAATATGGATTGAAACTCAACCTCAAGAAAATAAATATTCTCACCACTGGGCCAACTGACAGCACCGTAACAGATGGAGAAGAGATGGAGGTTGTGAATAATTACAGCTTGCTTGGCTCCACAATCAACAGTGCTGGTACCAGCAGTTAGCAAATCAAAAGACAAAATGCACTGGGAAAATCTGCTATCAGGGACCTCTCCAGAGTACCGAGAAGCGGCAATATCAGTCTAGAAACTAAGGTGTGCCTGATCCAGGCCATAGTCTTTGCAATTACTTGCTATGCATTAGAGAGCTGGACAAAGACTAAGGATGACAGAAGAAGAATTGACACCTTTGAGTTGTGAGATATCATACATAATACTTGGGAGGGTGGAAGGACAGCGCAAGAGATGAAGACCCTGGATGAGATGGACTGACTCAGTGACTGGGGTGGGGGGGGCGGGCATGTCAGAGATGATAAGGTCGGCACAGCATAGAGCAGGATTCAGAGCCGTTGTACAGAGGGTCTCTATGAGTCACAAGCAACTCGCTGGCACTTAATAACAACAACATGCCTGAATGTTATGTTATTATGTGCCATCAGGTCAACTACATTCAGAGTGACCTTATGAACAACAGATCTGAACTTGGCCCTATCCTGTACTTATTATCTTCACAATCTCCAACACGCCGGAGCCCACTGTTGCAGTCACTGTGCCAACCCCATCTAACTGAGGGTCTTCTTCTCTTCCTCTGACCCTCCACCTTTTCCAGCATAACATCTGTTCCCAAGTACTGGTCCCTCCTGACAACATGCTCACGGTATGTGAGAAGTTTCCTCACCCTTGCGTCTAAGGAGAAACCTGGTCGTGCTTGCTCCAAGACAGATTTGAATATTCTGGAAGAGTGAAAATATATTCATTGATCTCAAACGTTATAAAACTTAACAAACAAGGAAAGATTCTAGACACAATCTCTTATGCTAATTATGTAAATTAACCCCCCAACATATTTACAACCTTATTTTATGGATGTACTAATATGCACATAAAAATATACTTCAAGAATGTCCACGGTACCACTCTGGAAAGCAGGGAAGAAGATACGGATTAGAAACAGTGGTAAAGACAGACAAGTGGGGAAAGAAGGAAGAAAAAGAAATATGCTCAAGATGTGCTCACAACTCTATGGTCTCGGAGGGGGGAGCCCTCCTGTAGGCAGGTGGGTCAGGTGTGGGCTGAGGCAGAGCTAGAGGTGCAAAGGAAGGGGACTCAGTTTCCCTATTTAAAAAGTCAAGGGTGAGAAGAAACTGGTATTTCCAATTGCTGTTAAGAGAACTGTTGTTGTGTGCCACTGAGTTGGAACCGACTCATAGCTGACTCTCCAGAGGGTTTTCAGAGGCAGTTAATCCATAGGAAGAGATTGTCTATCCTTCTCCCACTGAGCAGCTGGTGGCCTCAAACCGCGTGCCTTTGGGATTGCAGCACAGCTTCTTTCCACTAGGCCACATATAATTTCAAAAGGTATTAAGAGTTTTATCTTCTCACATTTTACAGTGTATTCCCCTTGACTCAGCAAAACCATTTTGGGAGCAATTTAAGCTTCAGAAGTACCTGAGACAGAGAACAAAACTCTATATGTGGAATGTCTGTGGGTGTTTCAGAGAGGCCCTGCTTGTAAGGGTCGTTTACAGGAGAATGGGTAAATTACAAGATATACATAAAAAAGAAGAAACTTTACACATACTGGCATTAAAAGACTCCACAAATATTAAGCATAGGCATCAGGTAGTGGTGGGAAGTATTGTGTGTCAGCCTGTTTTCATAAAATAAATGTAATGTATATTAAAGGATGTATTCATGTAGGTTTACACTTCCGAACCAAATGACTAAATTGCTAATAATTGGTGATTTCATGGGTAGGCGTTAACAAGGCAGAATGACTCCCTGCCGCCTTTTTATTACAAATTATGTTTATAATGATCAGGAAGAAAAGAGATCAAGGTGATGGGACAGTGACAGACCAGGACAGGGATGAAGGAGGCGCTGGACTTCTCTGCACGTGTGGAGGGGACACGGGGCCAAAGTGATTGTTCTGTGCAATCGAGAGCCGCCACTGGAACCACAGAGCTGGGCCTCAACTGACCAGGACCACAAAACTGCAGAGGCCACGGGAAGGTTCCCCGTAGCCTCCTGGGGCTTCCGAGTGGCATGTCCATCAGTGAGTGCCTCCTGATGCCCAGATGGGAGTCTGAGCCATGACCACCAGACTAGGCTCTGGGAGTTGAAAGTACTTAGCAACATTATTTTTTTAACAATAAATTATGTTTGCAAAACTTGGCTCTTTATGCCTTATTCATAACTGCAAACTGTACTATTTTAGAAGGGATGTTTGGCAATTCTGAAAGTATTAGCTGCAATTAGCTGTAAAAAACTCACTTATGTTTACATTTCACACCTTATTTATTGATATTTGTAGTAAGAGGCACATTAATGGTGAATGCTGGAATGACCAGCACGATGTTCAGATCTCACTGGACTGTGGACAGTGGGGCGTCTCTGAACTCTGACCTCCTGCCTGCCTCCAGGACTCACCACTTCCTGCTAATGTCCTAAGTCACAGAGAATGCGATCACTTGGGGATTGTAGGATTTGCCACGGTTCCTCCAGGGTAGGAGAGACAGAGATGAAAGAAAGGCAAGCGAGCAAAATAATCCGGTTTGAAGCTTTCTGAAAACACAAGCAGCAGCTTGAAATCCAGAGCTGTCAGGAACCTCATGCAAAGTTATACAACAGAAAACAGCAGCTGTGACCACACTTGAGGCCCTTGCTGACTGAGCCCACATTCAGCTAGCTTCTATACGGGTTCGAGTTGGCTTCTGGAGTCTGGGCATTATAGAGCCTTTACAAGCTTCAATTTCCTTAGGGTTTGATTCTTGGTTAGTGCACCTCGTACCCAATTAATGCTTGTCTGTCAATGGTCACACTTCTGTGACGATGAATACCTTTTAGCAGAGCTTCCTCTCTCAGACGGACTAGGGGGAAAGGCCTTAAGAAACCAGGCAATTACAACTCACCATCAGATTCCTATGCACAATATACAGCTAATCATGGGATGGCAGTGTTTTGTTCTGATGTGCACGGGGATTGTGAAGACTGGATAGCCACAAGTCGAGTAATAACTACTCCATGTCATGGACAGCAAAGAAGTTTATCAGAGAGCTCAGATGTTCATAACAACTGTCGGGAGCATGGCAGGTGTTTGTAAACTGCCATCCCCAGACACTGGCTACCCTTAGGAAGTTTTCTCCAGAGGGAAGGGAAGGCAACACAGACATCAGTGTGCCGAGCCATCAATGCACAGACCCAGGCCAGGTTACAATGCAGTCCCTCCCATGCTTATGGCTGATGGCTGAAAGGACCAGCAGGTGTTTTGTTGTGGGGTGTGTTTTTGTTTGTTTTTTTACCCCACTGTGGCTTTCTACTAGCTTGTGATTGAGAAGCATTGATTCACAACTCAATACAGGTAGGGAATACATTAGTAAGTCATGGTTCCCTTGATGGGGGATTGATTTTAGAAGTATTTTCAGGAGCTGTGCAGAATTTCTACTGGTTGTTCATCAGTCATTTGTGGCTGACATGCTGACATTCATTCCTTAATTGAGTATGGCAGCCCCCAGATTATGAATGGGTTCTGTTCCTAAATCCATCTTTATGTTAAATTTGTAAGTAATTCAGAACAGTTAAGTAAGGTTCATATCTAATGTCAGTCAAATATTTGCCTCAGTATATACTGTACCATTCCATGTCTATAAACACATCAAAGAAACACTTCCAGATGGACTAAACTATCTTTAACATGATAATAATACTAACAACAATGCTTTGATGTACATTGCAAAGTAGTGCCCATTTGTCACTACAAACCATTGCAGAGACTTGGACATGTTTTTGACATAGGCTCTTGGATATTTTTAAAACAGGCTCTACAGGAGCTGGATGGACTGCACAGAGGCTGGACACGTGGAAGCTGCCTACACGGAGGTCATTTCTGAATCATGAACTACAGTTAGGTGAAGACAACAAGAGAAGAGTTCTCAGCAAAGACAGCCACTGTACCCACCACACAGGATGACTTCCCTCGCATTACTTTTGTATTTCTTTCTCCAGGGGATCAAGTCATAAAGATGCTATAAAAGCATTTTCTAAGTCATCTCAATTCTAATTCACTTCAAGTCAATCAAAGGGTCGAGATGCCATCGCTACATAATTCAATATTCTAATATCGGAAGCTTGCTTCCATTCAACCGGGAAACGAGGCTGTCAGCCAGAGCAAGGCCGATGTGGAAGACTGGCTTCCGAAAGTTTGCTGAGGCCTGGGGAGTGTAAATGCATTCTAATCGGACAGTTGTTGGTTTTGTCCTGAGTGAGTGGATGTTGATGAAAATGTTGTGCATCTTTACGCCGCCAGCTTGAACAGTGAAAACGATGTCGTAAATTATTAGTCACACTCAATTTATTCTGCCTTAGCAGGCTGCAAAGAATATGACTCAGACAGAAAAGGAAAGGAGGTTGGGACCAGTGTGCAGAAACAAGGATCCCTCCTGCAGGTGAAGCTGTTCCTCCCGGGCAGCTAGGACGCAGGCTTGAGACAGGGATCCCAGCTGCTAGCCAGTGGCCTGGAGCAGTCAAGGAACAAAGGAGGAGGGACTGAGGTTTCCCAGCTGGCTTGAGAGGGGCAGGCTGCTCCCATGTGATTGTTAGGATGGCTGCACAACACTGGGAATAGACTAAAACCAACTGAACTGTAGGATTTAAAGAGACCAACTTTTGGGTATGTGAATGGTCTATCTGAATAAAGATACTGCCCCTAAAAGGGGAATAACAGCAATTAGAGTGACATAACCGTCATGTACCATCGAGTTGACTACGATCCACAGCGATGCCATGAACATGAGCTCTGAACCCTTCCCTGTCCAGCATTATCATCACAATCTCAGACTTGCCCATTCTTACAGTCACTGTGTCAACCCGTCCTGTTAAAGAGTCTTCTTTCTGTGACTTTCCACCTTTCTCAGCACGTCTTCTGGCCCCTCCTGACAATATGGCCAAAGTATGTGTGATGAGGTTTCATCATCTTTGCCTCTAAGGAGCATCCTGGTTGCAGTTTCTCCAAGATAGACTGATTTTTCTTGGCAACATGGATATTTGGTACCTTTTGCCAAGACCACAGTTCAAAGGCATCACCTTTATTCAATGTCCAAATTTCAGTTGCATGGGAAATAGCTGAAACTACAATGGCTTGGACAAGGCACACCTTAGCCTTTAAACGGACATCCATGCTCTTTTTTATTTATTTTTTTTAAATTTTTTTTACATCCATGCTCTTAATAGTGATAGCTGTCTTTTATTCAGGGGCTTTGGTGGCTTAGTGGTAAGGAGCTGTGCTATTAACCTAAAGGCTTGTACTTCAAATCCACCAGCTACTCTGTGGGACAAAAATGAGAAATCTCGTCCTTTGAGATTTACTGTTTCTGAAAACCCAATGAAGGGTCAGCTACGAGTTGGTTCCATCTTTTTTTGAAGATCTCCTGTGGACCAGGTACAGTGAACCATCTTCTTTATGAGTTGTCATTTTCAGTATGCCTTAACGTTCATTATTGTCTGCTGAGGGTAGAGTCAGCTCCTTTGTCTCATGGTGGATTGACTCTGTGGTGCAGAGGTCAGGCTGAAGGCAGCCTCCAGCTGCGACCGTAACTGGGCTTGGCCCGCTCTCTCATTCCTTTCCTCATGGGTCCTCACTCACACAGACTCAAATCCCTGCCTCAGGCTCAGCTTCGACAGAACCCTATAGCAGTCAAGGGAGACTCCCATTCCATTTGTAAAACATGGTGACAGTCCCAAAAGTTAAGTCTAAGGAGAGATCTGTGGCCTCCAAAATATGCACTGAAATCCTAGCCCTGTATCTGCCAACATGGCCTCATATGGAAATGTCACTGTTGTTACATGCCATCAAGTCAAGTACAACCCATCCATGGTGATCCTATGAACAACAGAGCTGAACGTTGTCTTATCCTGGCCATCCTCACACCTGCTCAAACACTACAGTCCAAATGCAACGGTCACTGTATCAATGCACCTTTCCAAGCATGATGTCACTCTCCAAGGAATAGCTTCTCTTAGCTCCATGCCCCAAGTAGGCATCTGGAAATAGGCATTTTATATTGTTATGTTAATGAGGCCGCAGGAGATTAGAAATTCAAACCTACTGTCCCTGAGTTGATTTGAACTCAGAGACTCTCTGTTATGTTTCCAAGGCTGTATCTTTGCGGGAGGAGACTGCTTATCTTGCTCCTGAGGAGTAGCTGGTAGAATTGAACTGTTGACCTTTCAGTTCGCAGCACAGCATGTAAAGCATTATGCCAGCAGAGCTAACCAGTCTGGGATGAGTCCTCAAAGTATCACGTGTGAGTTGTGCAAAGAGCAGACTACACACAGAGTCACACTGTGGAATGACGTATGACATGAATGCCAAAGAACTCCAAGGACCTCCTGGGGTCACTGCCAACGCAGGGCCTCCCCTTACGGCCATGCTCTGAACGTGGACTTCCAGCCTCCTGAAAAGTTAAGAAAACACACGTCTGCTCTTGAAAGTCATCTGTTTGTGATACCTGTGTTACAGCAGCATCAGAAAAATATTAAGTACCACGTCCAAAATCTCATGGGTAAGAAGTGAGCCTAGATCACATGACTCCTCTCTCCTTCAGCCCTTAAAAAAACAAAAGAGGCTTTCTATTAGACCTTCAGTTTACTAAAGCAGCTTTTGTATTTTCTTTCCATTTATTTATCTTTCGTGTTTTCACTACCTCAAATGAACTGCATTCCTTTGGAGCACAGTGGAATAAACTGTAGGATCTACAAAAGTTCAGTCATAAATGATGAGAGAGATTGCTATGGAGTGATTTCCAAGAAAAATTGAGATATGAATAATGCAAGTGCAAAAGAGCCTATATAATAGTCTACCTTTTGTGTCAGAAAGAAAACAAGCATATACTGAATACGTAACTGGAACTTTTCCTCAAAGCAATAAGATAAAATAGTACACCTACTTTCAAGATCTCTCAAAAATAGCCAAATAATTAAAACAGTAAAAAAATAGTCAAATACTCACACAATTGTGGTAAAATGTTAACTGAAGAGAAATATAGCATATTGGGTAAAAAGTGTATATTGGTGCTATTTAAATTTTTATCTGCTCTACACTGCATGGTTTAAAATCAGGAAGGGATGTGTCTTGTCTCCATATCTTTTCAATCTATATGCAGAACAGATCATTCAGGAGGCTGGGCTTTGTAAAGAAGAATGAGGCATCAGGTTTAGAGGAAAACGCATCAACAATCTACATTATGCACATGACACAACTTTGCTTGCTGAAACTGACGAGGACCTGAAGCATTTGCTGCAGAAGGTCAAGGACTGTTGTCTTCAATATGGATTGAAGCTCAACATTAAGAAGACAAAGATTCTCACCACTGGGACAATAGGCAGCACCGTGATAGACGGAGATGAGATGGAGGCTGTTAACAGTTACAGCTTGCTCGGCTCCACAATCAACACTCTAGGAACCAGAAGTCAGGATATCAAAAGATGAGTTGCACTGGGTAAATGTGCTATCAAGGACCTTTCCAGAGTACTGAGAAGCAATGATGTCTGTCAGCCTAGAGAGTAAGGTGCATGTGATCCAGGCCAGGGTCTTCACAATTATTTGCTATGCATTAGAGAGCTGAACCGTGACTAAGGATGACAGAAGAATTGATGTCTTTGATTTGTGGTGCTGGAGAAGAGTCTTGAACATACTGTGGACTGCCAAGAAAATAAATCAGTCTGTCTTGGAAAGGGTGAAACCTGGTTTCTCCATGGAGGCTAGGATTTTGAAGCTCCATCTCACATACTTTGGGCATGTGGCCAGGAGGGACTGACTGCTCCTTGGAGAAGGACATCAGGCTCACAAGGGTGTAGGGACAGCGCAGAAGAGGAAGACCCCGGATGAAACAGCTTGACACAGTAACTGGGGCAATGGGGTTAGGTGTGTTAGAGTCAGTGAGACTGGCTCAGGACAGGGCAGGCTTCAGAGCTGTTGTACACAGGGTCACTATGGGTCACAGGCAACTTGACAGCATATAATAACAACAACTCTTATTTTTGCAACTTAAACTTGAAGATACTTTCAAATAAAAACTTCTTTAAACAGCAAAGGCATACTTGCTAAAAATAAAGCACATAAAAAAGCAGCTCTTTTCTAATCCCTCTTCCCATCTTGCTCCGTGTCTATTTCCAGAGAGTGCAGAGATCAGCTCTAGCGCACGTCACTTGTGTATAATTTTTATGAGTATTTTATGCACTGGTAGCCCAGTGGCAAGAAACTGTTCTGTAATCCTGAAGGCACATGGTTTGAATCCACCAGTTGCCCCACGGAAGAAGGTTGGGCAATATCCTCTGTTTGATTAACTGCTTCTGAAAACCTGCCGGAGGGTCAGCTATAAGCTGGTTCTGACTCTAGGTACACAGCAACAACAGCAGCAATTGTCTATGTATGTTGTTGCAGTTGTTAAGTTGTTGAGTTGATGTCTACATGCAGTATCCTCATGTGTACAGAGAACTGTGCCATAAGGTTTTCAAAGCTCTGACTTCTGGAAAGTCAATTATCAGCCTGTCTTCTGGGATGGCCCTGGGTGAGTCTGAACCACTAAGCTTTTGGCTAGTAGTTTAATGCTGATAATGAAATCCTGCTGAGTAGGGCGAATCTAGGAAAGGCTACATGTCTTTTTAGCAAGTCCTCTTTTCTACCTCTGAGTTCTATCAACTCTAAATGTGATGTTTAGAATGGCATAATAAACACACATAAAACCATGTATGATTTCACATAAAGGAGATAGGCTGTACACAGACTTGTGACTTGCTTATGTTTACTTAATGATGAATTTTCTCATTGGGTCACTCCAGCTGGGCAAGGCTACCACAGGAGACGTGGGCTAGCACCTCTCTGCTTGTGTGTGCTCCATGGCACCTCTTGCATTTGCTTATAACTGGTCATGTAATGAGAAACATCTGGCTTGTCTTCAAAGTCGCCATTTGGGTGTTGGATTGATTCCCCTTTCTTCTTCACGTTTGCTTATTGTTAAGTGCCACTGAGTCAAGCATGGCTTATATTGACCCTATGAACAACAAACTGGAACCCCATCGGATCCTGTACCATCCTCATCATCTTTGACATATTTGAGCTCATTGCTGTGGTTATTATGTCAACCCATCTCTCCTTGAGGATCATCCTCTCTTAGAATATTATAAAATTCACACTATCATTGAGTTTCATTTTACTCAGATCCTTCCACTGAGTTTCAAAGGCCATAAATCTCTTAATGAGAAAGAGACTGCCCATCTTTCTCTCACTGGACAGGATACTCGGTTGAATACTGTCTAACAAACAGTCACGTCCATCTGGAACCTGTGAATATGACTGAATTTGGAGTTTATCTTTGCAGATATAATTAAGATGAGGTCATAGTGGATTAGGCTGGGCCTTAAATCCCTATGATCAGTGCCCTTAAAACAAGAATAAAATCTTGATACAGAAACAAGACATCCAGTAAGAGAAGACTCTGTGAAGATGAGGCTCAGATCAAAGGGACATATTCAAACAAGGAATGCCAAGAATGGTGTCACCCACCAGAAGCTGGAATAGGCAAGGAAGGAACTTTGCTGACCTCTTGATTTCATACTTCTAGCTACCAGAACTGTGCGAGAGTAAATCCCTGTTATTCCAAGCACTCAATTCTGTGATATTTGTTACAGCAGCCACAGGATACTCACAGAGACAGAAACCAATGGCTCAGTTAGAGAAATGCACTTCCCTCAAGGTTAGCTCAACTTAAAGAGAGTTCTTTTCTTTCTTTGTTCTAAGGAAATTTCCCATTTCTTTTCCATAAAAGATTTAAAATCTCCAAACCATGCCATTATAATTTTCTTGTCATACCTTCACAATATTTAGCAAAAACTATAAAAACCATATGCACCCACTTTTAAAGTTTTTCTTAAGTTAAATACAAGAGGGTAGGAAGGGCTGATGGTACAATTCATAACAGCAAAAAATGGCCCCAGGAACAATCAAGGGCTGTGTATTTTCTGCTAAACTGGGAGGCAAGTGGCTCTGACAAAAGCTTCTAAAACAGCAGAAAGGATGGAAAGAGATTTGAGGGTGAGGTGCCATCATACCAACCCCTGGGAGTCTCCCATGTGGAGACTCTCACATCCGCACTCCTTATAACGGACCTGAATCTTTCCACCCCAGGGCACAGAGGTTCTCTCGCTCCAGGGAAAAGAGCAGTGTTCTGAGAAGGCATTATTCCCCAAGGCCTGGTGGTGCCTGGTGCCCGTCACATGCCAGTCCCAGGAGTTTGATTAGAGCACTGTGTCACTTCCCCACTCTGGACTCTGCGCCTGCAAACTTGAGATTCACCTCCCCTCATTCCCTCTTTACAAAGCAGGCAAGGCTTAGCTTTGTATTTACCTTCTTCCTTCCTGGTGACTTGAGAATTCAACACGTCTGAAATACATAAGGGCAGGGGCATATTTTAATAATATTATCTGTTCACCTGCCAGGAAAGCAGCGGGCAGCACAGACAGAGAACCAAAGGTGAGAGGCAGAGGATATGGGCTTGCTTGACTACGTCACCTCCATGCTGTGTGAGCCTGGCATGCCCCTTAAGCTCCATGAGCCTCAGTTTCCTCATCTGAAGACAACCCAGATGCCAACCATGCCCAGGGGTTGCTGGAGAGATCATATGAGATCCAGATACGTCTCTGAGGTGGCACTGCAGGAAGCGATGTGCCACATATTAAACTGGCAACTGATAATTACACTTTCCTCTCATTCTCTCAGTAAATGACCAGAACTGGTTTGTGTTGTTTTGTTGTGTTGGTTTTTTTTTTTTAATATTCCCACAAATTACATCTCTTTTGCTCTTCATAATTTCCTCTTTATTTTTAAGAGAAGATAGCTGGCTTGCGTGTGCACTGGCGCGTGGGGCACACATTAAGGTTTCAATCTAGAATGGACAATTTTCCAGATTTCCATTACCCAGTTTCCATGCCTGATCCTAAACACAGCTGTCAGGATAAGAGGCTCATTAAAAAGATTGTTTTGACTGATGGAATGTTCATGTATCAAATTGGAAATCTGTCCAAAAATACTTGAGGGGGTAGACAGAGGTGGTGGCAAGCCATGGGAGGGAAATGTTTTGCAGGATTGTTAAAAAAGGAAATTTGCCAGGGAGAAAGCGGTCCACCTCTGACCAGCCGAGGAACAGGTGTGGCCACAAGAGAGGATGTGAGCTGTTTCTGTGCTAACAGCAGGAGCAAGAAGGCTTTGAGTCAGGAGATCACACCCTAAAGGGCCTGGCAGGAGAAGAGCCATCTCATGTTCCCTTACTGCTCTTCCCTTGGCCCAGGTCCCCCACCCCCACCCCAGCTCTCCGTCTTCCAGGTGCTGCTTGATGGCAGCATCCAGGTCCTTCTTATCTCACTCTTCCCCACTCTCTGGCTAACCTTAACTTCTGCTGTAACTTCAGGGATTCCATTTGCCAGTGATTCTGAATCACTTCCTGGGCTTGTTTCTTCAGCTGCTGACCTGCGACCTCTCCACCAGATGTCCCTACAACCACCGCAAGCTCACACATTTGCTTGATGTCCAGTGAGGATGACTCCTTTTGTGGGCTTTATAGGACCAGCACCCGCTGAGCCACCCAGTTCAGGGATGTGTGAGTCACTCTATACTCTCTTCCTCTTCTTAGTCTGTGTGTTCCACCATCAGTGTGTATGTTTAACCCCACCCATGTGCTCTCCTCCTATCCTCTTATCTTCATGTGGCCTTGCATGATTGTTACCCCCCTTATTCTGACTTCTAGTCCTGTCCTCCCCACTGGCTCCAAAAGTGGCAGGATCACGTTCAACTTCCAGGACCACCTAAGTCAAGGTTGTGTGTGCATGAGTTATCTATCTCATAAAAACAAAGGAAGAGGGCAGTCTAGGGCTAGTGCTTGCCCACAAACTTAATTCACTAAGGGCCCAGGCTCCTTCCATCTTGTTCCTCTCCCATCCTCAGCTTGTGGCTCTGGTCCTCAAATCTTCTATATGGTTGCTGGGCCTCTAGACACTTGAGAGAGAGAGAAGGGTCACCACACACACACACAAAAGGGAAACCTCAAAAACATCTTTTATTATTATTATTGTTATTAATTATTATTATTATCTCTTTGTGTGTGTACCGTCAAATTGGATCTTACTGGTACAGGAGGAGATTGCTCCTCCTTCTCCAGCAGAGCATCTGGTGGATTTGAACCACAACCTCTGGGATTGCAGTGCAGCTACTTGCCACTAGGCCACCAGAGCTCCCCTCAAAAACATCTTTTCTGAAAATTTCAGAACTTGGTCAGGTGACCAGACCTAGCTATAAAGGGGATCGGAAGAGGGAATGTTTTCTGGTAGAAATCAGGGCATCCTAAACAAAATTAGGATTAGGAAGCTCAATATGGAAGGAAGAAAGAAGAAACACATGCTGAAGAGACCAAGTAAGGCCAGTTATCTAAAATGAAAAACTCTACTGCTCTTCTCCACTTGCAACCATTTCATTGCTTATCACCCATCTGAAAAAAATGCAACTCCCTCAGGATGGCATCTCAGCCCATCCTGACCCGGCCGGCTCCTGCTCCCTGTCTGGAACCTACACCATCACCGTGTCAGCTCTGATTCCTGCAGAGCTGCCCAGTGGCATTAGCCTTTTTCCACACAGTGCCCTCTGCCTGGATGGCCCTTTATCTTTCCTCAATTGCCTGATGGGCTCCTATTCATCCCTTAAGAATAGCCCACTCCTCACCACAAGATAAAGGTAAATAATTCAATTGAAAAATGGGCACAGGACATGAACAGACACTCCACCAAAGACAACATTCAGTTGGCCAACAAGCACGTGAAGAAATGTTCAAAATCCCTTGCTCTAAGAGAGATGCAAATCAAAACAACTATGAGATATCATCTCACCCCAGTAAGAATAGCAAAATTTAACAGAACAGCAAACAAAAAATGCTGTCGAGGTTATGGAGAAACTGGAACCCTTATTCACTGTTGGTGGGGGTGTAAAATGGTGCAACCACTATGGAAGGCTGTATGGCGCTTTCTCAAAACCTTGCAAATAGAAGTACCATTTGACCCAGAAGTTCCTCTACTGGGAATGTACCCTAAAGAAGTCACAACCGTCACCTACATAGATATATGCACACCCATGTTTATTGTGGCTTTGTTCAAAATAGCAAAGAGTTGGAAGCAACCTAAGTGCCCATCAACAAACAAATGGATAGAGAAGCTGTGGTATATTCACACAATGGAATACTACACTGCATTGAAAAACAAGGACCTCATGCAATATAATTCAAAATGAGTGACCCTGGAGGACATTACGCTGAGTGAAATATCTCAGTCACAAAAGGACAAATACCACATTCTGCCACTGTTGTAGAACGAGACTGACATCAGGGTTGGGGTGAGACTGAGAAAAACTGGATAAATTATGTATACTGCATTGAAACGATGAGGGAGAGAACAGTTTATATACAGTGATGTATGATTGGGTATAATGGTTATGACAAGAGTCCAGAATGAAGGTTGAGTGTACTTGGGGGAGGGGATTGTATATAGTAATGAAAGAATTTTTCTTTTACTTTTCAAAGAGAAGAGTGAACTGGAGAGGAGGGGTGGGCAGGGAGAAAAATGCAACAATGAATGAATGGAAATCCAAAATCTCTGTAAATGTTCATGAAAATTAATTAAAAAAAAAAAGAATAGCCCACTCCTTTCCTCCTCTGGGAAAATACTCTGGGCCAGGTGGTCCTCTTCCCTCCAGGTCTCTCCTGTTCCTGGCACTCTGCTCTATTCTTGTCTTGTGAATTCCACTTCTGGTCTTGGTTTCCTCTACAGGTCAGTGAATTCCTTAAGAGCAAAGACCAAGACTATACAACTTATTACCTATCCCTCATATGAACATAGAAATGCTGCTCTATAATGATTGTTGGTGTTTTTAAGTGTTGTGGAGTTGTAGATGACTGACTCACAGCAACCCGATGAATGACAGACCTGAACACTTGTATAACTTTCATCGTTTCTCCACGTTCACAGAGTTTCCAGAGGCAAGGTATTTTGGAAGTGGATGCCACTCCTGCTTCCAAGCTTGTTTTAATCGGGGAACTCCACCAAACACTGTCCACCATGGGTAATCATTATCGCATTTGACACATCAGTGTCACAGTGTTCAGCGTCACGGCAACCATGAGTTACCTCTGTACAGCAAATGGACAAACCAGGGTCAAACACTCTCCTAGGTTGTATAGCCTATACATGATAGTTGGCTAAATAAATGATGTACACTTCCATGGATACATGGATAAGTGACTGAGTACCTCAAACCTGTGTAACTCATAGCTGCTCTCTGGTGCGCATCTTGGAGAAGAAATTCAGATCTCCTCCTGATGTTGGTATTATCAAAGAGAAAAAGGAGAGATCCAATATTCTCTTCTACTACTGGTGGCTTAGTTGTAAGGAGTTGCACTGCCAACCTAAAAACTCCAGATTCAAATCCACCAGCTCTTCCACAGGAGAAAAATGGGCACCCTCCTCCAGTGCAATTTACCACCTCTGAAAACCTGCTGGAGGGTCAGCTACGGGTCAGTTCTGACTCGACAGTACACAACAACAAACAACTTTACATTTATAGTGTGTCCCTAACTCGAAGGTGGATGTCGGAGACAGTGGGATGAGAGCATGGGTGCTGCATCTTGTCCATTAAAGTGTCAAGTGACACATGACTTGACTTCCCTGAACATCCTTTTCCTTAATTTTGGAGAAAGGATGTTAACAGATCCCTCCCTGAGATGTTGTGAGATTCAGGGAGGTTGTGCCAAACCCCTGGCTACGCACACAGGGGAAGCAATCGGCACCACGTCAGAAAATAAGGTGTGAACATGGATAGATCTTTCTCTCCATTCTTTCTAGGAGATACTGCAGGCTGCCTTCCAATATTCATGGTCTTCCTTGTCCTCCTTTCCTCAGAGAATTCTGACTTTGCTCAGAATTCTGAGCAACTGCTGAGCAGTTGTTCTACTCTGGAAGGTCACAGACTTGAGCGAAGTCCTTGTTCATCCCAGGAACCTACAATGAAGGCATCTGTGTCTTCCTGTGGCCATATTCAGGTCAGACAGGAGTCTGTGGTCACATGGGGTTAGGAGGTGCTGAGGTCACACTGACTGAGGGGGCTATGGTCATGCAAGTAAGGAGGGGCTGTGGTCACATGAGGTTGGAAAGGGTGTGGTAACATGGGATTAGGATGGGGCTGTGGTCACAGGAGTTTAGGAAGAGTATGATCTCAGGGGGTTAGGAGGAACTGTGGTCACATGGGTTAGGAAAGATGTGGTCACAGGGAGTTAGGAGGGGCTGTGGTCACATGAAGTTAGGAAGAATACGGTAACATAGGGTTAGGAAAAGCCTGCTGTCATATGAGGCTGGGGGGCTGTGATCACATGACGTTAGAAGGGGCTGTGGTCACATGAGGTTGAGGGGACGGTCTGGTGCTCAGGTTTAGGTTCAGAAACATGAGAGAAAATTTGCTGAGGTTCCTGAGAAGGGCTGTATGTCTTCTAGGCCTCCTGTCTTTTCTGTGTCTGGGTCTTAGATGTCTGGCCTGATGTCTAGAATGGTAGTTACTGTGAGAATGTGAGAAGGTAGGGACCTAAGGAATGCACAATACCAAGGACAGCAGGGAAGAACCTGGGAAAAACTTGACCACCCAATAGCCAGGCTGAGCTCCTGAACCTCATCTTCTATTTATGTGAGATAACTGGGGGGTGGGGGTGGGGGGGAGGAATAAAAGCTAAAAGTTGCTGAAGACATGACTCCACCTCAAGGGGACCCTATTTGTGTCACAGAGATCTAGGGCCCATAGATATCTCAAGGGTTGATTTTTTTAGAAGTAGATTGCCAGATTTCCTTCCAAGATGTCTCCAGATGAACTTGAACCTTTCAGCTATCAAGTGAACATGTTAAACATTTGCACCCTCCAGAAACTCTTGATATCAAAAGAGTATTCCCTGTACCAGGTGAGTTACAGAATCCTATTACAGTCAGACATAACTAGCAAGACTCTCTCTTCTTTTTTTTTCTTCTGATTTATTTACAGTTTGAATACATTGTTTTTCACAAAAGATCCTTGCCATTTCTTTCATCCCACTCAGTCATCAAACTGTGCAACCCTATGATTAACACCCTAACTCCCCCTCCCCATCCCTCTATTTACGCCCCCACCCCCACCTTGGATCCTCATACTCATTCTACAATAATGGGTTTATACAGTATTTGTCCTTTGGGGACTGAGTTAGCTCACTCAGTATAATGGTCTCCAGTCCCTCCCAAGTTAGGTAGTAATTTACAAAATCATTGCTCCTGTGTACTGTGTAATATTCCATTGTATGAATGTACCACAACTTCTCAATCCATTCGTTTGTAGTTGGACATCTCAGCTGTTTCCATATTCTTGTGATGGTGAATAATGTTGCTATGAACATCGGTGTACAAGTTTCTGTTTGAGCTTCAGTTCTCATTTTCTTGGGGTATATTTCAAGCAATGGAATAGCTGGGCTATACAGAATTTCTATGTTCAGCTTTTTGTAGGAAGCACCAAACTACCTTCCACGGTGCTTGTACCATTGGACAATCCCACCAACAATGTAACAAGTTCCTATCTCACCACTCCCTCTCCAACATTTATTACTTGCTCTCCTGTTCAACTTTGCCTCTGGAGTGAGATGGTATCTCACTGTGGTTTTGATTTGTATCTCTCTTATACAGCCATAGTAACCAAACAGCATGGTACTGATACAATTACAGGCACACTGATAGTGGAACAAAATTGAGAACTGAGAATAGACTCAGCTATCTATGGTTAACTGATATTCAACAAGGAAATAAAACCTATCAAATGGAGAAATGACAACCTCTTCAACAATTGGTACTGGCAAAACTGAACTGCTATCTGCAGAAAGCTGAAACAGGATCCACCTCTCTTACCATACACAAAAATCATCTCAAGGTGAATACGAGGCTTGGGAGCAAAGTCCTAAAACCATAAAGCTCATAAGAGACAAACTGGAATCAAGTTTAGAAGCCCTCATCTATGGTATAGAGAGACTGCCAAATACAGTCAGAAATGTACAATCTGAAGAGAATGAAACTGATGAATGGGACCTTCTAAGGATTACATCCCTGTGTTGATCAAAAATTTTTCCCAACAGGGTGAAAAGAAAACCTAGCGACTGGGAACAAACATTTGGCAATACCGTCTCAGACAAGAGTCTCATAACAAAAATCTATAGAATTTTCTCTACAAGAAAAAGTCTGATAAGCCAATTACAAAATGGGCAAAAGACATAGAAAGAATTTTCACAGAGGAAGATATTCAAGTGGCCAACAGACACATGAAGAAATGCTCCGTATCACCGGCAGTCAGAGAGATGCAAATCTTTCCTCTTCAGAACAGTCAATCCCTCTCCATGTGGGTGAGCAGTATTGCTTCCAACACATGTAAGCGCCTTGAGAAGGCCTCACAAGACAGCAGAGTTCACAGGCATCCTCGTGTCCCTGTGAGTTTTTAATTAGGGCTGGGGTGCAGTCAGATGCTCCTGGAAGACTGTTCTGTTGGCAGTTCCCTTGGCATCCTTTCTGCTGCTTATGAAACAGCTTTCCTGGGAATCACATTTTCTACTGGGCCAAGGTACAGATCCAGGGCAGTGCTGGTTGGTCTAGAGGGGGAGCTCAGAGCTGGGCAAGGTGCAATGCAGCCCCAGGCCATGTTTGCATGATAAATAGGGGGGCAATGTGAAAGTGAGAAACAAATTACACTGTGGAAGCAGAATCTAAATTCTTGCAAGATCCCAAACATGAATCAGAACTACTATAAATGAACCCTGACAGAATGCTAAAAAATGTCAACCGAAACCTCAAATTCTTAAATATAAAAGTGGGAAAACTCAGATTTGCTCAGTTGATATTGAAAGATACCTCAAGACTATCCTCTTCACACAGGAACCAAAATTAAACCCAGGCAGTTATAGGCAGTTCACGGTCAGTGTCCTGCTGCAATTGTTTTTGATCTTCAGCAAGATTTTTGCTTACGTGTGATATGAATGATAGTCTTCAATCATTTCTGTATTCTGCTGAATCACCTTTCTTTGAAATGGGCACAGATATGAATCACTTCCAATCATTTGTTCAGGTAGCTTTCTCCCAAAGTTCTTGTCATAGGATGAGTGAGTACCTCCAGTGCTGCACCCATGTGCTTGCATTTTTACTTGTATCCAGTCAGTTTTACTGCATTCCTATTTTTATCAATGTGTTCAATGCAACTTGGACTTGTTCCCTTAATGCCATCAATTTTTTATCATATGCTAACTCCTAGAACGGTCAGACACTGATCAATTCTTTTTGGTACATCCCTGATGGTCTACTGGTTAGAATGAATAACTCTCAATTCTTTTCGGTATGGTGACTGTGCATTTCTTCCTTTGTCTTTTGATGCTTCATGCATGGTTCACTATTTTGCCCACAGAGTCTTTCAATGGTACAATTCCAAGCTTGAATTTATTTTCTCCCATTCTTTCAGCTAAGAAATGTTGAGCATGTTCTTTTGGTTTTCTAATCCAGGGTTTTAAACATTTTATTGTAATACTGTCTTCTTGAGATATTTTATTTTCTGAAATATTCTATTCATCTCTTTTTTTTTTAGTTGACATTTTAATGAAAGTTTAGAGAGACTTTGGATATCCATTCATTCATTGTTGTACACTTTCCTCCCTACCCACTCCTCTGCCGAGCTGGTTTTTCTCTTTGAAAAGTAAAAAAAAAAAAAAAAGATAAATTAATTAATTCACAATTCCTACTCCCCCAGTCCACTCCACCATGCAGCTCTCTGGACTCCTGTCATGAAAATAATACATAGCATATATTCCTTTCAAACAGTTCTCTCCCTCATCTGTTTCAATGCAGTATACATTATTAATCCCCTTTTCTTAGTTCTCCCCAACTCCAATGTCAGTCCTGCTTTACAACAGTGGCATTATGCAGTATTTTTCCCTTTGTGACTGGGATATTTCACTCAGCATAATGTCCTCCACGGTCATCCATTCTGTATAGTATTTCATGATTTTCTTGAATTTTCAACAAAGCAGAGTATTCTATTGGTGTGAATATACCACAGCTTCTCTATCCATTCATGTGTTGATGGGCACTTGGGGTGTTTCCAACTCTTTGCTATTGTGAACAAAGCAGCAATAAACATGGGTGGCATGTTTATTGCTTGGGTGGCAGTTCTGGTTTCTTCGGTATATATTCCCAATAGTGGAATTACTGGGTCAAAATGCATTTCTATTTCCAACTTTTGAGAAAGCACCATACTGCCTTCGAGAGTAGTTGTACCATTTTATACTCCCACCAACAGTGAGCAAGGGTTCCAATTTCTTCACAACTTCACCAGCATTTGTTGCTTGCTGTTCTGTAAATGTGGCTAATCTTACTGGGGTGAGATAATATCTCATAGTTGTTTTGATTTGCATCTCTCTTAGAGCAAGAGATTTTTTTTAAAGTTGCAAACAGGCATTTATTATTTTTGTAAAAATATCCTTGTAGTTACTAAAACAAAACCCATTTTCATAAGCCCAGCTTATATGTATCACTACATAAGGCTGAAACTCTATGCTACTTTTTTTTTAATATAGAAAGCTTCACAAATGTGGGTGTCATCTTTGCACAGGGACCATGCTAATCTTCTCTGTATCATTCCAATTTTATGTGCTGTCGAAGGGAGCACTGTATTTGTTCATTTCTTCATGTGTTTGTTTACCATCTGAATGTCTTCTTTGGTGAAGTGTCTGTTCATATGCTGTGCCCATTCTGCAATGGGTTGTTTACCTTTATCTTGTTGTGGTGCTCGAGTATTCTATAAATTCTAGATATAAGTCCCTTATCAGACATGTCATTACAAAATATTTTTTCCTTTCCTTTTTACCTTGTTGGAGAAGTTTTTTGATGTGCATAGGGATTTGATTTTTAGAAGGTTCCATTCATCTGTTTTATCTTCTCCTGGTTGTAGG
>NW_006399895.1:1522787-1567087 GCF_000299155.1 Elephantulus edwardii
GATGTTGGGTTAGAGAGTCAGTGGTCATTTTTTCCTGCCTTTTGATGTGTTTGCTTATTGCTATTGATTGACTTGTGATTACTGCTTTGGTTGTTTCCCAGAGGTTTTGGTAAGTGGTGTTTTCATTGTCAATTTGTTTCAAGAAACTTTTTAATTTCATTTTTTATTTCTTCTACTACCCAGTCATGTTCAAGCAAGGTGTTGTTCAGCTTCCAAATGTATGGTTTTTTCTCCTTTATCATCCTATTATTAATTTCTAATTTTGTAGCCTTGTGGTCTGAGAAGATACTTTGTATTATTTCTATGTTTGTTTATTTGTTGATGCTTTCCTTGTGACCTAAAATGTGATCTATTCTCCAGAATGTTCCATGTACATTGGAGAAGAAGGTATATTGCGCTTTTTTGGGGGTGCATTATTCTATATAAATGTCTATGAGATCAATTGGTTTACTGCACACTTTAATTCTTCAGCACCTTTGTTGAGTTTCTTTCTGAGAGCTCTATATTTTCTTGAGAGTGATATACCGATTTCTCCAACTACAACAGTGGTGTTGTCTATTTCCTTTTTCAGTTTTGTTAATGTTTGCTTTATGTATTTTGCAGCTCTATTGATGCATAGGTATTATTGTTATGTTCTCTTGTTCTACTGACCCTTTAAGCATTATGTAGTGATCTTTCTTGTCCATTTTGATGGCTTTTGCATTAAAATTTATTTTATCAGAGATTAATATCATTACTCCTGCTTTTTTCTGGTTGCTTTTTGTTTGGTATATTTTTTCACACCCTTTTATTTTTAGTCTTTCTTGGTCTTCGTTTTTCAGGTGTGTCTCTTGTAGACCATATATTAATGGATTTTGGTTTTTTAATCCAATCTGCTACTCATTTTCTCTTCAGTAGTGCATTCAAACCATTCACATTCAGTGTGATTATTGAAAGGCATGGTTTTGTTGCTATCATTTTGTTTAGTTCTTTTTGGTGTTGTTGCTAGTTACTTTGGTCCATCCTGCTTTCTGTAGCACCTCTGTTAGAAGGAAGTCTCTCAGTGTTTCCTGCAATGCTGGTCTTGTTTTTATAAACTCCTTTAGGTTCTGTTTTTCTAGGAATATCTTGATCTCTCCTTTAAATTTGATGGACCATTTCACTGGGTGCAATATTCTTGGTTGTGTTCTTTTGAGTGTTTGATATATGTCATTCCAATGTATTCTTCCTTGCATGGTTTCTGCTGAGAAATCGGCACTTAAGCTTATCTGTTCTCCCTTACAGGTCACTCTTTGTCTCTCTCTAGCTGCTTTCAGAATTCTCTCCTCTTTCATTCTGGCAAATTTGACTATGATATGACTTGGTGTTTTTCTTTTGGGTTTTATTCTATATGCTGTTCTCTCAGCTTCTTGCATATATACTCTCTCATTCTTCATTATGCCTGGGAAGTTTTCTTCTAGTAATTCTTCCACAACTTTTTTCAATGCTTTTACTTGCTTCTTCCTTTTCTAGGATTCCAATGATGCACATGTTATTTCTCTTGATGTTGTCCCCCATTATTCTTAGGTTTTCTTCTTTTTCCTTCCTTTTTGATTCTGCTTTTTGCTCTAGCAGATTATTGGTGACAATTCTATCTTCTATTTCACTGGTTCTGTGCTCCATCTCTTCGACTCTGTTCATATGTCACTCCATCATGTTGACAGCATCTGAGACATCAGACCTCATATTTTGGATCATGGTTTCTTGTTTTTCCAGAGCCTCTAATGCCTTGTTTGTTTTTAACTGCATTGTTTTGGATTTTTTTTTTAAGTTCCTCCTGGTTTTTGCTTGTCCTGTAATTCTTCAAGTTTGTCTTCCACCCATTGAAAATATTCAATCATTGCTCTTTAAATTCTGTGTCAGAAAGTTCCATCAGACTTCAGGAAATCCATTGATACTGTGTCACTTTTTGTGAGTGACATTCTGCTTTACACTTGGATAGGGTGTGAGGTAGCCTGCTTCTTATGTGACTTTGCCGTGATCGAGTTTTTCATGCCTGAGGTGATTATAGGTTCTTAATCTGAAGTCACTGCTACAGAAGACGGTGTGGCAGCTAAGATGCCTATGTTTCTCTCTAACTTCTGACCCAAGGGGAATTTCAGTACAGGGCCTGTGAAAGTGGCCTCTCTGTCAGAAAATTGTTGCTGCTAAGTCAGACTAAGGCACTTCAGATTAAAGGCAATTAGTTGACTGGACGTGAGGAGCTGCATGACTGAGTACAGGGCATGTAAGGGCAGGGCAGGCATGCATGTAGATGTACGCCAGGCGTGCGTGAGCACAGATGCTCATCAGGTGGGCACACATGGGACCTCACTCAGATTTTAGCTATCTCAGTGGGCACATGTGGGGACCTCACTCAGATTGCAGCTGTCCAGCTCACGCCCACTGGGGCTCATGGACTGGCAGGGCTCACGGTCTGGTGGGGCTTGTGGTCTGGTGGGGATCCTCCATTCAACTCTTGTACTTCATTATTTCTTCTAATTGCATTAGCTTCTCTGCTTTCTAGAGCAAATTTCAGAGTCTCTTCTAATATCAATTTTGGTCTTTTGTTTCTTTCCTGTCTTTTTAATAATTTTTGTATCCTCCAACTCACCTGGTCTTTGATCATTAGTTAACAATGCATCAAATGTACTTTTGAGATGGTTTCTAAATTCAAGTGGAATATACCGAAAGTCCTATTTGGGCTCGCATGGATTTTTAAAAATTTTCTTTAGCTTCAAAATGAATTTGCACATGAGAAATTAATAGTTGGTTCTGATGGATGATATGGAGTTCTTTTCTTTCTCCACAGATAGAGTTGATTTAATGCCTGTGTTTCCCAATCGGGTGAGATCAACATTTATAATCCGAATTTATGTTGTTGAAAAAAGGATTTGCAATGAACAAGTTGTTGGCCTTAAAAAATGTGATCTCCAAGACCGTATTTTCCAATTGCTGAATCTTCCTCTCTGTTTTCACTTTTACATGCCATTCATCTTCACTGTATGTCTGGGCAATTTCAGATTATGGCAGTCAGTAAAAAAAATCTTCAATTTCTTCCTTTTTAGCTTTCATGTTTGGTGCATAAATCTGAATGATACTCAGATCAAACAGGTCTTCCTTGTATGTGTATGGATCTTAACCTGATCTTAACAGCACTTGACTTCAGGATAGAACTTGAAATACATTGATAAAGAATGTGATACCACTCTTAGTCTCCAGCACTTAATAAATTATATTCACTTCTGAAATGGTCTGTCTCTGGAAACTCTATGAACAGTGCTCAGGTCTTTTGTTCACAGGGTTACTATGAGTCATCCACAACTTATTGGCACTTAACAAAAATAAAAATTATTATATTGTTGTTGTTGTTGTTCTGTGCCATCGAGTTGCTTGTGACTCATAGCGACCCTATGTACAACAGCCCTAAACTCTGCTCTGTCCTGTGCCAGTCGCACTGTCTCTAACACACCCATCCCAATTACCCCAGTCACTAAATCAGTCCACCTCATAGAGGGCCTTCCCCTCCTGCGCTGTCCCTCCACCCTCCCAAGCATGATGTCCCTCTCCAAGGACCAGTCCCTCCTTACAACAAAGTATGTTAGACGGAGCCGCAGAATCCTTGCCTCCAAGGAGCCACCCGGTTTAACCCTTTACAGGATGAGTCTGTTTTCCTAGCAGTCTATGGTATTCTCAATACTCTTCTCCAGCACCACAGCTCAAAGGTATCAATTCTTCTTCCCTCCTCCTTAGTCACTGTCCAACTCTCTGATGCATAATAAGTGACTGCAACAACCATGGCCTGTATCAGACGCACCTTAGTCTCCAGAGAGACACCACTGCTCTTCAGTACTTTGGAGAGGTCCCTAACAGCAGACTGTCCCATGGCAATACGTATTTTAATTTCCTGGCTACTGGTGCCAAGACTGTTGACTGTGGAGCCAAGCAAATTAAAGCTGTGAACAATCTCAATCTCTTTACCATCCATCTTGATGCTGCCAATTGGTCCAGTGGTGAGAATCTTTGTCTTCTCCCTGAGCCTCAATCCATATTGGAGGCTGCAGTCCTTGACCCTCTGAAGCATGCACTTCAGGTCCTCCTCATAAAATGTTTTCAGTGACTTATGGAGTAAAGCTGATCCTTGAGAAAGCTGGTTGCCTTGTGGTTTTCAGTGCCCCTGGTGGCACATTGAGGTAAGCATAAAAGTAGTAGTAAGGACATTTGTCAGAGAAACATGAGTTTTAGATCCCACCCTATCCAGTAGTGAATAAGAGGTCAGAATGGAAGTTAAGAACAAAGAGATATGTTCTTTGAGCATCAATTATTGCCCTCTGCTGGCACTGCAGTTAAAGTGCTCGGCTCTTAACCAACAGAATCCACCAACCCTTTGCAGGAAAAGGATGCAGCTACTCTGTGAATATTTCAGACTTAGAAACTATGGTGCTGATCTACTCAGTCCTACATGGTACTATGAGTTCAACTCAGTTCCTTGGTAATGGGCTTGATTCAAGAATCAATTATTTCCTGTTAAGTCTTTAAGATACTTTCAAAACAGTATCAATCAACATATTAAGGATGAGAATTCAGGTGATGACATTGCATCACTGAGTGCTCACCTGGAGCCAGACAATGTATCCATCCACTGGACCATCCCCTCTGGCCCACACAAGAACACTAGCTACAACTGGTCCCACTGTACAGCTCTGTGATCTTATAAATATGACTCAGACTCTGGGACTTGAGCTCCCATCAGTAAAATGGGGAGAACCCTAGCATGTCACAGGGTGGCTGTGAAGGTGGTGGCAACAATGTGAGTAATAATGAAACAGAGTATTAGTGGTCTCAAGAAGTTAATTCACTTTTTGTATTGGTAAGGAGAGAAAACACTGGATTGAGCGCCATTGGCTGCACCATGAAGGAAATGAGGCTGGGAAACCCACCATCCCCAAGGGAGACTCATGCAGACCATGAGCCCAGGCAGGCAGGCGATCCAGGATGAGGCTCCCAGGCATTAGCAGCAGGTACACTGGCCTTTTGACCTGGACAAGCTGCAGGGAAGCTCCACATCAGGAGTCCCAACAATGCACAGGAAGTACCTTACCGGGCATAGATGGTTCAGACAAGTTAATCTCTTCTCTGTCTATGAACTTAAAAAGGATTTAAGAGTCAGAGAACCTTTGCCTTTTTTGACTAACATGTTCAATGTCCTCCCTATACCGTGGACTCTGCTTACAGTGTGTGCAAGCTGATAAGGGACACTCAGGACCCAGGACAAGGTCTACATGTGAGATGTCTTAAATAAATGAATGATATCCTTTCACTTCCAGACTCTCAATCAATATGCAAAAATCATAGTTATGTGAAATAAAAAACCAAGAAAATGAAAGCAAATCTTAGCTTATTTTGCACAGCAATATTCTAAATTTCTATTTATACTGTGGGAAACAGAAGGGGGGGGAGATACCTCCTAAATAAAAGGTTTTTACCCTAGACAGCAAAAATTATTAACTTAGCTGCTAAGTAAAAGGCTGGAAGTGCACATCCACCCAGAGGCATCAAGGAAGAAAGGGCTGACGACTGACTTCTTAAAATCTCAAGTTCTCTGACATAGACAAGTTACCAGAAGTCACAGCCAATTTGTTCTACTGGTTAAATGAAACCAAGCTCAGTCAAAAAGTAACCTGAACTAGTAGGAACTAAGACTGGTTAGCTGAGTTGGCGATATTTGAATTTCCCAAAGAATTCTCCCCATTAATTTCAAAGTGACACTAATTGTTATTTTTAATAAGTGGCCTAAAAAAAGATATAATATTTTGACTTCCTAAACTTAAACAGGCACTGCTGTTTCCCACTGCACTGGAGATCAATTTTTTAAATAAAAGTTTCAATTTTTAGCTGATGAATTATCACTGGCACCAGTGAGGGAGCCGTCATTGTACGGTTCATGTCCAGGTACTCAGTGCCCAGCTCGGAGCTGCTGCTCTTTGTTCAACGAATACATGTTGACTTAACTTGGGAATTTTGCAGCACACGTTTACACACGCCAGATTCTCAATTTATAAATATTTATTGTTGGGACTTAATTTTAACTTTAATTATCCCAACTGTCGAGGATACCTCCAAAGTGAGAAATGTTACCCATTCCTTCACAGCAGCTGTAGTTCCACCAGTCAGCTTTTTACCACAGTGTGTAGTGAATGAAACACAGATCCCGGGCAACTACAGCTCAATGTTACACAGTGAACTGACTGGAGCCTAAACCAGAGCCACTTCTGGAGTGCAAACTCAAGACCAAATTCTGGAAAATAATAGTTGTGAATGAAATGCAGACATTGGGACAACTAACTATTGAGTGATAGTCTACAATGAAGTGACTGAAGCAGAACAAAGAACAAGCCTTGGGGTGTGAACTCAAAACCCAAATCTAGAAAACAAATTACCCAGAGCCAAACTTCTCCCACTGAGACAGCTCCAGAACCTATGGACTCTTAAGTGTCTTTTTCATGGAAACGCTGGTAGAAAGAGGCCAGTGGGAGCTGTGGTTCACGGCACATTCTGTGGACACACTGGCTAGATTTGGAAAAAGAGAAAGGGGGAAAAAACCCTCAACAACCCATTCAAAGGTGTAAAGCACATGTTTTGTTTTGTTTTTTTAAAAAAGAGGAAATGATCACCTAGGAAGGATACTGTGCTACTTTATAAAAACAAGTTTAAAAAAGCAAATCATAATCACAATGAAATACCACCAGACCCCAGTAGCAGTGGCCAAGTTTAACAGGACAGTAAGCAATAAATGTTGGAGAGGATGTGTGGAGACAGGAAGTCTATACATTGCTGGTGGGACTGTAAAATGGTGCAACCACTCTGGAAGGTAGTTTGGCACATCCTCAAAAAGCTGAAACAGAATTTCCATATGACCCGGCTATTCCACTGCTTGGAATATACCCCAAGAAAATGAGAACTGAAGCACAAATAGAGACTTGTATGCCAATGTTCACAGTAGCGTTATTCACCATTGCAAGAACATGGAAACAGCCCAGATGTCCAACCACAACTGAATGAATTGAGAAATTGTGGTACAGTCACACGATGGAATCCTACACAGCAGTAGGAACAATGATTTTGTAAATTACCACCTAACTTGGGAGGAACTGGAGAGCTTTATGCTTAATGAAGCAACTCTGTCCCATAAGGACAAACACTATATAAAACTATTATTGTACAATGAGTATGAGGATCCAAGGGGCAAGGGGTGGAAGCAGAGGGGTGAGGATGGGTGGGGAGGTTGGGTTAATCATAGGGTCATATGATATGATGGAGAAGGAGAGAAGGAAATGGGAAAGATATGGTGTGAAAAACAATGTATTTGGACTTTGTAAATAGAACATGTTTTTTTTTAAAAAAAAATTAAAAATAAAAAAAATCACCTATCAGAGACCAAATGGCCAACATTTATTCTAAAGTAAGGATGACAAGGGGTGGCAGGTAAGCTGTAAAGGAAATAAATAGCATAATCACAAGAGAAACAATGAGAATGTTGACACAATGTGGAAAATGTAAGCTATGGCCCTAACACACAACATACACTGCTGTTGTTCTAGTCAGTTCTGATTCCTAGTCACCTGTGGACGACAGATCAAAGCTTTGTTCAGTGAGCTCTAGCGGTCTAAAGAAGCTGCGTTATAATTCTGAAGGCACATGGTTCGAATCCACAAGATGCTCCACTGGAGAAGGACGGGCAATCTCCTCCAGTGCCAGTCAGATCTGTCTCGACGGTACACAACAACAACTACAAAAAACTGTCCATTCTGGTGCCATCCTCACAGTCTCAGCTGTGCTTAAGGCCACTGTTACTGTCAATTCTCAGTGCATCTCCCTGAGGGCCTTTCTCTCCTTTGCTGACCCCTCACCTTTCTAAGCCTGCTGTCATTTCCTGACAACATGCCCAGAGTACGTGAGATGAAACCTCACCATTCTTGCACTGGCTGTCCTTAAAAGGTAAACTTATTCTTTTGGTAGCCTGTGATTTGCTATGTTGTTGTTGTGTACCATCAAGTTGGAATTAAACCATAGCTGACCTGCCAGCAGGTTTTTAGAGGCAGTAAATCGCACAGGAGGAGAAATATCCATTCTTGCCCCATGGAGCAGCTGGGGGATTTGAATCGCATCGCTCTGGGATTGCAGTGAAGTTTCTTATCACTAGGCCACCAGAGCTCTCTATAGGAACTGTTAAATGAGAACCAAATTTACTGTATAAACTTTCACCAAAAATAACAATACTTTTAAAAATAATAATAATAATAATAAATAAACTGAAAAGTCAAATTTTATTGGTTTTTCATGTAGTTCAGTGCTTCCCAAACTTACTAGCATATACTTCCTTTGATAAAATAAAATCACACCAGTTCCTCTTCTACCCAGAAAGCCCCAGACATGGCGAAGCACAGGCTGGCTTCACAGGAGCCAGCAGGATTTGTGTTCAGCTTCCCTTTCTCTGGTCTCTATTATATAAAGTCAACAAGTCCTTCTCTTTTTCAATCATAATGTTATTAGGAAACTGCAGGCATCTCCCCAAAGTGGACATGCCTCATCTTGTCTCAGAATTGTCAAATACACCCCTGCAAGAAGATTCAGCTTCTCCCACTGGCCCCTATGTGTGAAAACACTCTCCAGCTAATGGATGGGAGAGAGGCTGTTGACAAGCCTGCGAGGCGGGAGTGCTCACCAGCACCCCTCTGTAACCCAGGCACGGTGCTAAGTGCTTTCATATACACATCATCTTCACGGAGTCTCACATCAATGCCATGGGCTGCGATAAAATCCTTCATCCTTAAAGCGTTCCTGAGTCACAGTGACCCTGCAGGACAGAGTAGAATGGCCCCATATGCTTTCCAAGGCTGTAATCTTTACAAGGAGCAGTGTCATCTTTCTCCCAAGGTGCAGCTTCAGGGTTCTAAGCCCTGACCTTTCCATTCACAGCTGAACACCTAACTACTGTACTACCAGAGTGCATATCCCATTTCATAGGTGAGCAAATGAAGGTGGAAAGACATTCAAATGTCTTCTCTGAAGTCATGTGGCTCGGGAGTGAGTAGCCTAAGAGGACTGGAATCCAGGCTTATCCAGATTCATCCTGTCTGGATTTTTATTACTCCTACTGGCCTCCAGAAAGTCTCTGAACTTTGATAAATGTCACTAGTTGTAGAGGAGCTTCAAGTCTTTTGTTCACAGGGTCGCTATGAGTCATGCTGGATACAAAGGCAATCATCATCATCAACAACAACGACAACAACAACAACCAGTTTCAAATACTGTCTTACCTACCTACTACTCGCTCTATTATTAACTTTATAGTTACTTTACATTGATGAGCCAGTTATATTTTTTCCTAATATTGTGTATCATTGCGTTGGAACTGATTCATGGCTGACTCTCCAGTGGGTTTTCAGAGGCAGTTTAAACACATGAGAGGAGATAGCCCATCTGTCTCCTATGGAACAACTGGTGGATTCGAACCACATGCCTTCGGGATGGCAGCGGAGCTCTTTATCACTAAGGCACCAGAACTCTTTACATGTTAAAATAAACAGCATCCACGCAACAAGCCTTTTGGAGTACAGTGATGGTTCAATGGTCCAACTGTTGCCTTCTGTAGGGGGAACTCAGCTTTGATTGCTGGTCAATGCACCTCATGTGCAGCCCCAATCTATCTATTCACTTAGGCCTTCCTGTTCCTAAGTGGATTCAGCAGAGCATCCAGACTAAGATGACTCAGAAGAAAGGCCTGGCAATATACTTCAGAAGGTCAGTCACTGGGAACTCTATGAATCACAACTGTCCAATCCACAACTAGTCATGTACAGATCGGGTGAAGGACTGGGAAGTTCTTCATTCCATTCCACTGTGTATGAGTTTACAATGAGTAGCGAGGAAGAGATCTGATGACAGTTAACAGTAAGTAAACTTTTTTTAAAAAAATTATTTGAATTTTGGGATTGCAGTGCACTAGGCCACCAAATCACACACATTTGAATTTTATTTGATGCTGAAGCATTTACAAATACGGAATTTGCGTGTCGTCCTTGTGCAGGGGCTATGCTAATCTTCTCTGAGTTATTCCTATTGCAGTCTATGTGCTGCCAAAGTAAGCACAGCAACTAAAAATTAAGTGTGCTCAGAGTCCATCCCTCACCATCACATCATGTACTCCCAGCGGTATGTGTACTGCACTCAGTCTGCCTTCCACTAAGGAAGCAGAGAAGACATGTCCTGGGTGGATCCCTTAGTGAATTAGAGAGTTTCCACGATGGGCTCGATAGACGCGCTCTGGAATTAGATATGTGTGTAGTGAGGAAAAGGTGTTACCCTCTAATGGGAACATTTTTCTAAGCCAAAGGTTGGAGAACTATAGCTCCCAGACCCACTGCCTAATTTCATAAATAAAGTTTTATTGAACCATAACTATGCCCATTCATTTATCTGTTACCTAGAGCTGCTTTTATGCCACAACAGGGTTAAGTTATGAAAAAAGACCAACTGGCCCACAGACACATGAAGAAATGATCAAAATCACTAGCAATAAGAGAGATGCAAGTCAAAACCACAAAGAGGTACCATTTCACTCCAGTGGCAGTAACAAAGTTTAACAGGACAGCAAACAATAAATGCTGGGGAGGATGTGGAGAGATTGGAACTCTCATACCCTGCTGGTGGGACTGTAAAGTGGTACAACTGCTCTGGAAAGTAGTTTGGCATTTCCTCAAAAAGCTGAATACAGAAATTCCATATGACCCAGCTATTCCACTGCTAGGAATATACTCCTAGGAAAATAGACTTGAGGCACAAACAGAGATTTATACACTTATGTTCATAGCAGCACTATTCACATTGGCAAGAAATGTCCAAATGTCCTTCACCAAATGAATGGATTGAGAAATTATGGTACCTTGACACAATGGAATATTACATAGCACTCAGGAGCAATGATTTTGTAGCATTTGATATATATAACATGAGAGTATTACACTGAGTGAACTAACTCAGTCTCTTATGGACAAATATTACACAAGACCCTTATTGTAAAAATAGAAGGATAACTAGTAAGATATAGATAGAAGTCCAAAGGGCAAGGGGAGGAGGACAAGGGAGCAGAGGATTGGTGCGGGGGGGAATTCACTGAGATGGCAGAGTTTGGTGGAGTGAAGGAATCAGGAAAGATCCAATGGGGACCTGAAAAGATGGGCTAGTAGTGAGCACTGATCAATGGTGATTAATTCTATAAAGTGTCTGGTAATAATCATATGAAACCCAATGTGAATGAAGGAATGTGTGAAACATAATACACATGACTGAAACACAATGTATATGAATTTTGTCTGCAAACTAATATAAAAACAACAACAAGAAGACCATCTGGCCCACATAGCCAAAAATATTCACTATCTGGGCCATTACAGAAAAAGTTTGCTGACCCCTGCTCTTAAGACATGCATTTTCCATCTATATTCTGGGTATTATCTGTGCACTGCTAAAAAGCAGATCTGATCTAAATTTAATTCCATTTCATTTAAGCAGCAGTTACTTGTTAAGGGCCCATTATGTGCCAGGTTTGGCTAAGGTGTTGGGTTTACAGAGCTGGTATCCGCTTTACTGGCGTCTATAATCTAATAAAGGAGTGAGTGTATAAGCAAATAATCTTAGTACAACTCAGTAATATGTCTGAGCAGTTGCTGATTTTTTTATTGGCATGGATGTAATTATACATTGTGTTTAACTCATATACATTCAGGGGGGTGTTGTGTGTGTGTGTCTATGTGTTTCACACTTTCCTTCATTTACATTATGCTTCATACAATCATTTCCATGCATTATGTTTTATAAAATTAATCATCATTGGACTTCATCCTGTCGAGTGGACTCTGGAAACCTGATCCTTTTGTTCTTTAAAACTTTGAAGTTTTCAAACTATAACCATGAGCTAAGAGCTCACTCTTTTTCTAGACATTAAAAAAAAGAAAAAGCATAAATACTATAGATGAAACTCTAATTCTGTGAAATTACTCATTAACTTTTACAGGAAAGATCAACTTATTGAGATCTTTCCTAATTGCCAAATTTGCTCTGGGCTCTTTAATACACAGGTCTAATCTCCATGAGAAGAACAGGAAGAGAAAAGTTATCACACTATCAAGGGCAAATGTGGTCAGTTAAAGAGCTGGACTTTTGTTTTTTCAGATTAAGTTTTTAAATTGGATTCTATATTAACTGGGTCACATATTAACCTTTTGCTGGAAAAAGGCACGTGGGACGGAAATAATGTCCAGGTTCAAGCCAGATTTCATTATCTGTTATCTGTTTTTGCAACTCCAAGTAGGTATCAGGTGAATTAAAGGGAAAACCAATTTCTGTATCACAGAGACATGATGAAATTGATCCTCCCTGGGAAATAATGGGTCCTGCTCCACATCTGTGCATCTGTCCTGCCCAGCTAGCTGTTGATTTGTACTGACTATTGACAACATTTTTATATCATACAAAGAAGGTTTTTCATGAGCTTTAAAAGCAGAGACAGAAAGCATCCGTTTCTAGGGAAACCTGAGCACTGCAAAGCTGGCTGGTTTCCATTTGGGAAGCGCATCCCTGCACACAAGGTGCCCATTGTATAGTGACACCCCCTCCTCCTCATTCACCTCACCCATTTAAAAAAATTAATGCGGCAATGTGAACTGATTGTTGATGTTCGTTATTAAACCATTTATTCGTCCCACACAATGATTCAGAATTATTCACCAAGCTTGCTGGGAGGAAGCCGGGTTTTACCTCCACAGTGGTTTAGGGAGGGATATGCTCTTTAAAAGGGTATTTTGTAACAACACAATTATCATAATTAAAAGCTACCCCGAAATTCTGATGAGCTTTTGACATATTTTTGAGGACTGGCATTTCAGCACAGGAGACAGAGGAGACTGAAATAGTATTTGAGAATAACACTGCTGGGAGTGGGGTGGGTGGGGAAACCAGAGGCAACATTAAACACCAGCTGTCATCATCACCCCCAGTTTAATTGTGGTCTCTACGGTAATCAATTTACAAAATGTCATTTGAGCTCCTGGCTTTCCACAATGGGTTCGAATGATGTTGTTGCTATCTGAATGATTGTCTGCATTCCTGGGTCTTGGTGTCTGTGACTGTCACCCTCCAAAAAGCTCCCCAACTATACTAACTAAACAGTTAGTTCTGCCTCTGCCAGGGCTGTCGACAACTGACTTGGGTCTTCTCTTGGCACTGCCCGCGACTTGTTCTGTGTTTGAAAGGCCACTAAAAAAGGGGCCTGGTTAAGCAAGTCACCCAAACTGACAGGTAATCACAGAAAGGGCACCCACCTCTGGTTTTCCCTCTTAAGCAGGTTTAGGTGCCGATCCCAAGGCCAGTGGTCAAAGGTGTAAGATGGAAATGGACTGTTCTATGGGTAAACTTGGAAGGGCAGCATCTGGGTCAGAGCAAAGGGTACCAAAGACCTTAAGGGTCCTTCAGAGGATACCAAAGAGCTTAAAGTCCTTGAGCTTGAGGGGCTGCACTTGCTAGTGCCATTAGCATGTTGACTGGTCTGCCATGTGCCAGCATGCCTAACCCCAGATTTACCGCCTTAGCAGGAACCAACTCCTCCATGGGGTTTCTGAGGCTGTAAATCTCTACAAGAGGAGACTGCTCATCTTTCTCCCTCAGAGAAGCTAGAAAAGTCAAACGACCAACCTTTCAGCTGTCAGATTTGTTATGTACTAAGCCAGCAATGCTCCTTTGCCTGGCATACAGTGGGTGCTTAATAAGTGAGCTGTCTGTCAGCCGATATAGGAAGGACCTGAATTCATTGTGCTCTGTCTTTTATTTCACAAACCCTGACGAAGCATGTGTTAAGAGCTAAAATCTGAGCCGTGTCTCCTGGATGGCAGACCATGGACTCTGCCCTTCAGAAGCCGATATTTTAGTGGAGGGGTCAGATGCAGAAACACTGGCAATGCAGTTTGGCACTTTCTGTAGGAACCAGCCCAGACGTGTCCTCAGAGCTCCTTGGTGGTGAGGGCGAATAGACAATGACCAGGTGGAAGGAGTGCTGAGAGAGAGGGGGCTGCAGCAAAGGCGGAGAGCAAGATGGGCTCCATGGTTGGGAGCCAGGCCTTCTGGGTGATGAGGCCTCAAAAGACTGTGGCTTTGAGTAACATGCCCCACCTGCTGCCAGGTGGAGAAGAGCCCTGAATGAGGCAAGAGTGGACACAGGGCGAGCAGGTTGAGGGTGTTGCTAAGACCCAGAGAAGAAAGGATAATGGCAGCCTAATGAAGTGGACAGGCTGGAGCAAGACTGTTGTTAGTTGCTGTCAAATCAGGCGCTGACTCATGGTGACTCTATGTCAGAAGGAATGGAACTCTCTCTGCCCAGTTCTATGCCATCTCTACGATCAGTTGTGACCTGGACTGCTGTGATCCATAGAGCCGACTGGTGGCTGATTGTCAGAAGTAGATGACCAGGCTTTTCTTCCTCATTTGTCTTCGTTTTAGAAGCTCTGCTGTACCTGGTAGGCATCGTAGCAACATGCAAGCTTCAGTCATATACAGCTGGTGGCTGCACATAAGGCAGACTGGCCAGGCAGTGAATCTAGGTCTCCCTCATGCAAGGTGAGAATTCTACCACAGAACCACCACTTCTCCACATGGAACAATTTAAAAAATATAGAATATAAAAATATATATATATAGAATTACTCTGGTGGTAGTGACTGGAATCTTGCAAGAGACTGCAAGAAACCATCTAAGATGCAACAATTAATTGGTGTCTCCTTGTTCAGAACAAATACTGGAATCTTGCAAGAGACTGCAAGAAACCATCTAAGATGCAACAATTAATTGGTGTCTCCTTGTTCAGAACAAATACTAGTGAAAAAAAGAAAATATTCAAGGAAACATTTAGTCCAAAGGGTTAGTGGACCATGCAAACCACAGCGTCCACTTACTGAGACTGGAAGAACTAGATGGTACCTGGTTTCTACTACTGACTGCTCTGATCAGGATCACAGTAGAAGGTTCTGGACAGAGAGGGAGCAAAGTCATGTAGAAATCATGTACAAATCCTAAGAGATCAGAACCAGTGTGCTAGAGACTGGAGGGACTTATGAGATTATGACAGCCTTCACACCTGGAACTGAACCCATCTCTGGGGATCAACTTTCAGCCAAATAATAGGCAGATCTATAGGATGAGTAGGGAGCTCTCTGGTGGCCCAGGAGTAAGGAGTTGTGCTGCCAACCCAAAGGCATGCAGTTCAAATTTACCAGCTGCTCTATGGGAGAAAGATGGGCAATCTCCTCCTAGGAGATTTACAGCTTCTGAAAATCCACTGGAGGGTCAGCTGTGGGCCGGTTCTGACTTGATGCACACAACAACTTAACAAGACAGAGTGAATAATAACATCCAGGAGGAATGATCTCATTTACAACGAAAGGGCAGCATTTGTCCAAGGATAACCAGAAGTGGATCACCAGGCTCAGAAGGAGAAGGGACAGGAAATAAGGTGGAATAGAGGCAAGGAAACCACAGAGACAGCAGGAAGTAGACTGCTACACTGAGTTGTGAAACAAAATGCATACAAATTACTCAACAGAAAATGGTTGATTTGCTCTGTAAGCTTTCACCTAAATGACAACTAGGGGTGGGGGGAAGCAGAATTAAAGGGACTTGAGATTAGAGTCCTACTGAGCAAAACAGACTCAACTCAACAGCATTCCAGAGTCTGATGCCATTAGGAGTGAAATAATAAGCCGAACTGCTCTGCTCTGTTGCCTGCTCACCAAGCAACCTTCTGATTATAATTTGGCTTCCCATGTGGCTCTGTCTCCGGGAAAAGACTCCATTGCTGGTGTTGATGGGAATGGCTTAGTCTCACTCTCAATGAATCAAGTGACATTCTGGATGTGGGAACTGTGATCATCCGCATTCACCTCAGGGATACAGACAAGCTCCGTGTATACTGGCAAATCTGGCTTCTGAGGTGCTGGGCTGCGGGTCTGACTGGGGAGCTGACCTCTGCACCCAAAACAATGTCATATTCTGGGATTCTTGCTTGTGGGTAGCAGGCTTCTCCCAAGAGGAGTCTTCTCTCACCTCTCAATATCTGGAAAGCTTGTGGGCAGCATTTGCTCCATCCTATGATGGAGAGTCCTTTGGTAATTCAGTTAACATGCTTAGCTGCGAACCAAGAAGCTGCAGGTTCAAGTCTGTTCAGAGGTGCCTCAGAGGAAAGGCCTGGTGATCTATTTCTGAGAAATCAGCTGCTGAGAAAGAACCCTAGAGAAGAGGACAGTTCGACTCGGACACACATGTGGGCTCCATGAGTTGGAGCTCATGTTTTTTTTGTTTTTGTGGGTTTTTTTTTGTTGTTGTTGTTTTTATGACGAGAAGCACAGAACTTTGGGCCACCACCGACTGATTTATGCATGTGGGGAGCAGTCACGAGGATGGTGTGTGTGCGCTGCTGCACCCTGGGTGCAGGAGGATTCATTTAGCGGCCCTGACTCTCGCTCTCCAGCATTATTCTCTGCCACAAAGCCGTCTCCGCCAGGTGCTGGTGCCTTCCCGACACCTCATTTCCTTGTCATCACAACAACTCTCTGCACCGACCCAGGCATGACATAAAATTTCAAAGGCCTTAATAGAAGTTTCTCAACTTCATCTCCATGGAACAGTTGGAAAATGTTTCCAATTATGCAAGCTTTTTGTAAAAGGTCTCTAAAATACAGAAGGCTATATTGCGCTTCACACAAGGAAATGCTAAACACATTTAATGTGCAAACAAGAATTGGTGGCTGCTTTATTTATTTATTTTTTTAAAATGAATGCTTCCTAATGGGGTCAAGGAATTTCTCTCTCCCCACCCCATACCAAATGCATGAATATATTTAAATTTGAGGAGAAGATAAAGTATACTCTGGAGAGATTTGAAAAGAGAAAATAAGATCAAAATAAGAGACACAGCAGCTGTCAACACTGGAATCCTGTCGAGTTGCTGGTCTGCAGAGAACTGCTCAGGATGCATGTTGGCTGTGAGGTGAGCGCTGTAGCGTGAGCAGGAGGGGACTGGGACTGGGGCTAACCTCAGACCCTGGCATCTTGTTTCATACCTGTGTACGAGCCATGTGTTAAATGCTAGGTTAGCTGACAATATGTAGCCAAGTGAGATGGGACTAAGCATGCTGCTCCCTCCCCTGATTGTGGAAGACAGCTCAACCCACCTCACTCAAGGCAAACAAGGCTGAGGCCCAACCCTGCCTGTTAAAAATATTCCTCAGGGGCTCATATCTTTAGAAGCAAACCAGCAAGACCCAGCTGTGCCCCTTAAAGTCACTTCCAGGGAGCTTTGGTGACCTAGTGGCAAGAGCTGCACTGCAATCCCAGAGGTGTGCTGTTCAAATCTACCAGATGCTCTGCTGGAGAAGGAGGGGCAAGGTCCTCCTGTACCAGCCAGATCCGATTTCACGGTACACACAAAAAATAGTAATTTTTTTTTAAAAAGTCACTTCCCAGGGTCCCCCAGGTCACACTTCACTCAAAGCAAATAGCATGTCCAGCTCTGCCCAGTAAAGCCACTGCCCAGGACCCCCACTCCATTAAAGGGCAACTTCCAGGCCCAGCCCTGCCCTTTACAGCTGCCTCCCAGGGCCCCAGGGTCACACCTCACTAACACTGCTGTGGGGTTTGACTCTTACAGATCATCTGTCCTTGAGCAAGTTCCTGCTTTCTGGAGATAAGAGGAATGTAACCTCGTCCCCTTTCAGCATCTGCACTTCTGCCGAGGGTCATGAAACCACCTCACGACCACCCCAACCCCCAGTCCCAGCGCTGGAACCCCACCTCCTCTTCTCTGAGGGCCTGCTCTGAATCCTCTACAGGTTTCCTGTCAATTCCTCTCCACTGTCCAGTGAGAGAACAGCTACTCAAAGTCCCATTTCACTGATGCAGACACTGAGGCTCTGAACATTAAGCAGTACTGTGCAATCCATACAGCCAGAGAGATCTTTCTGGGAGAAATAAATGAAAACCTCATCTCCAGACCCCTGTGGTCCCTCCTACCTGCTTTGGTGAACCTGTCTGCCACCTCCTGCCGCACCAGCCTGGTGAGGTTGAAGTAGTCGTCCTCTTCATCCATGCTCTGGAGAAACAACGGAATGTGCTGGAAGACAATAGCATGCTGGCATTGGCGCTGCCCAGCAATGCTCAGCTGCTCGTCTAGCCACTGGTCCTGGGCCTGCTTCAGGGTGGGGCACCTGGAGGCATCGTAGAAGAACTGCGAGTTGAGGACCAGGAACAGGACGCCCCCAACCCAGAAGCTGAAGTAGTCATCTCCCCACGTCTGGCAGAACTCCTTGACGGACTCAGCTGTGGGGATGTTGCCGATGTCGTGATTGCCACTGACGAAGACCAGTGGAATCTCGCTATCAATGCTCTTGAGCACTCGCTGAAGGTCTTCGGTCTGTTCCTTCCGCCAGGGCATTCCTACAAGAGTAAGACAGCTTCAGAGAGAGGCCAAAGGATGCTTATGCATTACAGACAAAATAACCTAGCACCCACTCAACCAGGTACATGGAAATAGAGCTAATAGTAATAATTACAACAGAAACAACAAAATGCACAGCTGTCAAACTGATTCCAACTCATAGTGACCCTCCAGCAGGTGTCCAGGGCTTTACATCTTTACAGGAAGAAACTAAATCTTCCTCGCTTGGAGCAGCTGGTGGAATCAAACCACTGACTTTTTGGTTAGCAGCGCAACACATAACTAGGACACTAGAACACTTTAAAGGTAAAAATGGCTAAAAGCAGATTAACAAGTTAGCTGAAAGGCACTCTGAGCTGAAGAACTCTCAGAGTTGGAAATCCAATGTGCTTATGGTCATCTGACACAAACATGCAATCAGTCTCAAGGGTCACCATTAACAAATAAGTCACCACTGTGCAGAGTGATGCTCATATGTACCAGAGCACAATTGTGGCCATAAAGGTCTTAAGTGGCTGAGTATTCTGAATCAAATTGCCAAGCCTTTCTCTAGAAGAACCTGTGGGTAAATTCAGTCATGTTTCCAGTTAGCAGCTAAATGCATCAACAGTTTGGATCGCCCGGGGCCTCCAGCATTCAATATGCAAAACTCACTGCTGTCCAGTCAAGTCTTACCCACAGCCACCCTCCATCAGGTCTCCAAGGCTGTAAATCTCAACAGGAGAAAACCTCCCAGCTTTTCCCTGAGGAAAACCTGGTGGATTTGAACTCCTGAAAACTCCGGTTTAACATTACAGACTATGTCACCAAAGCTCCAACATTCAAATTCTTGTTGTTGTTGTTAAGTGTCGTCATGTCGTAGGTGACTCATAGCAACCCTATGAATGAAAGACCTGAACACTTATATAACTTTCATCATTTCTCCACGTTCATAAGAGTTTCCGGAGGCAAGCTATTTTGGAAGTAGATGTCACTCCTGCTTCCAAACTTGTTTTAATTGGGAAGCTCCACCAAACACTGTCCACTATGGGTAACCATTATCACATCTGACACATCAGTGTCACAGTGTTTAGCATCACAGCAACCACGAGTTACCTCTGTACAGCAAATGGACAGACCAGTGCTATACCACGTAGAAGAATGTTTTACCCAAAACAGTTAAAACCAGGCCTGAGGGCTGCAGATTAAAATTACCCACCTTTGGCTTGGTAGCACAACTTTCTACCCACTAGGCCAACAGAGTTAGCTCTATGTTTTTATTGTTATGTGCCATCGAGTCACAGACAACCCATAGCACCCCTACAAATGAAAGACCAAGTGAAGCTTAATTTCTATCTTCTATTTGGGTGAAAGGGAGCTCTGCTGGTTTGAATTAACTAGGTGTTGTGCATCAGAAATGTGGACAATCTCCTCTTGTGGGATTTACAGTCTTGGAAACCCAGTGGAGGATAACTATGAATTCGAACCAACTTGAGGGCAATAAATGAGATTTAGGTGAAAGGAAGTCTGGTGACACAGTGTGTTAAATGTTGTACTATTAGGTGAAGGGTAAGTGGTTCAAATCTATCAGTTGTTCCATGGGGAAAACATGGGTAATTTATAGCCCCATAACGATTTACGCCACTTATAAAAGTGGACCAGGAGGCTGTTGTAAGAATGGAGCTGGGGAGCACTACATGGTTTGGAATTGGGAAGGGAGTGCATCAGGGACGTATTCTGTCTCCATACCTGTTCAATCTAGATGCTGAGAAAATTATCCAAAAAGCTAGACTTTATGAAGAGGAGTGTGGCAAAGGATTAGAGGGAGACTCATCAATAACCTACATTATACAGATGACACAACCTTGTTGGCTGGAAGTGAGGAGGATATGAAGCACTTGTTGCAGAAGATCAAGGAATGCAGCCTTCAGTATGGATTATGTCTCAACATCAAGAAAACAAAGATTCCTACCACTGGACCAATAGGCAGTGTCATGATGGATGGACAGGAGACTGAAAATGTCACCAACTTCATCTTGTTTAGATCTATAATTAACATTTTTGGTATGAGCAGTAGGAAATAAGGAGATGCATTGCACTCAGAAAATCAATGCATTTAGGGACCTTTCCAAATTATTAAGGAGTAGTGATGTTAGTTTGAGGACTAAGGTGCATCTGATTCAGGACATTGTCTTTCTGATTACTAGCTATGCATCTGAGACCTGGACAATGAGTAAGGATGACAGAAAAAGAATTGACACTTTTGAGCTGTGGTGTTGGAGAAGAGCACTGAACATTCAGTGGCTGGTCAAGGAAACAAATATATATGCCTTGGAGAGGGTGCAGCCAGAGTACTCTTTGGAGGCAAGAATGATGAGGCTTCTTCGCCTAACATACTTTGGACATATTGATAGGAGGTGCTATTCCTTGGAGAGGGAAATGATGTTGGGAAGGTTGGAGGGTCGGCAAAGGAGAAGAAGACCCTCAACCAAGTGGACTGACAAGGTGATTGCTGCAATGGGTTCCTGAGTGTCATTAAGTGTGAGAATGGTGCAGGACAGGACTGGTTTCAGATCTTTTATTCATAGGGTCACTAGGAGTCGTACTCAACTCAATGGCACCTAACAATAACAGCAACAACAAACATTTACAGCCTCAGAAACCCAATGGAAGGCAATTTAACCAATTTAAAAACTATTTTTAATTGATATTTTAATGAAAGTTTATAAAGAACTTGGATTTCCATTCATTGTTACACATTTCCCTCCCTGCCCCACCTCCCCCATAGTTTGCTTTTTTTTAAAAAAAAAAAGTAGTTCTTTCACTGTTATACAGTCCCCTCCCCACCCTCACCCCCACCACTTTATTATGCAGCTCTTTCTTACTCTGGACTCTTGTCATGTCAACAATACCTAATCATATAGTCCTTTTATATAGTTCTCTTCCTTGTCTGTTTCAATGCTGTGTACATTATTTGTCCCCTCTTTTCTTAGTTTCCCACTAACCCCCATGGCAGTCCTGTTTTATAACAATGGCATTATGCAGTATTTGTCCTTTTGTGACTGAGATATTTTACTCAGCATAATGTCCTCCAGGGTCACCCATTTTGAATAATATTTCATGAGTTCTTTGTTTTTCGGTGCTGCATAACATTCCATTGTGTGAATATACCACAGTTTCTCTATCCATTTGTTTATTGATGGGCACTTGATTTCCAACTCTTTGCTATTTTGAACAAAGTAGCAATAAACATGGGTGTGTGTATATATCTGCTTGGGTGGCAGTTCTGCTTTCTTTAGGGTATATTCCCAGTAGTGGAATTGCTGGGTTAAATGGTATTTCTATTTGCAACTTTTTGAGAAAGTACCATACTGCCTTCCACAGTGGTTGCACCATTTTACACTCCCACCAACAGTGATTAAGGGTTCCAGTTTCTCCACAACCTCACCAGCATTTGTTGTTTGCTGCTCTGTTGAACTTTGCTATTGTTATTGGGGGTGAGATAATATCTCATAGTTGTTTTAAATTCAACCAAATTAACAATGGTGATTTTGTTTAAGTGCTAACCAAAAAAACAGTTCCTCCTTTTCTCTTCCTAGGTCAATGGACAATCCATATGGTACACTAGCTTTAAAAACTAGTTCTAAACCCAAAACTAGTTAAAAAACTAGTTTACAATAAATGCCTGTATACACAAGGCCTTAGAGACTGTACGTATCTTCAACACAGGAAATTCAAGTGGGCAGGATTATATGGACAAACAAGTGGAAAGTGTGGAACCTAAAACCTTCCCCTTTTAGATTTCCAGCTTTCACACCTCCTGTAATAGTGTATTTAAGTGTTAATAAATAACATTTTAAAAAAATTTTATTTTATTATTATTTTGTGTCTGTGTACCGGAGATTGTCCCCCCTTTCCCAGCAGAGCATCTGGTGGATTCGAACCATGCGCCTCTGGAATTGCAGTGCAGCTTCTTGCCACTAGGCCACCAGAGCTCCCCAATAAATAACTTTTAAATGATCAATTCAAATCCACATCTGCCTTTTTGCACCCCTTCTGTGCTGATTTCTAGGATCCCTGGTGGGGCAATGGATTAAGTGTTAGTTTGCAATTAGAAAAGAAAGACAATTCAAGTTAAAACAAGGAGGTGGTTTGGGCCCTGAAGTCTTAAGACTAAGGAGATTCAGAAGAGCCTACCAGGTTTCCATTTTGCCCCTGGGGACAAGCAGAATTTGTTTCATAAAGCTGGTGGACCCCACAGTGGGAACCGAGGCCATCAGACTGCAAGGTTCAACCTGGCAGTTGCACTAAGGATCAGGAGAGTTACTGCATTCAGGTAAGGGTTTCCCAGATTCTCCCTCCTGCTAGTCTGGCAGCCCTGGGCTCCTGGTTTGAAGCTGACATTGATAGGTGCGTGCACTGTCAGCTGACTGAGGGTATCCATGTTGACTTACACAGAATGCTGAGCTACCCCTTGTGTGAAGGGATTGCTGCTCAGGAGAAGACAAGGCCTCTGTGTCCTTCAAGATGACAAACGATCTCTAAGAGGTTCTGTGGACCAACGTTAACTGGCTGGCACTTTAAATCATTTGGTTTTCTAAAAACCATCCCTAGTTTTCCTTTCTTTCTATCCATAGTGATTTGGGGGTCTTTTGCTACTTGGTCACTGTTAATATTCATCTACACTCGTACCGGCCAAGTCCTGTTGTGAGAGGGGCAAGTGACAATTAGTGAGGGGGACAGGCTGCATCTCTGGACAGCATCCTGGTGATGTCCCCTAAGCTCCTAGAGAGTCTTCCTTCAATCGACCTGACCCTAGGAAGAGAGCTTTATAATATCCTAGTTTTCAGTGACCCCAGGACTATTTCTAGGGACATAGACCAAGGGGACACAGGGAACTTTCAAGCAATTGGTGACCATAAACAATAGGTCCTTCAAAAGAAAGGTGTATTTAAAACTTGAGAAGGGGACCTGTTTACAAAGCAATTAAAAATAAAGAGATGTGACTGAGATGTTTCTCTCCAAATTCTAGAAAGACGCTGATACGGAGGAAATGATATGCACCCCCATATCATATGTTATGTACTGTTGAGGTGGAACTGACTCCCAGGCTGACCCTTCAGGGAATTTTCAGAGACAGTAAATCACACAGAAGGAGAATGCTCATCTTGCTCCTGTGAAGCACCTGGTGGATTTGAGCTGCATGTCTTTGGGCTTACGTACAACTCCTGACCACAAAGTCACCAGAGCTCCACGCACCCTAAACAGCCCAGGTAGGAGGGGGACATATACAGCTCTTCTTCCCTGAATCCCTTTGACCAAAGACAGCTTTCTCTTGCCAGCTTCTCCAGCACACTTGATACTGCTCATCCCCAGACCAAGTGGGGCGACAAGGGGGAGAGGGCAATCACAAGTGCTAGGACTAGAATGGGTGCAACCGTGGCTTGGTCCTTGGCTCAGCTGGCACTTCCATGCTGTGTGATGATGGGCAAGTAAACTGGGTCCCTTGAGTCCTGGCTTCATGACATGGAAAACAGGGTGATATTCTCATACTCTGGAGATGATTTTCAGAAGCCCATACAAAACAAGTATGTGGACACTTTAGTTTTCTTCTCTCTACCGCCTACACCCAAATGTAATGAATTCTGCCTTATTATCAGTAACCCATAGAGTACGCATAACAATAATCATTTCTGAAAGAAGAGGAAAATTCCTTCACAATATAAATAGCTTCCAGGTAAAAAATTAGAACAGGGGAACTTCTAACCTACAGAAAGGCAAGTTTAAGGAAAACATTTGTATTATGTTCAACAATCTCTCCATTTCTCTGTACCAGAATCCCTTTAGGGCAAGCATACCAACACCTTAGCAGTGTAAAGCTACCTAAAAATCAGTCATTATAGTGTAGCAGTATATTAAAAACCAAAGCCAAGTAAGACCTCAGCCACATCAGGATGGGGGGAAAAATGGTAACCTTGCAAAGACTATACACTTCCATGAATTTTGCACATATCCAGCAGGGGTCTGGGTTTCACAGTCAAAAAATTATAGGGAACAAAGCTGGGGAAGAAGGAAAGAGAATGTGGGTAGGGGAAAAAAAATACCACCCCTCTGTCAGTCTGTCATACATTCTGTGATGCTGGGAGCTATGCCATCAGTATTTCAAATATGAGTTGGGCTACCTGTGGTGAACATATTTCAGCAGAACTTTCAGATTCAGACAGACCAGGAAGAAAGGCCTGGTGATCTACTTTTCTAAATTAGACAAAGAGAACTTTATCAATCGCAATGTCTGACTTGCTTTACTTCATCAGGCGAGATCAACTGCTGGAAGAGAACATCCTATGTCGTGAAGCAGAGTGTCAACAGGGACACGGGAGATCCTCAGTGACTAGCCTGCCTAACAGCAGTGATGAACTGGGACATGAGGTTGACACAGGGACAAACTACATTCTGTTCCGTTGCACATTGCTCTCCAAGAGTTGGTTTCAACTACAGAGCAGCTTTCTGGGGAAGAAAGGTGGCACAAAATGACTCAGAAGAGGGAAAGAAAAGGTTGGCTCTGGTTGAGTCTTCAAGGTAGAAGAAAAGTGTCCATCCACTTATAAGTGAGTATCAAGGGAACAAGACCCTACTGTGTTATAGAAGCCATCCATGAGTGTCATGGAAGCTAACAACAGTGACAGAAACAACCACCCAAACTGGTGGAAACAAGCACAGTCCCGATCACCTCTACAAGCTGCTGAAGGTCCCCACATCAGTGCCTATGGGGGTGGCATTTCAAGGAGAAGCAAAGTTAGGCAGTGGTAACGACACAGGCAGGAATCCACAGCAGCCAAGACAGCCTTTTAATTAGGGATGTCCCTTCAGGATCTTACTATCTGAGCTTTGGCTTTCTATCCTTTCAGAAGATAATATTATTACCTTATTTATACAGATAGTGCAAGACACCTGAGATCATACACTGGAGTGCTCAACTTTCTTTCCAAAACATTCTTTCCTCACTTAAAAAAAAAAAAAGGTAAGAAAGAATGGGAGCCGGATCTCGGGTCATCTTATATCCCTTGTATTCTCCACATTCTCAGGAAGGTCCACACCCATGTGCAGTTGCTCTTCCTGCTGCTGCAGCCCTGAGCTGAGCAGAAAATATCATGACAACGCACGTGCACACCGACCTCTTAGCACTTGGAATGTCACCTTTGCCCAGCGACACATCTAGTTGTAGTCTTTAGAGGTCACATGTGCCCTGCAGACAAAGCAAGAACACACAAAATGCTGCAGAGTCACCTGTCCAGAGGGTAAAACGTGCCAAAGGCAAGACCTTCCAGTACCAGGTCTATGTATTCTCCAGAAATAGAGCAGATCTTTCCCCTCCACTTGTAGGCTGGAAATAGAATAGTTAAGTCAAAGCATCTCCAATACTGTGGATCACAGCTCAGTAATTAAAGACTCCTCCAGGGGACAATTAGGAAACATCAATTTGAAACTTAATAAAGTCATTATATCTAACGACCTGGCAATTTCATTTATAAGAATTTATTATACAGAAATGTACACAACTATGCAAAACATGACTATTCATTGTAGCATTAATTAAAACTAAACCCAAACGCACTCCTGTCGAGTTTATTTTGACTCATGATGACCCTCTATCGGGTTTCTGTTTACAGGAGGAAATTACCCATCTCTCTCCCACAGAACACCTGTGGAGTGGGACCACTAGCCTTACAGGAAGCAGCCTGGCATGTTAGACACTCTGCCATGAGGGCTCCTCAACATTAACGGAGAAGATATAAAATTAGAAATGGCCTAACTATCTATAAACAGACAACAGATGATGCTTGCTTGCTCTGGAATAACAGGCATTAAAAAGAATGGAGTCTACTCCAGCTAACTGACAAGAGATACATGTCTAAAGTATATTGTTGATATTATTGTTGATTGTCGTTGAGTCAAGCATGACTCACAGCAATCCTATGAACAAAAGGCCTGAAGCCTTTCTAGAACTATCGTTGTTTCTCCTTTTTCATAGAGTTTCCAGAGGCATGTGGTTTAGGAAGTGGATACCACTCCTGCTTCCAAACTTGAATCAATCTGGAAGCTCCACCAAACACTACCCACGATGGATGGCCATTTATAGTGTCTGACACATCTCAGGTGTAGTTGTCCCATTATGACATAGCTAAGTGAAAGCAGTTTATAGAATCCAATTAATATGGTATCAGGTGTTGAACACAAGTCGATATGCTAGCCTATTTTGAAGTGAAAATAATTAGGAAAAAAGGTCAAAACTGAAAACAGTCTTAATTATGAGGAATGACAGACAATCCCTTTCCTGTGAAGTGTGAATTATCTAACCTGCTCATTGCTGTGGAGTCAGAACCGACACACAGCTGACCCTCCATTGGGTTTCTTAGGCTGTGAGGAGAGCAGCGAGTGGGTTCAAACCACGTTGGGGTTAACAGCATAACTCCTTATGGAAATGCCACCAGAGGTCCCAGAATTGTTAACAGAGAATGCTAATTACTTCTACAATCAGGAAAAAGTCAAGATCTTAAAAATTACAATTATGCTAATTAGAGTTTATTAAATAAACTAGTATAAATATACTTTTAATGAAAACAAATAGGAGTAGAGTATGATAAAACTAATGTGGAGGTTAAATCCTTTACACAACAAAAAAAGATTTTATGGGAAAAGGGAAAAACGACCACAGCAAAGTACTTTAAAAGCTTTTCTTTTTCATTCACAACTAGTACATTCAATCCGGAAAACTTGTACAGGTAGTTCCAGATTGAAAACATACTCACATTACGATGAATCACACTCGGAACAACTGTCCGGGTTTTGGGTTGGGGTTTTTTTGGGGGTGGGGGAGGGAGGGTGTTTCAATTTTATGATTAGTAATCTGTACTACAACATTATAGCATATAATTTACTAATAGTATATTGCTCAGACATTCATTCTCAGATATTCAGAGATTGGACTTATAGAGATTATAAAAAACCAACAATGATGAAAAGAAAATAAGAAATATTCAACTTAACATCAGAACGACTTTTTGATGGTGGTGTGGTCAGAATGGGGTCCCGTTGTAAACTGAAGATTATCTGTATAACAATTGTGCTCCAGACACATTATAGTCTGTATAAATAATTGTATATTCTAGAAGAACATACAATTGCTCCAAGTAAAATCATTTAAAAATTCAATGTCAAAGGAGTTTGAGCACTAGGAAGGTAGATCTATGAAACCAAGCCCTACGCCATCAAGCCAATTCTGATGCATAGTGACCCTCCACTGAGTTTCCTAGGCTGTAAATCTACGAAGAAGGAAAGGGCACATCTGTCTTCCACAGAGCAGCTGGTGAATTTGAACCACTGACCTTTATGCTAGTATCACAACATGCTAAGTCACCAGTGTTCCTATTTTAAGATCTAAACAAAATTGAGGCCAAGGTGGAAAAAGGTTACCTTGGTTTTACCCAGCTACTTACTCTCTTCTCTTCTATTAAGTCATTTGTATTTGAGGCTGTCTCTCTGAAGGCACACTAGTCCCTGGGACTGGATGGTGACCCCACAGTACAGGCGCAGGGTCTGAAATGATGTAATTTATCCTGCACACCACAGCTGCTGGAGCTGAATCCCAGGAAGCACCGTTCTAGGGGAGTACAGAGGAGTGGTAGGCAAGGGAGGTAATGAGAGTGTAGGGGTCCTGAGAGGTCATAAGGAGGGGGGTCCTATTAGGAGCATTGTGTCTTTATGAAGATGCATCTGATTTAGAGAGAAGATAGTGGAAAAAGAGGGGCTGACAAAGAGTCAATTTCAATGGGTTTTGGCCAAGAGGTAATAACAGCTAGAAATAGGCTATGACATCAGAAACGGGAAGAAAGGAGATCATCCTAATATATGTTAGTTTTATGCTATCTGAATGAGAAAACAAGGAGGAAGATAGGTAAATGTTCTGTTATTGTCTAAACTTGTAATTGCTCACAAAGATGACTTGCCCTGCCCCAAAGTGGGCAGCTCTCTTGTACTTACTGTCTCCAGAGCTAAGCTGGTTGCTGCTGCTGTAGGGTGTGGACAAGGAAAGATTGAGGGTTCTATGGGACAGAATGTTAGTGGACACTGACTCAGTGCATGCAAACCACAGCAGACAGTGGAATGTCCAGGGACAGAGCAATGCCAGAACATTATGACCAGAATCACCTCTAGTATGGTTGACTGTTCTGTTCTGTCCACCCACCTCCCTCCCCCACCTCCCTCCCAGCCCCCTGATCAAGAAGGAAAAAGCACGTTCATTTCTGCTTTCAGCTTCTGGGATGCCAGCTGTGTGGGAAAGTCTTATTTAGAATGATTGCCTCTTTTTATTTTAAGATTCCATTTTACAGCCTGAACTCTGGCACCACTTGCTAGGCCCCTAAATCTTCAGCCCCATTTGGGATTTTATATACGCAGCCTAATGAAAAGTCAATACGCTCCAAACACACTCACTGCCCTTTCCAAGCCAGAGGCAAAATCTAACCACTCTGGTAATTTTGGGGTGAGATGAACAGAAATGATCTGTCTTCATCTAGGCCTTTTTCAACAACCACATTCTTCCGTCACACCAACAGAAGATGTCCTTGAGGTGGGCACACTATGCAAAAAGGCTAGGAGCACATGGTACTGTCACAGCTGTTATACTAAGGCATATAAAGTAAGTCAGAGTTGACTCCAACCCAGGTAGTTAGCAAGTTAAGTCTGTCTGTCTGTCTGTCTGTCTATCTATCGACATATCTAGATTTACCAGATGAAAACAGAATTTCCAGTTAATATGTGAATCTCAAATAAACCATAAGTACTTTTTTAAAAAGCATACAAATACCACACAAAATAGTCTACTCCTGAATTTTTGTTTGCTAAATGTGACAACCATGCATTCAGGTTACATCTGAGGCAATTCCACCTGAATCCATTGCTGGCGTTCTCTGCTATTAATGGTACTGGGATTGTCTCTAGTCATCAACCCCCTAATAGCTCCCAGTCACCAGCTGGGACATAAGTAGGGGTGCTGGATGAAACACAGACTTGTGTATGTGTGTACATTCATATAATGAAACCCTATGCAGCACTCAAGAACAATGATTTCATAAAATACTATGAGAGCATTATGCTGAGTAAACTAACTCAGCTTCATAAGGATAAATATTGCATAAGACCATTATTGTAAAAATAGAAGGATGACTTGTTGGATATGTATAAAGGTAGAAAAGAGGAAGAGGAGGGAGTAAAGAGGTGGGGGGGGTGCAGGGGGGATCATGGGTGGCAGAGTTTGGTGCGTGGAGGAAGAGGTGATGGAATTTGGAAAGATCCAATGGGAACCTGAAAGACATAGATCAAAAGGGCACAGATCAATGGTGATTAATTTTATAAAACACAATGTATGCAAACCAAGATAAAATTTTTTAAAAGAGGAAAAAATAGTAGCTACAAGAAGAATACTTTGGAGGAGGGGAGAGGGCTGCAGTGAACGCATGAGTTCACCATGTTGAGATGCTAAAGTAGGATGTTAGCTCCAACCCCTCAAACAGGTAATCAGCCCAATTCTGTTTCTAATGACAGCAACAACCACACAGTGCGCGTAGAGCCATTCGTTGTTAAGGGCTTGGTGAGCTACACACTTATCGCTAGTGCTGGTTGGAGTGTAAATGGTTCCTTCAATAAAATTTAAAACACTGATATACTTTACCTCAACATTTTAAATTCCATGAAACTTAAGAAATGCAAACAGGACTTTGCAGTATTTTTATAATAGTTATCAGGGCTGAGACTAGGGCTTGCAGAAACTAAGGACACACTCACTGATCGGTTTGGGCAAGTGCTGTAGTGCTGTGTCTGCTGCTGAATGATCCTGTGCGTAAAGTGCCCCCTTGAATTCTGCTCCCTGCGTGCATCACTGGCTTCACTCTGCCCCTAGCCCTGTGGCATATGATTGTAATCAACCTACACGAGCACTAACAGGAGACTGATGAAATCAATGGTGGTTTGGGACACTGGTAGTTCAATGATGGAATTCTTGCTTCATCATTAGAGCCTGGTCCTACGCCCAGACAAACATACCTCAAGCGGAGCTGTCTATCATCACAGGCTTGAATGTTATTATGATGCTCATCCGGTTTTTTGTGAAGCTTGCAGACTAAGTCAGATTAGGAAAAAAGGTCGGGAGATCTACTTACAAAAAAGCATTCAATGAAAACCTTATGGATCACAATGATCAGATCATCCAATTCTTCCCACAGAGTTGCTGGGGGGCTGAAACTAGCAGAGAAATACTGCTTTCGAGTTAGCAGGGCAACTCCTTACAGACTATGCCACCACAGCTCCCTAATAAAGTGGAGGGGGGAAAGCCCAAGCCCAGGATCAATTTCAAAACTCTCTGCCGTCAAGTCAGAACTGACACACAGCTGACTCTCCAGGTGGTTTTCAGAGGCTGTAAATGACACAGGAGATTTCCTATCTTTCTGTCATGGAGCTACGGGTGGATTTGAACAGGCAGACAGGCACCACTTTGGATTGGCAGCACAACTTCCTATCAACTAGACCACCACCAACTAGGGCTGGGACCATTTATACATATAAGCATAAAAATGCGGCTAATTCTCCCTTAACAACTAATTCATAATCCAACATTTCTCATCTATGGCAACAGTGAAACATCTACTATCCATCCCACTGTTTTGTAGATGACCTAGTGGTAAGGACTGGTCTCTTCTGGCAACATGCCCAAAGTGCGTGAGAGGAACTTCAAAATCCTCGCCTCTAAAGAGCAGCTTGGTTTCACCCTCTCCAAGACAGACCTGTTAGATCTCTCTGTCATCCTTAGTAGGTGTCCAGCAGACCATGGCCTGGACCAAGCACACCTCAGTCTCTAGACAGACATCATTGGTCTTTGGTACTCCAGAGAGGTCTCTGACAGAATATTTTTCCAATGCATTAGTCTTTTGATTTCCTGACTGCAAGTGTGAAGAGTATTGACTGTGGAACTGAGCAAGCTGAAGTTGATAACAATCTCAGTCTCCTCTCTATCATGAAGGTGCCAACTGGCCCAGTGGTGAGTATCTTTGTTTACTTTATGCTGAGCTTCAATCCATATTGAAGACTGCAGTCCCTGACCTTCTGCAGCAAATGCTTCACGTCCTCCTCACTTTAAACAAGCAAGGTTGTGTCATCTGTGTAATGCAGGTTGTTGATGAGTCTTCCTCCAGTTTTTATGCCACACTCGTCCCATAAGGCCCTGCTTTCAGAATGACCTGTTCTGCATACAAAGGTATGGAGATAGGATGCATCCCTGATGCACTCTTTTCCTGATTTTGATCCATGTAGTGTTTCTTTGCTCTGTTCTGATGACCGGTTCCTAGTCCGAATATAGGTTTCATATGAGCAGGTGTTTTGAAATTCTCATTCTTCTCAAAGTTATCCACAGTTTATTGTGATCCACACAGTTAAATACCTTTGTATAGTCAATGAAACACAGATAGACATTCTGCTGGTACTCTCTGCTCTCATCAAGATCCATCACTGGCTACGATGTCTCTACTACCATGGCCTCTTCTAAACCCAGCTTTTCTTTCTGATTATTCTCTGACAATGCACTGTTTCAATAATTTTTTTTAATTACCTTCAGCAGGATTTTCCTTGTATGTGATATTAGCTGTATTGTTTGATAATTTCTACACTCTGTTGGATCACTTTTTTTTTTTGTATGGGAATAAATACGGATCTTGTCCAGTCAGTTGCCAGGCAGCTGTCCTCTAGATTGCCTGGCACAGCCTGGTAAACACGTTTAGGGCAGCATCTGTCTGTTGAAATATGTGGACTGGTATTCCATCAATTCCTAGAACTTTTGTTTCTTGCCAATTCCTTCAGAGCATCTTGAACTTCTTCTTTCATCACCAATGCCTCTTGATCATATGCTGTTTCATGAAATTCTTCTGTGTCATCAGTTCTTTTTGGGACAGTGACTCTGTTAATGTACTCTTTCCATCTTCTTTGATACTTTCTTTTCCTTTCCACATAGGAGAAAACCAGGTTAAATTCTCCCCCACTCTACCTCATGTACCAACCACCCATCTGCAAGTAGACGTTTATTTGTTGCTATGAACAGGTTTCACCAGAGCTTCCAGACTAAGGCAAGTGAGGAAGAAAGGCCTGGCAATCTACTTCTGAAAATCAGTCAATGCCATGAAATTGAATCATAACAGTTGGGTCCTGTTTTGTATGGGTTGCCATGAGTTGGAAAGAGAGGAGTGACTCAAAGACTGCTAATAAAAACAATTTCCCATCTATTACACTGTGTACACACATGTGTGGGTTTTTTTTTATCTGACCATCCTTAGAAGTGAACCAAACAGGACTGACTTCATACAATCCTGAACAAGCTCGATGACCTAGTACAGGTACCTATACACAGCTCATCACCTTCTAAGTTTCTGAAAAGTGTTCTGGGTTTGGTGAGTGTGTGAAATAATTTTTCTCCCCAGCGGATGGCACTGCAGAGGGGCAAAAAGAGTAGAAGAAGACCAGGACTCCCTCATACATGGCTTTATCAGCTGTGGAGAAGGAAGCTTTTGTCCTGAAAGGTAATGATTCTTTTCTACCTTCCTCTGGGGTACTCCTGGAGTCAGAAACCCATTTGTGCCTGGGCTTCCGCTGAGTCTTCCTCAGTTCTGCTTTTGCATGCTGAGGGACCTCTCCAAGGGTTATGTTATGCAAGTAAGGGACTTTGTTTCTGTATCTTTCATATTAAGGGGGCTCCTAACTCTATGCACTGCTCTGACACAATTAACACGTTGCCGCAAATGACAGCAAAAAAAAAGTGTTTCTAAGCATGGTCATCAATTTAAGTGTGTGGCAATGTGTTAAACAAAATTATGTGTTGTTATGAAGATAAATGCCTGGGTCATTTATCCCCACAAAGAAACTCGTTTGGACATGGTGTGTTGAATATAAACAACATTAAAATGCACCTCAGATGTCCATTAATGGAATATGACCACATCTTTCAGATAGATGGGTTGAACTCTTGGTGATGTTGCTTTGCTTAAGACTTTTAATGCATTGCAATTTACCAGTTATTGAGAACCCAGGTGGTTATTTCATTTGGAAGAACACAGGTGTCATGTTATTACCTATTTTTACCCCCCCTCCAAGATGCGGGTTTCATTTTTGAAGTGAAAATAACTGCTACGCTTCACTTAAAGCATATCTACACCAAAAGCACAGGTAGATCTTGCTGAAATGCAAGGCTTCCCTGCCAAGCAGGAAGCAGCACACCACCACCCATTTGGTTTTCCCCTCCTGGAAAAAAGGTGGAAAAAAGTTCTGGGGAAGAACTGGAAGACATAACTTGGCTATAGAAGAGATAACAAGACATGAAGGGTGCAGATGCCAATGCCACACGTTTCTCCTTTAACCAGCTCCACCTTGGCCAGCAATCTGCAGTGATGGCAGCATTCTACCCCAAACGACTGTTAAAAATCACCCACCTCTGAGACCTTCAAAATATTTTCTCTCCCCTGTTGAGACTGTCTAAATAACAGATAACCATGAATAGATTTCAACAGTGTTGCAAATCCACACACTGTTTCAATAAGAAACTTTTTCTCCCCTCATTTAATGATACCAAGCAAAGCAATGTCCTCTGCTGCAGACAAGAAAAGATGCTGCCTAGTTTGTGTTGGGATTTTGTTTTTTAAAACTCTCTTCATTCTCTGCTTTCCCACAGGCACAAGAACCCCAATAAGAACCAGAAAGGTATGATCCCATCAAACACTGTTGGGGGGAGGGGGTGGAGAAATGAACCTGGAAGAGCAGGAGAGCCGCAGTGAGGAGGAGCCAGCTGACGGAACAGCCACTAATGGAGCCGTCTGCTCAGCCAGGGAGACAGAGTGGACTTCCCCGTTCAATACTAGCAGCAGCGGAAAGAACAATAAAATCGATATGCCCAGGAGTAAGCCGACTAGGAGCAGTTACTTGCAAACCAAATGATTCTTCCAGCTGGGAGCAGCCGCAAAGGAGGCAGGTGAATGACAGCTGACCCTGGAGAGGAATTCCAAGTCGGTTACCTGCTGCTGTACTGTGTCAAATCCTCATACACCTGAAGGGTCTTCTCAGCTGGCCCCAGTTTTAGGGGGCTCCTTTCTACCCAGGGATCTCAAACAGCACTGCTTATCTACAACTCCCCAAGTCAGAGCCAAGCAGGAAGCAGCAGCCCCCAGCTGCATGGCCATGCAGAAGGAAGATTTGGTCTTATTGAGAACTGGCTGATTACTACAATTAACAGAGGCACTGAGGGATCCACAAAATATTCATCTCTCATCTCATGAGCCACAGCCCCGGGGTAGTGAAAACAGTTAACCTGCACAGCTGCTAGCAGAAAAGCTGGCTGTTTCAGCCTCCTCAAAAGTGCCTCAGAAGAAAGGCCTGGTAATCCACCATTGAAAAATCTGCCACTGACACCACATGGAGCACAATCCTGCTCCGACACACACAGGGCAGCCATGAATCAGAGTCGACTTCACAGCAGCTGGTCTGGTTTGGTTTGCATCCCTCCTTCCACCCATTTCAGTGACGGGTCCTTAACTGAGGCTTTTAGTGACAAGAGGACCCACAAGCTCAGATTCCTCTTCATCAGACCAGGCTTCCCAGGCCCTTTATGCGTGAGCCTGTCAAGGCTTAGGGAAGACTTAGGTATCCATGGAGGAAGGAGGGAGGCCACAGGGCTGAGCAGCACTGGTCCCTGGGTTCAACTGTCAAGGGGGTTCATGTTGGAGGAGGGGAGTGTGGAGTCCTGAGTGGTGGTGGGGAGCCCAGTCTTTGAAATCTCACTCTGATCAACTAGCTGTGCTTTTGTGGCAATAATGAGTAAGAGGCATGCTGTGGCTGCCACTAGGGAGTGTCTGCGATGTACCAGGGCACCAAGGTGAGCACTTTACACATCTTACTTCAACATGACAACAATCCTGTCATGACAATGCCACCTCTAACTTGACTTTGTGAGGCTTGAACTTCTCTAGCTACCAGGTGACAAGAGTGAAAGTTCTAAACCTATTTTCTAGAATGAAGGGAAATACATATATATATACTGAGTACACAGGACGGGGTGCCCAGGATGCTGTGGTGAAGAAGATGGACCCAGTCCTGTCCTCCTTGTGGACATGAAGTTTGATCCGAGTGACAAGGAGGAAAGAACTGTCACTGGGTCCCAAGGACCCTTTCTGTCATGCCTGTCAGGGAACCACGAACTGTTGTCAGTTGCTTGGTTTCCACTGCACCAGCTCTGACCTCCAGGATGCTGTTAAGTGCTGTACAACTGTTTTGAACTCACAGCAACTCAATACACAACAGAGCAAAGTGCTGGCTCTGCGTTGTCCTCAGGGTCATCACCATGTTCAAGCCCACTGCTGGAGCCACTGGGTCATTCCATCTCATTGAGGGTTTCTCTCGTTTTTCACTGGCCCTCTATTTTCTCAAGCATGCCCTTTACTAATGATTGGTCTTTCCTGATACTATGTCCAAAGTAATCAAGCTGAAGTCTCTCTAGCCTAACTTTTTTTTTTCTAGCCTAATTTTTAAGGAGCTTTTGCTTTATTTCTTTTAAGACTAGTTATTAAAAGGCATCATGCTGGGGAAAGTAGAGCACCAGCAAATGAGAAGATGACCCTCCACAGGATAGACTGCCACAGTGCCTGCCTCGATGGGCTCGAGCACATGGGGCTCCTGAGGATGGCACAGGACAGGGCAAGGTTCAGCTCTGTTGTTTATAGGGTTCAACTCGACAGCACCTAACCATACGACTCATTCATTCATTCATTCTTCTGGCAACTGAGAATCAATATTTATACCAATATCAGATCTATTTACTACGATGATAAAGAACAAATAGCTGTCACAGGTTTAGACAAAATTAACTTGATCCCCCGTTTGAGATGTACTTTTGGTGCAACTCAATGTGCGCTCAACACGGGATATGAAATTTCTGGACATTGCTGAAATAAGTAAAATTTAATCATTTAGAAAGACAGTCCTGTCAGTGGTACTAGTGAATATACAATGCCTATGGATTGAGGCGCAATGTCAAGAAGACAAAGATTCTCACCACTGGACCAACTGGCAGCATCAGGATGCATGGTGAAGAGATTGAGATTGTTCACAGCTTTAGTTTGCTTGGCTCCACAGTCAACACTCTTGGCACCAGCAGCCAGGAAATTAAAAGGTGCATTGCGATGGGAAAATCTGCTGTTAGGGACCTCTCCAAAGTACTGAAGAGCAATGGTGTCTCTTTGGAGACTAAGGTGCATCTGATACAGGCCATGGTCTTTGCTATCACCTGTTATGCATCAGAGAGTTGGACGATGACCAAGGAGGACAGAAGGAGAATTGATGCCTTTGAGCTGTGGTGCTGGAGAAGAGTATTTAGAGTACCATGGACTGCTAGGAAAACAAACAGATTCATCCTAGGAAGGGTTAAACCGGGTGGCTCCTTGGAGGCAAGGATTCTGGGGCTTCGTCTGACATACTTTGGACATGTAAGGAGAGACCGGTCCTTGGAGAAGGACATCATGCTTGGGAGGGTGGAGGGACAGTGCAGGAGGGGAAGGCCCTCTATGAGGTGGATTGATTCAGTGACTGGCGTAATCGGGATGGGAGCGTCAGAGACAGTGCCATTGGCACAGGACAGAACAGAGTTTAGGGCTGTTGTACAAAAGGTCGCTATGAGTCACAAGCAACTCGACGGCATACAACAACAACCACCACCAAACCTTCGTACCAGCAGTAATAAGATTAGGGGACATACTGCATCAGGCAAGTCTCCAAAGTATCGAGGAGCAATGATGTCATTCTGAAGACTAAGATGCACTTGATTCAAGCCATGGTCTTTTCAATCATTTGCTATGCATCTGAGAGCTGAACAGTAAATAGGATGAAAGAAGAGTTGATATCTGAGTTGTGGTTTTGAGAAGAGTACTGAACATCTCATGGACTGTCAAAAGAACAAATAAATAAGTCTTGGAGAATGTATAGCCAGAGTGCTCCTTGCAGGCAAGGGTGACAAAGCTTCATCTCACATACTTTGGGCATGTTGCTAGGAGACGCTATTCATTAGAGAAGGACATTATGCTTGGAAAGGTGGAGGGTTAGCAAAGGAAAGGAAGACCCTCAATGAGATGAACTGACACAATGACTGCAGCAACGGATACAAGTGTGTCAGGGGTGAAGAGGATGGCACAGAAAAGGGTTCAGATTTGTTCACAGGGTCACTATGAGTTGTGTGGTCAACTTGATGGTATCTAACAACAACAGTATCACTAAATCCGCCCATCAGGTAAGTGATAGGAAGTGTAGAGAAGATTGCAGGGAACCAAAGTCACTTTAATATAAGCATTCCAGGCTGGTGGAGAAATATTAATTCCCCAAATATTTATATGAGGCAATAGAGCTTTTGAATGCATCATCATTCTACTCAAGAATAATACAATATGGGCTTATTATGCAAGAGGGTTTTGCTTCATAAATTATCCTTCCTTGCAGCAACCATCGATATTAAAGGGAAAAGGCATTAGAATTTACAAAATTTTATTAGCCTCTTAGAGTGACCTTTACTTTAAAAATGAGCTGTGTGCAGAAGTTTGTCCATAAGCTACAGCTTGTCACAGAAATAGCATTATCACGGGTGATGAGACCTCCTGCTAACTCATGAAAACATAACTACTAATCCACATTACAGATTAATGAACTTGTTATTTCAGCAATAAAAGATGTGAAAAACAATGTATACAAACTTAATGAACTTTGTATGTAACTAGTATAAAATAAATTAAAAAAAAAAAGACGTGTCTTTCCTTCCTTTTGAAAATACTATTATTATCCGGTAGGTAGCATGGGAAACTAACTACTACTTGGGGACCACAGGTATCAACCATCATAATGGGATTTAACATACTAGGGGAGAAACATGTATAAAGCAATAAATATATTAACTGTATTTGATTAGAGGGTCTGTAAAGGTTTAATTATGTGGTTAGAAATAAGAGGTGCTAGATTAGAGGATTTACAATAATAGATCCCTGTTACAGGAAGAAGCCCATTTAAACAAACACAAAGGATGCTGCTGTCAAATCAATCCTGACTCAGAGTAACCGTACAGGGCAGAGTACAAAAGCGATGCACAGGATTTCCAAGGCTGATAATCTTTCCGTAACCAGTATGTTAGACCCGCTGACCTTTTCTTTCAGTTAGCAGCTAAGAGTTTGGCCACTGTGCGTACCACCAAGGATCCCTATGAAGGAGCAGGGGAGACACAGATCAAAGGTCTATCAGATGGTTTATTCTTGGGATCTCCAAGCAAAGGTGTGAAGTGAGCCAAGGTGAGTTTGGCCAAGTGAAGCAAATTAATTCCTTAGGTTGCTCAGATGCTTATTTGACGCTCAATAAGACGCTCCCTTCAGAAAAAATAAAATTATAAATCTGATGTCAACTCTCACAAACAGAATTCTCAGTATGTGCAAGCACTGGGGCAAGCATTCTCGTGTATGCTCACATCCTTATAAGCACGTGTCCTACACTCTTCTCCTTCACGAGGTCACATTCCTGGTGGACTTAGTCAGGCTTACTCCCTGTCTGGGCGCTCTGGAGCACCATCTGGAGCACCACGGCCGGGCGCTCTGGAGCACCTCGCATCCATGTTAGGCACCCACTGTGCCTGTTCACTGGTCTGCTGGTATGGTCAATGCCACTGTTCAGAGAGGCATCTGAGACTCCTCACTGCCATCCCAGACCTGCACCTCACCATCTCTGCACAGGAGGAAGCCCTGGAATGAACAAGGTTGAGGGATGGAGAGCAGGAGGCAGGGTGTGGCATGGGTTGGCAATGTATTAATTTGATCCTTTGGGGAAATGGACTTTCCATTTCAAGGTGCATCTAGCTCTACGGTGCCTCCTTGCTCTGGTCTACCCAATCTAAAATGGCGAGGATGATTCCAGGGCCAAGGGGGCACCTTGGTCACAGGCTGGCATCCTGAAACGTAAATGTTCGCATATTATAAGGTTAGAGGTCTGGTGCCTTCAGATTTACCTGGATCTACATTTAACTTGATCAACTTAAATGCTATACTCGGGAGTTGTGAAAACTCAGAAACAAACAAACAAATCCCAAAAAGCTAGAGTAAAGAACTCCACAAATTATAGCTTCAAATGATGTTAACTATTAATCATTCTACCTGATAAAGACAGAGAATCTGAATTATCTTGTGATTTTGTTAGCATTGCAGAATGCAGAATACAGTGTCTCAAGTAACTATGAAAGGCAGAGAGCAATAAAACCTTGTTTTTGTAAAATCATTAAGCAGAAATGGCTCAGAGAAAACACAAGCGTAATTATGTTTGGTAAGACAGAGCTAAAAGCCCTTTCAAAATTCTAACAGAGGCTTCCAGTTAAAGACAGGGGATTGAAAGCACACACTTAGCTCCGTGCCTTCCACAAACTCCACTACAAATGACATTAGGTTCTCAAGAACAAAGTAATATAAGAGGAGAAAACAGCCACTGACATTTGAAAACCAGAAAGCAGATGGACTTGAGGTTACTGGCATAGCTGATTTAAACCAACAAAACAAAAAAATGAACCCCAATGCCATCATGTCAATTCCAGCTCATGGAGACCTTGTCTGGTAGAACAGAACTGCTCCATGCAGCTCCAAGACTGTAAATGGTTTTAGTCCAGAGCAGATGGCTTAACTTTGCCTGTAGAGAGTATCTGGTGGGTTCAAAGTGCCAATCTTTCAGTTAAAAGCCCAATACTTAGCTTGCTTGTTTGTAGCTGTTGTTGATGCTGCTGTACTATGACCCACAGCACTGCTATGAAGATGGAGCTGAACCTGCCCTGTCTTGTGCCATCCTCATCATCTCTGCCACACTTCAGCTGCTTTGTTACTGTTGTTGTTATGAGTTGGAACTGACCCGGAGCTGACTCTCCACTAGGGCCACCAGAGCTCCCTAAGCTGAGTAGGTTAAACATTCAGCTGGTCAAGACAATACACAACCAACATGGCACCACTACTTTGGAAAAGTTTCTGGGAGTAAGTACCAAAGCTAAATCTACATTGATGATTTGATCAATCAGCAATTCTACTCCTAAGATTATGCTCAAGGCATATGAGTGCTTAAATCTATCAAAAGACATTAAACGTTTCATCATAGCTCTAATCTTAATGTCCTTCTAGAAGGGCATTATGCTTGGGATGGTGAAGAGGAGACAAAAGAGAGGAAGATCGTCAACCAGGTGGGTTGACATGGTGACTGTGGCCTTGAACTTGAGTGTGTTAGAAACTGTGAGAATGGCACAAATTAGGATAGTGGTCAGATCTGTCGTTATGAATCACACATGATTCAATGACACCTAACTGCAACAATAATAGTCAAAATGGCCCCCAAATGAAAACTACCCAGATAGGAGAATGGGTAAATAATTTGTGAGAGATTCTTTAGATGGTACAGTGTCAAAGGTTTATTGTTCTATGTTTTTCCTAATCATTGATTAGGACACTCTTGGAAGCCTAGTGGTAAGAAGCTGTGCTGCAATCCCAGAGGTACATGGTTCAAATCCACCAACGGCTCTGCAGGAAGAAGGATGGGCAAACCCTCTTGTGTTATAACTGTCTCTGAAAACCTGCTGGAAGGTCAGCTATGGGTCAGTTCTAACTGGACATCAAATAACAACAAAGACAACAACAACACAGCTGTTGACTATTTTGTGATGAAAAATTTATTGTATTAAGGCTATGGGATTAGTTTGGGATACAAGCCCTACCCTGCTAAGGGCCTATATAAACTCGTTGATAGGTCTCTCTTTTGGGACACTCACAGCATCCAGCGGCACTGCAACTGACTTTCTCCATCGCTCACCAGACTCTGCAACACCGGCCTGCATCAGCCACAGTCATGTAAGTCATTCCCCTGAGGGGAACTTCCAGCAAACCACTGAACTCAAGGGATACAGAAGAGTGAGGGAACTGTACAAAAGAGGAGCAGATGATGTCAGAAATCATGGAGTCATACAGCAGATCGAGCATTTATCACATTATTTTCTCCTTCTTGTAAATGTCCTGCTACTGAGCTTAGCAAACAAATTTTGAATGCAGATGAAATACTACAGTGCGGTGACAAAGAACAACTGCTACATGCAACAACATGAATGAATCTGAAATGACGTAAACCAAAGAAAGCCAGGCACAAGAGCAAACACATTGTGATGCCACTTTTACGAAGTTCAAGAACAGGAGAAGCTAACTTAGAGTGATAAAAAGGATACTGATGGAGAAGAGGTACTTGAGAAGCTGACGGAATTCAGCAAATGTTCTTCATCTTGACATAAGTGATTCTTAAGGATGTATTCACATGTTCAAGCCCTTTATTTCAGATTAGTGGTATTTTATTTTATTTCTGCTAAACTTCATAAACAAAAGTAGCAAAAAAACCCTTGTATAGACATTTCACCAAATGGATATTAAAATAGCCAACAAGTACATAAAAAAATGCTCAAAGACATTAGTTAGAAGAGATTAAAATGAAAATTACATTGAGAGCTATCTCATTTTATTGGAATGGTAATGATCAAAAACAAAGCACAAAAGACAAGTCAGAAAAATGTAGATGTCGGTGATGTGGAGAAAAAGGATCCCTCACCCACTGGAGTAGAAATATAAATTGGTCCAACTACTGTGGAGAACAGGTTGGTGGGTTCTCAAAAAGTTGAACACAGAATTACATAAAAAAATCTTACTCTCACTAAGTCACTTCTGACCCTGAATGACCCTTCAGGACTGAAGGGAACTTTCTCTAGAGTTTCTAAGGTTATAAATCTTTACAGAAGCAGACTGCCTCATATTCCTCCGAAGAAGTGGCTAGTGGGTTCAAACTACCAAATTTTAGTTAGCAGTCAACTTCTTTATGCATATGACCAGAAAATAGCAACAGATGTTTAGCAATACTCATTGAACTGATCATCAAGTGAAAAACAGAAGACCAAATGAAGCTGAAAAATTAAAAGAAGAAAAACAACAACAACCAAATGAAGCTGCACTGTAATGGACTGGGTCAGTGTGTTTTTCTAGCTGCTGGCTTTGTTACTCTCATCAGATAGCTACACGAATAAAGTATCTAGAATACTAACGTGAAGATTCGTTTGCCATCCCAGAAGGCTTAAAAACAGAAAATGGGCATCTCAGTACCAGTAAGAAGAACTAGAGACTGCTGCCCATCCCTTGAACCTGAAATGTATTTCTTTTTGTTTTTTTCAATTGTGATTTTACTGAAAATCTACAGAGACTGGTTTTCATTCATTCATTCATTCATTCATTCATTCATATATACACATTTTCCTCCCTACTCCTCCCCTGATTCATTTTGGAATGTTTGTCTGTTCCAGATTGATAACTGTCACCTATATAATGTCTAATCGCCCAGTCTTTTCCGATTGGCCTTCCCCTTACCTACTCCAGTGCAGTGTTCATTATCTATCCATTACTTTCCTGTTCTACACACCCCACCCCCACCATATCCATTCTATTGATATTCTTGCATTTATCAAAGATGAAAGGATAACAAGGCAGCCCAAAGGCAGTGACAGTGGAAGCAGTGTTAGCACTGGCAGTCGACGTGGCAGAGAACCAGAGACCAGGCTGAGGCAGTGTGGTGGGTTCTTGGCCCACAGAGTTTAAAATGCTGAGTATATGCTGGCAAATCCATCTTTGTCAAGTCAACTCTGACTCCTAGTGGCCCTCCATTAGGTTTCTGAGGCTGTAGGCCTTCATGGGAAGAGATTGTCCATCTTTCTCCCTTGGCGTGACTGGTGGATCAGAACCACCAACTTTGGGTTAGCAGCTTGACACATAATGCACTATGCCACTGTGGATCCTTATTCGCTGTCATAGTAAATGCCTTTCAGCACTTGCAGGATGAGGGAGATTTGCCAAGCCACAGAGCTAGAGACAGTTCCTTTGGGCTTCTCATTAGCATATTAAGAGTGACACAAAATTAAGAGAACTTTGTGATACTTGCTCAACAGAGCAGAGTTCTGCTAATGAGTCTGAGAAGAGGTTGTGTTGATTAAAGAATTGTATCCCAAGTGTTTCCAACCTGAATTGTAACTTATTACTTCTGTAATAAACCCTATAATCTTGAGTAATGTCTGGAAGTTTTGTGGGGCCACTGTAATAAATTACGAAGCCTAATGGAGAAGTAGTAAGTACTTTGGGAAGAATGGCTGGTGTGTTGAGGCTGTTAGAAGGAGTGGAATGCCAGAGGCATGTCTACCTCAGAGGTTGTCTTTGTGCTGCTCCTGCTGAGGTTCCTTCCCCTCATGGAGTAAGTGGAGGTTAGACTCTATTGCTTCCATGCCTGCTGCATCATTTAATAGTGGTATATCCATAAAATGGAATCCTATTCGGCTATACAGTGGAATGATGTGCTGATACATGCTGAGAACACTGAAAGCATGCTGTGGAGTGAACTAAGTCAGTCTCAAGGGGATAGATATTGTATGATTTAACTTCTATATGAAGCAAGCATATGATGTCATATGCCATTGAATCAGAACTGACCCATAGCTGCCCCTCCAGTAGGTTTTCAGAAGCAGCAAACAGAATGAGAAGAGACTGGCCATCTTTTTCCCACAGACCAGCTGGTGGATTTGACACATATGTCTTTGGGATTGCAGGGCAGCTTCTTAGCACTAGGCCACCAC